>NC_090324.1:109588428-109902697 GCF_040869045.1 Eurosta solidaginis
TCCGACTATGACCACGCCCACTTTTTCGATATCGAAAATTACTAAAACTGAAAAAAATGCCATACTAATATACCAAATACGAAAAAAGGGATGAAACATGGTAATTGGATTGGTCTATTGACGCGAAATATAACTTTAGAAAAAAACTTTGTAAAATGGGTGTGACACGTACCATATTAAGTAGAAGAAAATGAAAAAGTTTTGCAGGGCGAAATAAAAAGCCTTTGGAATCTTGGAAGGATAACTGTTCGTGGTATTACATATATAAATAAATTAGCGGTACGCGACAGATGATGTTCTGGGTCACCCTGGTCCACATTTTGGTCGATATCTCGAAAACGCCTTCACATATACAACTACCACCACCCCCTTTTAAAACCCTCATTAATACCTTTAATTTGATACCCATATCGTACAAACACATTATAGAGTCACCCCTGGTCCACCTTTATGGCGATATCTGGAAAAGGCGTCCACCTATAGAACTAAGGCTCAATCCCTTTTAAAATACTCATTATCACCTTTCGTTTGATACCCATATCGTACAAACAAATTCTAGAGCCAGCCCTGGTCCACCTTTATGGCGATATCTCTAAAAGGCGTCCACCCATAGAACTAAGGCCCACTCCGTTTTAAAATACTCATCAACACCTTTCGTTTGATACCCATATTGAACAAACGCATTCTAGAGTCACCCCTGGTCCACGTTTATGGCGATATCCCGAAAAGGCGTCCACGCATAGAACTAAGGCCCATTCGCTTTTAAAATACTTATTAACACCTTTCGTTTGATACCCATATTGTACAAAAGCATTCTACAGTAGACCCTGGTCCACCTTTATAACGATATTCCGAAAAGGCGTCCACCTATAGAACTAAGGCCCACTCCCTTTTAAAATACTCATTAACACTTTTCATTAGATACCCATATCGTACAAACAAATTCTAGAGTCGCCCTTGGTCCAACTTTATGGCGATATCTCGAAAAGGCGTCCAAATATAGAACTAAAGCTCACGCCCTTTTAAAATACTTATTAACACCTTTCATTTGATACCCATATCGTACAAACAAATTCTAAAGACACCCCTGGTCCCCCTTTATGGCGATATCTCGAAAAGGCGTCCACCTATAGAACTAAGACCCACTCCCTTAACACACATTAGCACCTTTCATTTGATACCCATATCGTACAAACAAATTCTAGAGTCACCCCTGGTCCACCTTTATGGCGATATCTCGAAAAGGCATCCACCCATAGAACTAAGGCCCACTCCCTTTTAAAATACTCATTAACACCTTTCGTTTGATACCCATATTGTATAAACGCATTCTAGAGTCACCCCTGGTCCACTTTTATGGCGATATCTCGAAAAGGCGTCCACCCATACAACCAAGGCCCACTCCCTTTTAAAATACTCATTAACACCTTTCATTTGATGCCCATATCGTACAAACAAATTCTAGAGTCACCCCTGGTCCACCTTTATGGCGATATCTCGAAAAGGCGTCCACCTATAGAACTTAGGCCCACTCCCTTTTAAAATACTCATTAATACCTTTCATTTGATACCCATATCGTACAAACAAATTCTAGAGTCACCCCTGGTCCACCTTTATGGCGATATCTCGAAAAGGCGTCCTCCTAGAGAACTTAGGCCCCCGCCCTTTTAAAATACTCATTAACACCTTTCATTTGATACCCATATCGTACAAACCAATTCTAGAGACACCCCTGGTCCACCTTTATGGCGATATCTCGAAAAGGCGTCCACGCATAGAACTAAGGCCCATTCCCTTTTAAAATACTTATTAACACCTTTCGTTTGATACCCATATTGTACAAAAGCATTCTAGAGACACCCCGGTGCACCTTTATGGCAATATCTCGAAAAGGCGTCCGCCTATAGAACTAAGGCCCACGCCCTTTTAAAATACTTATTAACACCTTTCATTTGATACCCATATTGTACAAACGTATTCTAGAGTCACCCCTGGTCCACGTTTATGGCGGTATCCCGAAAAGGCGTCCACGCATAGAACTAAGGCCCATTCCCTTTTAAAATACTTATTAACACCTTTCGTTTGATACCCATATTGTACAAAAGCATTCTAGAGACACCCCGGTGCACCTTTATGGCAATATCTCGAAAAGGCGTCCGCCTATAGAACTAAGGCCTACGCCCTTTTAAAATACTTATTAACACCTTTCATTTGATACCCATATTGTACAAACGTATTTTATAGTCATCCCCGGTCCACGTTTATGGCGATATCCCGAAAAGGCGTCCACGCATAGAACTAAGGCCCATTCCCTTTTAAAACCCTCATTAATACCTTTAGTTTGATACCCATATCGTACAAACACATTCTAGATTCACCCATGGTCCACCTTTATGGCGATATCTCGAAAAGGCGTCCACCTATAGAACTAAGGCCCACTCCCTTTTAAAATACTCATTAACACCTTTCGTTTGATACCCATATTGTACAAACGCATTCTGGAGTCACCCATGGTCCACCTTTATGCCGATATCTCGAAAAGGCGACCACCTATACAACTATCACCACAGCCATTTAAAACCCTCATTAATACCTTTAATTTGATACCCATATCGTAAAAACACATTCTAGAGTAACCCCTGGTTCACCTTTATGGCGATATATCGAAAATGCGTTAACCTATAGAACTAAGCCCGACGCCCTTTTAAAATACACATTACCACCTTTCGTTTGATACCCATATTGTGCAAACACATTCTAATCACCCCTGGTCCACCTTTATGGCAATATCTCGAAAAGGCGTCCACCTATAGAACTAAGGCGCACTCCCTTTAAAATACTCATTAACACCTTTCGTTTGATAGCCATATTGTACAAACGCATTCTAGTCTCCCCTAGTCCACCTTTATGCCGACATCCCGAAAAGGCGACCACCTACAAAACTACCACCACTGCCTTTTAAAACCCTCATTAATACCTTTAATTTGATAGCCATATCGTAAAAACGCATTCTAGAGTCACCACTGGTCCACCTTTATGGCGATATCTGGAAAAGGCGTTAACCTATAGAACTAAGCCCCACGCCCTTTTAAAATACTCATTAACACCTTTCGTTTGATAGCCATATTGTACAAACGCATTCTAGAGTCACCCCTGGTCCACCTTTATGCCGATATCCCGAAAAGGCGACCACCTATACAACTACCACCACTCCCTTTTAAAACCCTCATTAATACCTTTAATTTGATACCCATATCGTACAAACACATTCTAGAGTCACTCCTGGTCCACCTTTATGGCGATATCTCGAAAAGGCGTCCACCTATAGAACTAAGACCCACGCCCTTTTAAAATACTCATTAACACCTTTCGTTTGATACCCATATTGTACAAACGCATTCTAGAGTCACCCCTGGTCCACCTTTATGCCGAATCTCGAATAGGCGACCACCTATACAACTACCACCACTCCCTTTTAAAACCCCCATTAATACCCTTAATTTGATACCCATATCGTACAAACACATTCTAGAGTCACCCCTGGTCCACCTTAATGCCGATATCTCGAAAAGGCGTCCACCTATAGAACTAAACCCCACGCCCATTTGAATTACTCATTAACACCTTTCGTTTGATACCCATATTGTACAAACGCATTCTAGAGTCACCCCTGGTCCACCTTTATGGCGTTATCTCGAAAAGGCGTCCACCTAGAGAGCTAAGGCCCACTCCCTTTTAAAATGTTCATTAACCCCTTTCATTTGATACCCATATCGTACAAACAAATTCTGGTCCACCTTTGTGGCGATATCTCGAAACGGCGTCCACCTATGGAAGTAAGGATCACTCCCTTTTAAAATACTGATTAACACCTTTCATTTGATACCCATATCGTACAAACAAATTCTAGAGTCAACCCTGATCCACCTTTATGGCGATATCCCTAAATCGCGTCCACCTATAGAGCTATGGCCCACTCCCTCATAAAATACTCTTTAATACCTTTCATTTGATACACATGTCATGCAAACACATTCCAGGATTACCCTCGGCTCATTTTCCTACATGGTTATTTTCCCTTATGTTGTCACCATAGCTCTCAACTGAGTATGTAATGTTCGGTTACACCCGAACTTAACCTTCCTTACTTGTTTTTAATATGTTATTGTATCTAGTCTGTAAGATTTTTATCATATACTGAATGAATAAACTAAACTAATTTTTTCTTTTTCCACACTTAATAATGTTCAGCGACCTTGCCCTATCGTTGATCGTAATAAAAATCAGTTTTAATTTGCTGAATGAATGTTCGCAGCTAGCAATTGATACCGAGATAGTCAAGAGTATTTGAAAGTGGCTATTTAAGTTTGGAAAAACATCGTCTCCATGCGAGATTATAAAAGTAAGTAATTCTAACGAAGTTTTAGGTTCAATTCCTTTTCTACTGCGAAGTAATAGTTTGAAGTCACATATTTCGATAAAAAGTCCTGTTCCATTGAAATCTGTATTATGAAATTCACCCAAGTTCTTATAATTTCTTTCTAAGTCACGATCAATCCTCAAGATTTCGTACCAGAAATGATCTAATGTTATGAAGCTAAAATTTAGTATATTTTGCAACATAATTGTAACATCGCTTCTGGTGTCACTTGTGGTGTAAGTGCCCTCTGCTAATTGTTTTAAGTGTTCTACTACATTCTGTAGCCCATCGATGATAACGCTAACCGCTTGTATTCTGGCGCACCATCGTGTTTCAGATTAATTTTTTAATAATTCCCATCATAACGTTGAACGTGAGAAAAAAAGATATGATATATGCTTTTAATTATTCCACAACCTATCGCAAATGTTTCGGATATATGCATGCATTGTTTAGTATAGAAAAATTTTTTCTAAAATCAATATTTTTAAGAAATCAGTTATACTAAAAATACAAATTTTTCGGGAAGTTCTGCTTTGCGGACCATTTTGCATCCCCCTGTGAGTAGCGCCCGGGGCAAGTTTCTTCCTTTTTTTTTTGTTTTGCGTGTTACACAGACTAATGCTTAACCCTTTTTCTGTTATTAAACGGGTTTATTTAGCTTAACCCTGTGTAGCGGCCTGCCGTTGTTTACGAATTTTATAATTAAAATTTAAGTAACTTCCCGATAAGCTACAAACTTGAAACTTGGAATATAGTTCTGAACCCGATGGCAATGCAATAATAAGAAAACAAGTGAGGAAGGGTGTAACCGAACATTACATACTCAGCTGAGAGCTTCGGAGACCAAATAAGGGAAAATCACCATGTAGGAAAATGAACGTAGGGTCATGGCTATCAAATGGAAGGTATTAAAGAGTATTTTAAAAGGGAGTGTGCCTTAGTTCTATGGGTGGACGCCTTTTCGAAATATCGCCATAAAGGTGGACCAGGGATGACTTTATAATGTGTTTGTACGATATCGGTATCAAATAAAAGGTGTTAATGAGTATTTTTAAAGGGAGTGGGCCTTAGTTGTATAGGTGGACGTCTTTTCGAGATATCGCCATAAAGGCGGGCCAGGGGTGACGCTGTAATGTGTTTGTACGATATGGGTATCAAATTAAAGGTATTAATGAGAGTTTTAAAAGGGAGTGGCCTTAGTTGTATATGTGAAGGCGTTTTCGAGATATCGACCAAAATGTGGACCAGGGCGATCCAGAACATCATCTGTCGGGTACTGCTAATTTATTTATATATGTAATACCACGAACAGTATTCCTGCTTCCTTCCATAATTCCAAGGGCTTTTGATTGCGCCCTGCAGAACTTTTTCATTTTCTTCTACTTAATATGGTAGGGGTCACACCCATTTTACAAAATTTTTCTAATGTTATATTTTGCGTCAAAAAATCCAATATAGAATGATTGCATTTTTTTCATTTTTCGAAATTTTCGATATCGAAAAAGTGGGCGTGGTCATAGTCGCATTTCGCCCATTTTTAATACCAAGATAAAGTGAGTTCAGATAAGTACGTGAACTAAGTGTAGTAAAGATACGTATATCGATTTTTTCTCAAGTTATCGTGTTAACGGCCGGGCGGAAGGACAGACGGTGGACTGTGTATGAAAACTGGGCGTGACTTCAAACCGATTTCGCCCATTTTCCTAGAAAACAGTTATAGTCATAGAAGCTATGCCCTTACCAAATTTCACAAGGATTGGTAAATTTTTGTTCGACTTAAGGCATTAAAAGTATTTGAGACAAATTAAATGAAAAAGGGCGGATCCAAACCCATTTTGAAATTTTCCTTTATTTTTGTATTTTGTTGAACTATATGAATAATGTATATCAATTTTTTTTTAAATTTTTTATATCAATGATTGCTGACGTAATTTACTTAAATACTAAATAAAGATATTAAATTTTTTGTTAAAATTTGACTTTAACATTTTTTTTCTTTAAGTGGGCGTGTTCGTCATCCGATTTTGCTAATTTTATTTTAGCGCACGTTTAGTAATAGGAGTAACGTTCCTGCAAAATTTCATCATGATATCTTCAACGATTCCCAAATTAAAGCTTGCAAAACTTTTAAATTGCCTTCTTTTAAAAGTGGGCGGTTCCACGTCCGTTCTCCAAAATTTTACTAATTTTCTATTCTGCGCCATAAGGTCAACCCACCTACCAAGCTTCATCGCTTTATCTGTCTTTGGCACTTTTTCTGTTTTTCGAAATTTTCTAGCTATTTCCGATTCAGACCAAAGTGTTACTTTTGTAATAGAGAGATTGAGGTTTGACTGGACGGCAGCGACTAGACGTGCCAAAAGAAGCTCCGCGCATAGTTCTAGCCTTGGCAGGCTAGAAGTGCAAGGGCGTGCAACTGTACCCTTGGAAACCAAAAGATGAGAGGAGGTACTGGTATCTTGAGCGGTCCTAACATATAGACTGGCGCAGTATGTCTTTTCCGATGCGTCACAGAATCCATGCAGTTCTACTTGCTGGTTGGGGTTATAGTTTACCCATCGGGTTATCTTAATGCTTGAAATACCGTACACATTTTTCGTGAATTGAGACCATTTTATGAAACGGAGGGGTTTAACTTCTTCGTCCCAGTCGGTTCCGTCTATCCAAAACTCTTGGAGGAGAATCTTTGCCTGAATCATTATCGACGTAAGCCACCCTGCGGGGTCAAAAGGTTTAGCGACATAGGAGAGGATCTGACGATTTGTCCCAGCAGACGACAGGGGTATAGATTCGACTGTATACGAGAATGTGTCGGTGAGAGCGTTCCATTGAAGAGTTTTGGCGTTACTCGTTTTCTCAAATTCTAAGAGATTTGTGTCGAGCAAGTCCTTTTTGTCGACATCCTTCAGAATACTAGGGTGGTTGGCCGTTATTTTTCGTAATGTGAATCCTGCTGAACCGAGCGCTTGGATGACTTGAGAGAGAGACTGTTCAGCCGAGAGAATATCATGGCTACCAGAGAGAATGTCATCTACATACGTTTCTTTGGTCAAGACAGGGACAGTTTTGGGAAACGCTTCTTCTACATCTTTGGCCAGTTGGTGAAGGGTACGTATGGCGAGGTAGGGGGCACAATTCACACCAAATGTGACTGTTTTCAGAAGATAGTCTTTTATGGGGTCGATCGGAGATGAGCGAAAGACGATCCTCTGATAGTCTCTGACGTCTTCATGGATTATGATTTGACGATACATTTTTTCTACGTCTCCGTTAAAAACAAACTGGTATGTCCTCCATTTGAGAATAAGGAGCATCAGATCCGGCTCTAAGGACCACTGTTTAAATTTACCTTACTTTTTGGTGTGTGTGGCTGCTGCGAAAACGGCTGCTGCGATGATGTGGTGTTGATATTACGGCGGTGGCGGTGGTAGCAGATCCTCTTCAGATATCTTGTTTGGTGTTGTTACGTGCACAACTCACTTGCAGAAAAACAATTTCGATGGTATATAGGGCTATTCAAGTCTGTTTAAATAAGCGTTGCACTTGGTTTTTTGTAAAAGTATTGAGCCGGAACTATAAACTTTACGCGAGTGAAAGAACACTTTCTAAATTTCAAAGCAAAAGCTATTTTTATTTAATATAAAGCGATTTACAATTTTTTGCGTCACACCGGGCGGATAAAGATTTCGAATGAATACTAAGAGAAATGTCAACAAATGTATATACATACTCACATCTCTCAACCAATTTTTGGGGTTGCCAGAGAGGTGAAGTATAAACTGTCATACTACAATTTGTATGAGTGCTTATTATGAGTCATGAGTACGAATCATGCAGAGAATTCACATACTTGACATTAATATAAAAAAGGGGTAATAAAATACGTAAACGTACGTATAATTAATTCAGGATTCGTTCTTATACGTAAGAGATACATGTAGATTTTTAACAAATTCAACCTTCAATTCACAATTCAATATTCTTAAGTCTAATTTATACGAAGTAAAGGGGTTGGTTGTTGCGACTACGACAGTCGCTCAAACAGAGAGTACTCTACCATTGTGCGCCTCCGATAAGCATCATGCCCCGCTTGCTATCTTTGTTCAAAACTTTGACGCGATTCCTGCTTCTTATCACGCGGAAAATCTTTTTTTTTATCTTCCGGCGCACTAACTTTGAGGAGCTTAACAATGCTTCCCTCGATGTAACTTGGGAAAACCTATTTAATTCCCAGGACGTCAGCGATACCTTCCTGTCTAAGCTGTGTGAGATATTTAATCTCGAGGTGCCTTCTTTTGGGCCAAAACTACATAAACTGCCTTGGTAAAATGAAGCTCTAAAAAATCTAAAAAATAAAATACTCCAGTTTTCTGCTATTTGCTGACGATCTCACATTTTTCCGTAGAATCAGATTCCTGCATTTTGCAAATTGACTTTAATAATGTGGATGATTTGTGTCGCGCCAATAATCTTTTCTAAAATGTTAAGAAATGCTTTAGTATGTCTGTCTCAAAATGCAAGATCTCCTATTCTTCGTTTTACTCTAATTCAGACATTCTGTTGGCGTCAATTAACGAGCATGTTGATCTAGGCGTTGTCTTTGACTCAAATTTCACATTCACCAATCACATATGTTATGTGATCCCAATGGCCTACAGGAACCTTGCTTTTCTTCGTAGATA
Source organism: Eurosta solidaginis (assembly GCF_040869045.1). Lineage (NCBI taxonomy): Eukaryota > Metazoa > Arthropoda > Insecta > Diptera > Tephritidae > Eurosta > Eurosta solidaginis. The sequence continues at coordinate 109,597,535 of NC_090324.1, forward strand.
TGCAAGGGACTTTAAAGATCCGTATACTAAGAAAGCCTTATATATATCGTTAGTGCGCTCTAAATTAGAATATGCTTCCATTATCCCATCTACAGCAGTCTTTCGGCCAGAATAGAAAGAGTTCAGAGAAAGTTTGTCCGTTTGGCTATGAACTCCATACATTTTGATAACCCGCTGCCTTCTTATTCTTCTCGCTGTCAGCTAATGAACCTGCAATCAGTGGACACGAGGAGAACGGTGCACTTGGTTATGTTTGTGTATGACCTAATCGTGGACTCTTTGGTCTGTGCAACTCTTCTTGCGGATATATCGTTCTATGTGCCGCAATGTGCGCATTCCTGTCTTTTTATTTGGGTGCTTGTAGGGCCAATTACTTTCATTTTAGCCTAATTTTTCGCGCCCTTAAAAAAAAATAAATGTAAGGCGCGATAACCTCCGAAGAGATCTAAGGCCGAGCTTCTCTTCTAACTAGCGTTGTGCTCCTCTTGATTTTTCCCTACAAATTGGACGGACGGGACCTACATGTTTTATGCCGACTCCTAACGGCATCTGCAAGGCAGATTACTTTTAACAGAGAGCTTTTCATGGCAGAAATACACCCGGAGCGCTTGCCAAACACTGCCGAGGGGCGACCCCGCTTAGCAAAATTTTCTTCCAATTGAAAAATGGTATTTCTAAAATTTTGATGTTGCTTTGCCAAGGGTGTGGAAGGCGGAGCACGCTACCATCACAGCACGGTGGCCACCACGGTTCGCGCCCTTACTGAAATAAATAAGCTCTCTATTAATTTAAATATTGATTTTTCTGTGTCCAGAGATACATTTAAGTCTTCCATTGATTTACTCTTAACTTAATGTTGTACCCATTGTATATGTTTAATGTTTATATTTATTATACTCAGTTGAGCAGAGCTCACACAGTATATTAACTTTGATTGGATAACGGTTGGTTGTACAGGTATAAAGGAATCGAGATAGATATGGACTTCCATATATCAAAACCATCAGTATCGAAAAAAATTCGATTGAGCCATGTCCGTCCGTCCGTCCGTTAACAAGATAACTTAAGTAAATTTTGAGGTATCTTGATGAAATTTGGGGTGTAGGTTCCTGGGCACTCATCCCAGATCGCTATTTAAAATGAACGATATCGGACTATAACCACGCCCACTTTTTCGATATCGAAAATTTCGAAAAAGCGAAAAAGTGCGATAATTCATTACCAAATACGGATAAAGCGATGAAACTTGGTAGGTAAGTTGAACTTATGACGCAGAATAGAAAACTATTAAAATTTTGGACAATGGGCGTGGCACCGCCCACTTTTAAAAGAAGGTAATTAAGAAGTTTTGCAAGCTGTAATTTGGCAGTCGTTGAAGATATCATGATGAAATTTGGCAGGACCGTTACTCCTATTACTATATGTATGCTTAATAAAAATTAGCAAAATCGGAGAACGACCACGCCAAGTCAAATTTTAATAGAAAAGTTAATATTTTTACAGTATATAAGTAAATTATGTCAACATTCAACTCCAGTAATGGTATGGTGCAAAAAAATACAAAAATAAAATAAATTTTCAAAATGGGCGTGGCTCCGCCCTGTTTCATTTAATTTGTCTAGGATACTTTTAATGCCATATTTCGAACAAAAATTTACCAATCCTTGTGAAATTTGGTAAGAGCATAGCCCCTATGACAATAACTGTTTTCTGTGAAAAAGGACGAAATCGGTTGAAGCCACACCCAGTTTTTATACACAGTCGACCGTTTGTCCTTCCGCTCGGCCGTTAACACGATAACTTGAGCAAAAATCGATATATCTTTACTAAACTCAGTTCACGTACTTATCTGAACTCACTTTATATTGGTGTAAAAAATGGCCGAAATCCGACTATGACCACGCCCACTTTTTCGATATCGAAAATTACTAAAACTGAAAAAAATGCCATAATAATATACCAAATACGAAAAAAGGGATGAAACATTGTAATTGGATTGGTCTATTGACGCGAAATATAACTTTAGAAAAAAACTTTTTAAAATGGGTGTGACACCTACCATATTAAGTAGAAGAAAATGAAAAAGTTTTGCAGGGCGAAATAAAAAGCCCTTGGAATCTTGGAAGGATAACTGTTCGTGGTATTACATATATAAATAAATTAGCGGTACGCGACAGATGATGTTCTGGGTCACCCTGGTCCACATTTTGGTCGATATCTCGAAAACGCCTTCACATATACAACTACCACCACTCCCTTTTAAAACCCTCATTAATACCTTTAATTTGATACCCATATCGTACAAACACATTATAGAGTCACCCCTGGTCCACCTTTATGGCGATATCTGGAAAAGGCGTCCACCTATAGAACTAAGGCTCAATCCCTTTTAAAATACTCAATATCACCTTTCGTTTGATACCCATATCGTACAAACAAATTCTAGAGTCAGCCCTGGTCCACCTTTATGGCGATATCTCTAAAAGGCGTCCACCCATAGAACTAAGGCCCACTCCGTTTTAAAATACTCATCAACACCTTTCGTTTGATACCCATATTGAACAAACTCATTCTAGAGTCACCCCTGGTCCACGTTTATGGCGATATCCCGAAAAGGCGTCCACGCATAGAACTAAGGCCCATTCGCTTTTAAAATACTTATTAACACCTTTCGTTTGATACCCATATTGTACAAAAGCATTCTACAGTAGACCCTGGTCCACCTTTATAACGATATTCCGAAAAGGGGTCCACCTATAGAACTAAGGCCCACTCCCTTTTAAAATACTCATTAACACTTTTCATTAGATACCCATATCGTACAAACAAATTCTAGAGTCGCTTTTGGTCCAACTTTATGGCGATATCTCGAAAAGGCGTCCACCTATAGAACGCCCTTTTAAAATACTCATTAACACCTTTCATTTGATACCCATATCGTACAAACAAATTCTAGAGTCACCCCTGGTCCACCTTTATGGCGATATCTCGAAAAGGCATCCACCCATAGAACTAAGGCCCACTCCCTTTTAAAATACTCATTAACACCTTTCGTTTGATACCCATATTGTACAAACGCATTCTAGAGTCACCCCCGGTCCACTTTTTTATGGCGATATCTCGAAAAGGCGTCCACCCATACAACCAAGGCCCACTCCCTTTTAAAATACTCATTAACACCTTTCATTTGATGCCCATATCGTACAAACAAATTCTAGAGTCACCCCTGGTCCACCTTTATGGCGATATCTCGAAAAGGCGTCCACCTATAGAACTTAGGCCCACTCCCTTTTAAAATACTCATTAATACCTTTCATTTGATACCCATATCGTACAAACAAATTCTAAAGACACCCCTGGTCCCCCTTTATGGCGATATCACGAAAAGGCGTACACCTATAGAACTAAGACCCACTCCCTTAACACACATTAGCACCTTTCATTTGATACCCATATCGTACAAACAAATTCTAGAGACACCCCTGGTCCACCTTTATGGCCATATCTCGAAAAGGCGTCCACGCATAGAACTAAGGCCCATTCCCTTTTAAAATACTTATTAAAACCTTTCGTTTGATACCCATATTGTACAAAAGCATTCTAGAGACACCCCGGTGCACCTTTATGGCAATATCTCGAAAAGGAGTCCGCCTATAGAACTAAGGCCCGCGCCCTTTTAAAATACTTATTAACACCTTTCATTTGATACCCATATTGTACAAACGTATTCTAGAGTCACCCCTGGTCCACGTTTATGGCGATATCCCGAAAAGGCGTCCACGCATAGAACTAAGGCCCATTCCCTTTTAAAATACTTATTAACACCTTTCGTTTGATACCCATATTGTACAAACAAATTCTAGATTCGCCCTTGGTCCACCTTTATGGCGATATCTCGAAAAGGCGTCCAACTATAGAACTAAGGCCCCCGCCCTTTTAAAATAGTCATTAACACCTTTCATTTGATACCCATATCGTACAAACAAATTCTAGACACACCTCTGTTCCACCTTTATGGCGATATCTCGAAAAGGCGTCCACCTATAGAACTAAGACCCACTCCCTTTTAAAATACTCATCAACACCTTTCATTTGATACCCATATCGTACAAACAAATTCCAAAGACACCCCTGGTCCCCCTTTATGGCGATATCACGAAAAGGCGTACACCTATAGAACTAAGACCCACTCCCTTAACACACATCAGCACCTTTCATTTGATACCCATATCGTACAAAAAAATTCTAGAGTCACCCCTGGTCCACCTTTATGGCGATATCTCGAAAAGGAATCCACCCATAGAACTAAGGCCCACTCCCTTTTAAAATACTCATTAACACCTTTCGTTTAATACCCATATTGTACAAGCGCATTCTAGAGTCACCCCCGGTCCACTTTTTTATGGCGATATCTCGAAAAGGCGTCCACCCATACAACCAAGGCCCACTCCCTTTTAAAATACTCATTAACATCTTTCATTTGATGCCCATATCGTACAAACAAATTCTAGAGTCACCCCTGGTCCACCTTTATGGCGATATCTCGAAAAGGCGTCCACCTATAGAACTTAGGCCCACTCCCTTTTAAAATACTCATTAATACCTTTCATTTGATACCCATATCGTACAAACAAATTCTAGAGTCACCCCTGGTCCACCTTTATGGCGATATCTCGAAAAGGCGTCCTCCTAAATAACTTAGGCCCCCGCCCTTTTAAAATACTCATTAACACCTTTCATTTGATACCCATATCGTACAAACAAATTCTAGAGACACCCCTGGTCTACCTTTATGGCCATATCTCGAAAAGGCGTCCACGCATAGAACTAAGGCCCATTCCCTTTTAAAATACTTATTAAAACCTTTCGTTTGATACCCATATTGTACAAAAGCATTCTAGAGACACCCCGGTGCACCTTTATGTCAATATCTCGAAAAGGCGTCCGCCTATAGAACTAAGGCCCGCGCCCTTTTAAAATACTTATTAACACCTTTCATTTGATACCCATATTGTACAAACGTATTCTAGAGTCACCCCTGGTCCACGTTTATGGCGATATCCCGAAAAGGCGTCCACGCATAGATCTAAGGCCCATTCCCTTTTAAAATACTTATTAACACCTTTCGTTTGATACCCATATTGTACAAACAAATTCTAGAGTCGCCCTTGGTCCACCTTTATGGCGATATCTCGAAAAGGCGTCCACCTATAGAACTAAGGTCCACGCCCTTTTAAAATACTCATTAACACCTTTCATTTGATACCCATATCGTACAAACAAATTCTAGACACACCTCTGTTCCACCTTTATGGCGATATCTCGAAAAGGCGTCCACCTATAGAACTAAGACCCACTCCCTTTTAAAATACTCATCAACACCTTTCATTTGATACCCATATCGTACAAACAAATCATAGACACACCTCTGTTCCACCTTTATGGCGATATCTCGAAAAGGCGTCCACATATAGAACTAAGACCCACTCCCTTTTAAAATACTCATCAACACCTTTCATTTGATACCCATATCGTACAAACAAATTCCAGAGTCACCCCTGGTCCACCTTTATGGCTATATCTCGAAAAGGCGTCCACCTATAGAACTAAGACCCACTCCCTTAATACTCATTAGCACCTTTATTTGATACCCATTTCGTACAAACAAATTCTAGAGACACCCCTGATCCACCTTTATGGCAATATCTCGAAAAGGCGTCCGCCTATAGAACTAAGGCCCACGCCCTTTTAAAATACTTATTAACACCTTTTATTTGATACCCATATTGTACAAACGTATTCTAGAGTCACCCCTGTTCCACGTTTATGGCGATATCCCGAAAAGGCGTCCACGCATAGAACTAAGGCCCATTCCCTTTTAAAATACTTATTAACACCTTTCGTTTGATACCCATATTGTACAAACAAATTCTAGAGTCGCCCTTGGTCCACCTTTATGGCGATATCTCGAAAAGGCGTCCACCTATAGAACTAAGGCCCACGCCCTTTTAAAATACTCATTAACACCTTTCGTTTGATACCCACATTGTACAAAAGCATTCTAGAGACACCCCGGTGCACCTTTATGGCAATATCTCGAAAAGGCGTCCGCCTATAGAACTAAGGCCCACGCCCTTTTAAAATACTTATTAACACCTTTCATTTGATACCCATATTGTACAAACGTATTCTGGAGTCACCCCTGGTCCACGTTTATGGCGATATCCCGAAAAGGCGTCCGCCTATAGAACTAAGGCCCACGCCCTTTTAAAATACTTATTAACACCTTTCATTTGATACCCATATTGTACAAACGTATTCTAGAGTCACCCCTGGTCCACGTTTATGGCGATATCCCGAAAAGGCGTCCACCTATAGAACTAAGACCCACTCCCTTTTAAAATACTCATCAACACCTTTCATTTGATACCCATATCGTACAAACAAATTCCAGAGTCACCCCTGGTCCACCTTTATGGCTATATCTCGAAAAGGCGTCCACCTATAGAACTAAGACCCACTCCCTTAATACTCATTAGCACCTTTCATTTGATACCCATATCGTACAAACAAATTCCAGAGTCACCCCTGGTCCACCTTTATGGCTATATCTCGAAAAGGCGTCCACCTATAGAACTAAGACCCACTCCCTTAATACTCATTAGCACCTTTCATTTGATACCCATTTCGTACAAACAAATTCTAGAGTCACCCCTGGTCCACCTTTATGGCGATATCTCGAAAAGGCGTCCACGCATAGAACTAAGGCCCATTCCCTTTTAAAATACTTATTAACACCTTTCGTTTGATACCCATATTGTACAAACAAATTCTAGAGTCGCCCTTGGTCCACCTTTATGGCGATATCTCGAAAAGGCGTCCACCTATAGAACTAAGGCCCACGCCCTTTTAAAATACTCATTAACACCTTTCATTTGATACCCATATCGTACAAACAAATTCTAGACACACCTCTGTTCCACCTTTATGGCGATATCTCGAAAAGGCGTCCACGCATAGAACTAAGGCCCATTCCCTTTTAAAATACTTATTAACACCTTTCGTTTGATACCCATATTGTACCAAAGCATTCTGGAGTCGCCCTTGGTCCACCTTTGTGGTGATATCTCGAAAAGGCGTTCACCTATAGAACTAAGGCCCACGCCCTTTTAAAATACTCATTAACACCTTTCATTTGATACCCATATCGTACAAACAAATTCTAGACACACCTCTGTTCCACCTTTATGGCGATATCTCGAAAAGGCCTCCACCTATAGAACTAAGACCCACTCCCTTTTAAAATACTCATCAACACCTTTCATTTGATACCCATATCGTACAAACAAATTCCAGAGTCACCCCTGGTCCACCTTTGTGGCTGTATCTCGAAAAGGCGTCCACCTATAGAACTAAGACCCACTCCCTTAATACTCATTAGCACCTTTCATTTGATACCCATTTCGTACAAACAAATTCTAGAGTCACCCCTGGTCCACCTTTATGGCTATATCTCGAAAAGGCGCCCACCTATAGAACTAAGACCCACTCCCTTAATACTCATTAGCTCCTTTCATTTGATACCCATTTCGTACAAACAAATTCTAGAGTCACCCCTGGTCCACGTTTATGGCGATATCCCGAAAAGGCGTCCGCCTATAGAACTAAGGCCCACGCCCTTTTAAAATACTTATTAACACCTTTCATTTGATACCCATATTGTACAAACAAATTCTAGAGACACCCCTGGTCCACCTTTATGGCGATATCTCGAAAAGGCGTCCACGCACAGAACTAAGGCCCATTCCCTTTTAAAATACTTATTAACACCTTTCGTTTGATACCCATATTGTACAAACAAATTCTAGAGTTGCCCTTGGTCCACCTTTATGGTGATATCTCGAAAAGGCGTCCACCTATAGAACTAAGGCCCACGCCCTTTTAAAATACTCATTAACACCTTTCATTTGATACCCATATCGTACAAACAAATTCTAGACACACCTCTGTTCCACCTTTATGGCGATATCTCGAAAAGGCGTCCACCTATAGAACTAAGACCCACTCCCTTTTAAAATACTCATCAACACCTTTCATTTGATACCCATATCGTACAAACAAATTCCAGAGTCACCCCTGGTCCACCTTTATGGCTATATCTCGAAAAGGCGTCCACCTATAGAACTAAGACCCACTCCCTTAATACTCATTAGCACCTTTCATTTGATACCCATATCGTACAAACAAATTCTAGAGTCACCCTTGGTCCACCTTTATGGCGATATCTCGAAAAGGCGTCCACCTATAGAACTAAGGCCCACGCCCTTTTAAAATACTCATTAACACCTTTCATTTGATACCCATATCGTACAAACAAATTCTAGAGACACCCCTGGTCCACCTTTATGGCGATATCTCGAAAAGATGTCCACATATAGAACTAAGACCCACTCCCTTAATACTCATTAGCACCTTTCATTTGATACCAATATCGTACAAACAAATTCTAGAGTCATCCCTGGTCCACCTTTATGGCGATATCTCGAAAAGGCGTCCACGCACAGAACTAAGGCCCATTCCCTTTTAAAATACTTATTAACACCTTCCGTTTGATACCCATATTGTACAAACAAATTCTAGAGTCGCCCTTGGTCCACCTTTATGGTGATATCTCGAAAAGGCGTCCACCTATAGAACTAAGGCCCACGCCCTTTTAAACTACTCATTAACACCTTTCATTTGATACCCATATCGTACAAACAAATTCTAGACACACCTCTGTTCCACCTTTATGGCGATATCTCGAAAAGGCGTCCACCTATAGAACTAAGACCCACTCCCTTTTAAAATACTTATCAACACCTTTCATTTGATACCCATATCGTACAAACAAATTCCAGAGTCACCCCTGGTCCACCTTTATGGCTATATCTCGAAAAGGCGTCCACCTATAGAACTAAGACCCACTCCCTTAATACTCATTAGCACCTTTCATTTGATACCCATATCGTACAAACAAATTCTAGAGTCACCCTTGGTCCACCTTTATGGCGATATCTCGAAAAGGCGTCCACCTATAGAACTAAGGCCCACTCCCTTTTAAAATACTCATTAACACCTTTCGTTTGATACCCATATCGTACAAACAAATTCTAGAGACACCCCTGGTCCACCTTTATGGCGATATCTCGAAAAGGCGTCCTCTTAGAGAACTTAGGCGCGCGCCCTTTTAAAATTATCATTAACACCTTTCATTTTATACCCATATCGTACAAACAAATTCTAGAGACACCCCTGGTCCACCTTTATGGCGATACCTCGAAAAGGCGTCCACGCAAAAAATTAAGGCCCATTCCCTTTTAAAATACTTATTAACACCTTTCGTTTGATACCCATATTGCACAAAAGCATTCTAGAGTCACCCCTGGTGCACCCTTATGGCAATATCTCGAAAAGGCGTCCACCTATAGAACTAAGGCCCACGCCCTTTTAAAATATTCATTAACACCTTTCATTTGATACCCATATCGTACAAACAAATTCTAGAGACACCCCTGGTCCACCTTTAAGGCGATATCTCGAAAAGGCGTCCACGCATAGAACTAAGGCCCATTCCCTTTTAAAATACTTATTAACACCTTTCGTTTGATACCCATATTGTACAAACAAATTCTAGAGTCGCCCTTGGTCCACCTATATGGCGATATCTCGAAAAGGCGTCCACCTATAGAACTAAGGCCCACGCCCTTTTAAAATACTCATTAACACCTTTCATTCGATACCCATATCGTACAAACAAATTCTAGACACACAATTCTGTTCCACCTTTATGGAGATATCTCGAAAAGGCGTCCACCTATAGAACTAAGACCCACTCCCTTTTAAAATACTCATCAACACCTTTCATTTGATACCCATATCGTACAAACAAATTCCAGAGTCACCCCTGGTCCACCTTTATGGCTATATCTCGAAAAGGCGTCCACCTATAGAACTAAGACCAACTCCCTTAATACTCATTAGCACATTTCATTTGATACCCATATCGTACAAACAAATTCTAGAGTCACCCTTGGTCCACCTTTATGGCGATATCTCGAAAAGGCGTCCACCTATAGAACTAAGGCCCACGCCCTTTTAAAATACTCATTAACACCTTTGATTTGATACCCATATCGTACAAACAAATTCTAGAGACACCCCTGGTCCACCTTTATGTCGATATCGTGAAAAGGCGTCCACCTATAGAACTTAGGCCCACTCCCTTTTAAAATACTCATTAACACCTTTCGTTTGATACCCATATTGTACAAACGCATTCTAGAGTCACCCCTGGTCCACTTTTATGGCGATATCTCGAAAAGGCTTCCACCCATACAATTAAGGCCCACTCCCTTTTAAAATACACATTAACACTTTTCATTTGATACCCATATCCTACAAACAAATTCTAGAGTCGCCCCTGGTCCACCTTTATGGCGATATCTCGAAAAGGCGTCCACCTATAGAACTTAGGCCCACTCCCTTTTAAAATACTCATTAATACCTTTCATTTGATACCCATATCCTACAAACAAATTCTAGAGTCACCCCAGGTCCACCTTTATGGCGATATCTCGAAAAGGCTTCCACCCATAGAACTAAGGCCCACTCCCTTTTAAAATACTCATTAACACCTTTCGTTTGATACCCATATCGTACAAACAAATTCTAGAGTCACCCCTGGTCCACCTTTATGGCGATATCTCGAAAAGGCGTCCTCCTAGAGAACTTAGGCCCGCGCCCTTTTAAAATTATCATTAACACCTTTCATTTTATACCCATATCATACAAACAAATTCTAGAGACACCCCTGGTCCACCTTTATGGCGATACCTCGAAAAGGCGTCCACGCAGAGAATTAAGGCCCATTCCCTTTTAAAATACTTATTAACTCCTTTCGTTTGATACCCATATTGTACAAAAGCATTCTAGAGTCACCCCTGGTGCACCCTTATGGCAATATCTCGAAAAGGCGTCCACCTATAGAACTAAGGCCCACGCCCTTTTAAAATATTCATTAATACCTTTCATTTGATACCCATATCGTTCAAACAAATTCTAGAGACACCCCTGGTCCACCTTTAAGGCTATATCTCGAAAAGGCGTCCACGCATAGAACTAAGGCCCATTCCCTTTTAAAATACTTATTAACACCTTTCGTTTGATACCCATATTGTACAAACAAATTCTAGAGTCGCCCTTGGTCCACCTTTATCGCGATATCTCGAAAAGGGCTCCACCTATAGAACTAAGGCCCACACCCTTTTAAAATACTCAATAACACCTTTCATTTGATACCCATATCGTACAAACAAATTCTAGACACACCTCTGGTCCACCTTTATGGCGATATCTCGAAAAGGCGTCCACCCATAGAACTAAGGCCCACTCCCTTTTAAAATACTCATTACAAACAAATTCTAGAGCCACCCCTGGTCCACCTTTATGTCGATATCGTGAAAAGGCGTCCACCTATAGAACTTAGGCCCACTCCCTTTTAAAATACTCATTAACACCTTTCATTTGGTACCCATATCGTACAAACAAATTCTAGAGTCAGCCCTGGTCCACTTTTATGGCGATATCTCGAAAAGGCGTCCTCCTAGAAAACTTAGGCCCACTCCCTTTTAAAATACTCATTAACACTTTCATTTGATACCCATGTCGTACAAACAAATTCTAGAGTCAGCCCTGGCCGACCATTATGGCGATATCCCTAAATGGCGTCCATCTATAGAACTATGGCCCCCTCCCTCTTAAAATACTCTTTAATACTTTCCATTTGATACACATGTCATACAAACACATTCCAGGGTTACCCTAGGTTCATTTTACTATGAGGTGATTTTCCCTTATTTTGTCTCCATAGCTCTCAACTGAGTATGTAATGTTCGTTTACACCCGAACTTAGCCTTCCTTACTTGTGTTTAATATGTTATTGTATCTAGTTTGTAAGATTTTTATCATAGACTGAATGAATAAACTAAACTTAATTTTTCTTTTCCACACTTAATAATGTTCAGCGACCTTGCCCTATCGTTGGTCGTAATCAAAATCAGTTTTAATTTGCTGAATGAACGTTCGCAGCTAGCAATTGGGTATTTGAAAGTGGCAATTCAAGTTGGGAAAAACATTTTCTCCATACGAGATTATAAAAGTAAGTAATTCTAACGGAGTTTTAGGCTCAATTCCTTTTCTACTGCGAATTAATAGTTTGAAGTCACATATTTCGTTAAAAAGTTCTGTTCCATCGAAATCTGTATTATGAAGTTCACCCAAGTTCTTATAATATCTTTCTAAGTCACGATCAATCCTCAAGATTTCGTTCCAGAAATGAACTAATGTTATGAAGCTAAAATTTAGTATATTTTGCAACATAATTGTAACTTCGCTTCTGGTGTCACTTGTGGTGTTAGTGCCCTCTGCTAATTGTTTTAAGTGTTCCACTACATTCTCTGGCTCATCGATGATAACGCTAACCGCTTGTATTCTGGCGCACCATCGTGTTTCAGATTCATTTATTAATAATTCCCATCATAACGTTGAACGTGAGAAAAAAGATATAGGCTTTTAATTATTCGACAACCTATCGCAAATGTTTCGGATATATGCATGCATTTTTTAGTATAGAAAAGTTTTTCGAGAAATCAATATTTTCCAGAAATCAGTTATAATAAAAATACAAATTATTCGGGAAGTTCTGCTTTGCGGACCATTTTGCACCCCCCTGTGAGTAGCGCCCTGGGCAAGTTTCTTCCTTGCCCCCTCCCCCTCCCTACGCCACTGAAAGCTTCGGATAGATTTGTGGCAGGATTTCATTACTACGTACAATACAGAATTTTTATTTTTCTGCTTAACGATCCATAATATTGAAACAAAAGTTTTTTTCCAATATAATTTTGTTGCAGTTTTTTTTCACTTAGTTATTTTTATTTCTATAAAAAAAATCGTTTTCGTTTTCCTTTTTCTAAATCAAATCAATCTTTCCTTTTCTAGTGATCATACAATATTTTTCTTTTTTGTTTTTGTTTTAGTTAATGCTTAACTCTTTTTCTGTTATTAAACGGTTTTATTTAGCTTGACCCTGTGTAGCGGCCGGCCGTTGTTTACGAATTTTATAATTAAAATTTAAGTAACTTCCCGATAAGCTACTAACTTGAAACTTGGAATATAATTCTGAACCCGATGGCAATGCAATAATAAGAAAACAAGTGAGGAAGGCTAAGTTCGGGTGTAACCGAACATTACATACTCGGCTGAGATCTTCGGAGACCAAATAAGGGAAAATCACCATGTAGGAAAATGAACCTAGGGTAACCCTGGAATGTGTTTGTATGACATGGCTATTAAATGGAAGGTATTAAAGAGTATTTTAAAAGGGAGTGGGCCTTAGTTCTATGGGTGGACGCCTTTCAGAGAAATCGGCATAAAGGTGGACAAGGGGTGACTCTAGAATGCGTTTGTACGATATGGTATCAAATGAAATGTGGTAAAGAGTATTTTAAAAGGGAGTGGGCCTTAGTTCTATGGGTGGACGCCTTTCAGAGAAATCGCCATAAAGGTGGACCAGGGGTGACTCGAGAATTTGTTTGTACGATATGGGTATCAAATGAAAGGTGTTAATGAGTATTTTAAAAGGGAGTGGGTCTTAGTTCTATAGGTGGACGTCTTTTCGAGATATCGTTATAAAGGTGGACCAGGGTTGACTCTAGACTGCGTTTGTATAATATGGGTATCAAACGAAAGGTGATAATGAGTATTTTAAAAGGGAGTGGGCCTTAGTTGTATGGGTGGACGCCTTTTCGAGATATCGCCATAAAAGTGGACCAGGGGTGACTCTAGAATGCGTTTGTACAATATGGGTATCAAATGAAAGGTGCTAATGAGTATTAAGGGAGTGGGTCTTAGTTCTATAGGTGGACGCCTTTTCGAGATATCGCCATAAAGGTGGACCAGGGGTGTCTCTAGAATTTGTTTGTACGATATGGGTATCAAATGAAAGGTGTTAATGAGTATTTTAAAAGGGCGTGGGCCTTAGTTCTATAGGTGGACGCCTTTTCCAGATATCGTTATAAAGGTGGACCAGGGGTGACCCTATAATGTGTTTGTACGATATGGGTATCAAATTAAAGGTATTAATGAGGGGTTTAAAAGGGAGTGGTGATAGTTGTATATGTGAAGGCCAAAATGTGGACCAGGGTGACCCAGAACATCATCTGTCGGCTAATTCATGTATATATGTAATACCACTAACAGTATTCCTGCCAAGATTCCAAGGGCTTTTTATTTCGCCCTGCAGAAATTTTTCATTTTATTCTACTTAATATGGTAGGTGTCACACCCATTTTACAAAGTTTATTTCTAAAGTTATATTTTGCGTCAATTAACCAATCCAAATACCATGTTTCATCCCTTTTTTCGTATTTGGTATAGAATTGTGGAATTTTTTTCGTTTTTCGTAATTTTCGATATCGAAAAAGTGGGCGTGGTCATAGTCGGATTTTGGCCATTTTTTATACAAATACAAAGTGAGTTCAGATAAGTACGTGAACTGAGTTTAGTAAAGATATATCGATTTTTGCTCAAATTATCGTGTTAACGGCCGAGCGGAAGGACAGACTGTGTATAAAAACTGGGCGTGGCTTCAGCCGATTTCGCGCTTTTTCGCAGAAATAAGTTAATGTCCCAGAATCTAAGCCCGTACCAAATTTCACAAGGATTGGTAAATGTTTGTTCGACTTATGGCATTAAAAGTATCCTAGACAAATTAAATGAAAAAGGGCGGAGCCACAACCATTTTGAAGTTTCCTTTTATTTTTGTATTTTGTTGAACTATATCATTACTGGAGTTGATTGTTGACGTAGTTTACTTAAATACTGTAAAGATATTAAATTTTTTGTTAAAATTTGGCTTTAACATTTTCTTTTTCTTTAAGTGGCGTGTTCGTCATCCGATTTTGCTAATCTTAATTCAGCGCACATATAGTAATAGGAGTAATGTTTCTGCCAAATTTCATCATGATATCTTCATCGACTCCCAAATTACAGCTTGCAAAATTTTTAAATTACCTTCTTTCAAAAGTGGCCGGTTCCACGCCCGTTTTCCAAAATTTAATAGTTTTCTATTCTGCGTCATAAGGTCAACCCACCTACCAAGTTTCATCGCTTTACCCGTCTTTGGTAATGAATTTTCGCACTTTTTCGGTTTTTCGAAATTTTCGATATCGAAATTGGGGGCGTGGTTTTAGTCCAATTTCGTTTATTTTAAACAGCGATCTGAGATGAGTGCCCAGGAACTTACATACCAAATTTCATTAAGATACCTCAAAATTTACTCATGTTATCGTGTTTAGGGACAGACGGACGGACGGACATGGCTAAATTAATTTCTTTTTCGCCCAGATCATTGTGATATATAGAAGTTTATATCTATCTCTATTAGTTTATGCCGTTACGGGGTATACCATTATGTGAACAAAATTAATATACTCTGTGAGCCCTGCTCCGCTGAGTATAAAAACTCCGATAGGTGGCGCATGGATAGAAATATTTAAAGAATTTTTGGGCCGATTTGGTTCATATTTGGAACACTTGTTACATACATGAATAGAAAGCGACATATGAAAAAAAATCGACAACAGGTGGCGCAAGGATCGAGATAGTAAAAAAAAATCGCGTCTGGGATCCGATTTGGCTCATATTTGGAAAACATATATGATATACAGAAATAGAAACCACTTTAGTAAAAAAATTCACGCTAGGTGCCTCAAAAATTGAGATATTCAAAAAACTCGTACTTGTCTGTCCGATTTCGCTCATTGAACAAATGTTATATACAGTCCGGTAGAAGTGACATCGAAATACTTTGGAGTACATAAGTTCAAATTTTGTTAGTGAAATTTTAGTAAAAAATTCACATCCGGGTAGAAGTGACGTCATAATACCTTGGAGCACATAAGTTCAAATTTTGTTTGTGAAATTTCAGTAAAATAAAATAAATAAAAAAAATTTTAATTAGAAATGGTTGAAAAGGATTCCCCTCATGGGCCACCAAAAAAAATGTGTTGTATTGTGGAAATACTATTGTTATTGGGGTCCCTTTTGGTGTGTGATATGGTTGTCTGCAACAAGTGGAAGAGGTAGGAGCACCCTACCTTTCTGGTTGTTATTAAATTTGAAGTAAATTGACTCACCGAAGCAATATGGCGTAGTTCAAAATGGACAGAATGTCATGAACTTTTCTTCCTCTAAAGAAAACTCAAAGGAGACTCAGCTTTGGTCTTGTGATAATTTTTATTATTATTGAATAAAGGAATTGTACTAAAAAATTTGACTTTACATTGAATAGGATGTAATTTGATCGTCAGCAGTTTTAGGATATATTTGGTGAAAATTTCCTGGTATGTATCCAATTGAAAAAGCAGGTAAAAAGCGCTGACGCATGAAGTTGGCTGCATATCCCAAACTTTATTTTACAAACTATGCCGCGTTCTACTGAGTTGGAACTTTATTGTACAAACTATGCCGCGTCCGGCTGAGTTGGAACTTTATTCTAATGAAAAGATTATTGTTGCTCGTTGCGTATTGTACAGGGTGATATAGACTTCCTGGCTTAGGATTGTTGCAAAAGACGTGCTTCGGCGTGGAGAAATAGCTCATGCAGGAACTTAACATAGCGAGCCGCGAATCGCGATTTTTCAGGGATGATGATAGGGTGGCGTTCATTAAAGGTCAAGGTCGAATGGGCTAATCTCCCATTCACCCAAAGCAGGCCATCTTTATCTCTATCTCCTTGGAGTTTTCTAAACGTGCCTTTTCATGGGCAAAGGAGCGGATTTGCGTCAAGGCTATAATTTTACATTTCGCTTTATAGAGATCATCGTAAGAGAGAGTGAAGGACGCGGAACATGTGCCAGCCATGCTAGAACTATGTCCGAATCGGACCACAGTGTTACTTTTGTAATAGAGAGGTTGAGGTTTGACTGAACGACAGCGAATAGAGGAGGCTTCGTTTGTCTATCTCCTTGGAGTTTTCTAAACGTGTCTTTTCATGGGCAAAGGAGCGGGTTTGCGTCAAGGCTATAATTTTACATTTCGCTTTATATAGATCATCGTAAGAGAGAGCGGAGGACGCGGAACATGTGCCAGCCATGCTAGAACTATGTCCGAATCGGACCACAGTGTTACTTTTGTAATAGAGAGGTTGAGGTTTGACTGGACGACAGCGAATAGACGTCCAAAAGAAGAGCCGCGCATAGTTCTAGCCTTGGCAGGCTGGAAGTGCGAAGGTGTGCAACTTTACCCTTGGTCTTTTCCGATGCGTCACAGAATCCGCGCAGTTCTACTTGCTGGTTGGGGTTATAGTTGACCCATCGGGTTATCTTAATGTTTGAGATACCGTACAAATTGTTGTGAATTGAGAACGTGCACATTTTTCGTGAAACGCAGGGGTTTAACTGCTTCGTCCCAGTCGGTTCCGTCTATCCACAACTCTTGGTGGAGGATCTTTGCCTGACTCATTATCGGCGTAAGCCACCCTGCGGTGTCAAAAAGTTTAGCGACAGAGGAGAGGATCTGACGCTTCGTCCTAGCAGACGATAGGACAGCATTGGGAAAAGTTTTTTCTACTTTTTTGGTCAGTAGGTGAAGGGTACGTATGGCGAGGTAGGGGGCAAAGTTCACACAAAATGTGACTGTTTCCGACGATAGTATTTTATGGGGTCGCTCGGAGACGAACGAAAGACGATCCTCTGATAGCCTCTGTCGTCTTCGTGCATTATGATTTGACGATACATTTTTTCTACGTCTCCGTTAAAAACAAACTGGTATGTCCCCCATTTGAGAATAAAGAGCATCAGATCCGGCTCGAAGGACCACTGTTTAGGGGAGCAGTATAAATTTACCTTACTTTGTGGTGTGTGTGGCTGCTGCGAACACGGCTGCTGCGATGATGTGGTGTTGATATGGCGGCGGTGACGGTGGTGACAGATCCTCTCCTGATATCTGGTTTGGTGTTGTTTCGGGCACAACTCACTTGCAGAAAAACAATTTCGATGGTATATAGGGTTATGCAATTCTGTTTAAATAAGTGTTGCACCTGGTTTTTTGTAAAAGTATTGAACCGGAACTATAAACTTTACGCGAGTGAAAGGACACTTTCTAAATTTAAAAGCAAAAACTATTTTTATTTAATATAAAGCCATTTACAATTTTTTGCGTCACACCGGGCGGATAAAGATTTCGAATGAATAATAAGAGAAATGTCAACAAATGCATATACGTACTCACATCTGTCAACCCATTGTTGGGGTTGCCATAGAGGTGAAGAATAAAGTATTATACTACAATTTGTATGAGTGATTACTATGAGTACTGAGTACGACTCATACAGAGTATTCACATATTTAACATTAATATAAACAAGTAAGGAAGGTTAAGTTCGGGTGTAACCGAACATTACATACTCAGTTGAGAGCTATGGTGACAACATAAGGGAAAATAACCATGTAGGAAAATGAACCGAGGGTAATCCTGGAATGTGTTTGTATGACATATGTATCAAATGAAAGGTATTAAGGAGTATTTTATGAGGGAGTGGGCCATAGTTCTATAGGTGTACGCCATTTAGGGATATCGCTATAAAGGTGGATCGGGGTTGAGTCTAGAATTTGTTTGTACGATATGGGTATCAAATGAAAGGTGTTAATGAGTATTTTAAAATGGAGTGATCCTTAGTTCCATAGGTGGACGCCGTTTCTAGATATCGCCATAAAGGTTGAGCAGGGGTGACCCTAGAATTTGTTTGTACGATATTGGTATCAAATGAAAGGGGTTAATGAACATTTTAAAAGGGAGTGGGCCTTAGTTCTATAGGTGGACGCCTTTTCGAGATACCGCCATAAAGGTGGACCAGGGGTGACTCTAGAATGCGTTTGTACAATATGGGCATCAAACGAAAGGTGTTAATGAGTATTTTAAAAGGGCGTGGGGCTTAGTTCTATAGGTTAACGCCTTTTCGAGATATCGCCATAAAGGTGGACCAGGGGTGACTCTAGAATGTGTTTGCACGATATGGGTATCAAATTAAAGGTATTAATGAGGGTTTTAAAAGGGAGTGGTGGTAGTTGTATAGGTGGTCACCTTTTCGAGATATCGGCATAAAGGTGGACCAGGGGTGACTCTAGAATGCGTTTGTACAATATGGGTATCAAACGAAAGGTGTTAATGATTATTTTAAAAGGGAGTGGGCCTTAGTTCTATAGGTGGACGTTTTTCGAGATATCGCCATAAAGGTGGACCATGGGTGAATCTAGAATGTGTTTGTACGATGTGGGTATCAAATTAAAGGTATTAATGAGGGTTTTAAAAGGGAGTGTTGGTAGTTGTATAGGTGGTCGCCTTTTCGAGATATCGGCATAAAGATGGACCAGGGGTGACTCTAGAATTTGTTTGTACGATATGGGTATCAAATGAAAGGTGTTAATGAGTATTTTAAAAGGACGTGGGGCTTAGTTCTATAGGTGGGCGCCTTTTCGATATATCGCCATAAAGGTGGACCAGGGGTGACTCCAGAATGGGTTTGTACGATATGGGTATCAAATTAAAGGTATTAGTGAGCATTTTAAAAGGGAGTGGGTCTTAGTTCTATAGGTGGTCGACTTTTCGAGATATCGCCATAAAGGTGGACCCCGGGTGACTCTAGAATGCGTTTGTACAATATGGGTATCAAACGAAAGGTGTTAATGAGTATTTCAAAAGGGCATGGGGCTTAGTTCTATAGGTGGACGCCTTTTCGAGATATCGCCATAAAGGTGGACCAGGGTTGACTCAAGAATGTGTTTGTACGATATCGGTATCAAATTAAAGGTATTACTGAGCATTTTAAAAGGGAGTGGGGCTTAGTTCTATAGGTGGTCGACTTTTCGAGATATCGCCATAAAGGTGGGCCAGGGGTGACTCCAGAATGGGTTTGTACGATATGGGTATCAAATTAAAGGTATTAATGAGGCTTTTAAAAGGGAGAGGTGGTAGTTGTATATGTGAAGGCGTTTTCAAGATATCGACCAAAATGTAGACCAGGGTGACGCAGAACATCATCTGTTGGATACCGCTAATTTATTTATATATATAATACCACGAACAGTATTCCTGTCAAGATTTCAAGGGTTTTTTATTTCGCCCTGCAGAACTTTTTCATTTCATTCTACTTAATATGGTAGGTGTCACACCCATTTTACAAAGTTTTTTTCTAAAGTTATATTATGCGTCAATAAACCGATCCAAATACCATGCTTCATCCCTTTTTTCGTATTTGGTATAGAATTGTGGCATTTTTTCGTTTTTGGTAATTTTCGATATCGAAAAAGTGGGCGTGTTCATAGTCGGATTGCGGCCATTTTTTATACCAATACAAAGTGATTTCAGATAAGTACGTGAACTGAGTTTAGTAAAGATATATCGATTTTTGCTCAAGTTATCGTGTTAACGGCCGAGCGGAAGAACAGACGGTCGACTGTGTATAAAAACTGGGCGTGGCTTCAGCCGATTTCGCCCTTTTTCGCAGAAATAAGTTATAGTCCCAGAATCTAAGACCCTACCAAATTTCACAAGGATTGGTAAATTTTTGTTCGACTTATGGTATTAAAAGTATCCTAGACAAATTAAATGAAAAAGGGCGGAGCCACGCCCATTTTGAAATTTTCTTTTAATTTTGCATTTTGTTGCACCATATCATTAATGGAGTCGAATTTTGACATAATTTACTTATATACTGTAAAGATATTAAATTTTTTGTTAAAATTTGACTTAAAAAATTTTTTTTTAAAAGTGGGCGTGGTCGTTCTCCGATTTTGCTAATTTTTATTGAGCATACATACAGTAATAGGAGTAACGTTCCTGCCAAATTTCATCATGATATCTTCAACGACTGCCAAATTACAGCTTGCAAAAATTTTAAATTACTTTCTTTTAAAAGTGAGCGGTGCCACGCCCAATGTCTAAAATTTTACTAATTTTCTATTCTGCGTCATAAGTTCAACTCACCTACCAAATTTCATCGCTTCATGAGTCTTTGGTAATGAATTATTGCACTTTTTCGGTTTTTCGAAATTTTCGATATCGATATCGTTCATTTTAAATAACTGTCTGAGATGAGTGCTCAGGAACCTACAGACCAAATTTCATCAAGATACCTCAAAATTTACTCAAGTTATCGTGTTAACGGACGGCCGGGCGGACGGACGGCCATGGCTCAATCAAATTTTTTTTCGATCCTGATGATTTTGATATATGTAAGTCTATATCTATCTCGAATAGCGTGCCACCACTGTGGCCTGGGTCGTCACTGCTCCCGTTACCCCGTATTTCCCTCGCAGAACAAGCGTGCACTTCACGTGATAGGACGTGCCGGTACGCTCCAACCCGAGGTCCGTTGCGAGGTTTGCATCGATGATGGAATTCGGAGCGCACGGATCGATGACGGCGCGTACTGCGTGGAGCTTCCCTCCTGCTGCTATCCGAACGACCACCGTTGGAGCTATGGCTACAAATGCGCGGGTAATGATTGCTACTACAGGCGCTTCCCGGAGGCATCCCGTTCTGAAGCCGGCTGGGGTTGTTGTTTGGCGCGCGAGAGTGGTTGTAGTACCCTCCTTGCATGGTTTATACGGGGCCGCTCTGCCAGTGGAGCGTCGGGTCGAGCGGACGCGGCTCCGCGCCGCCCCGGCGCCTACTGGCATTGCGGTGCGATGGGCGGAAAGAACGTGTCTCCGCGCCATCCCCGTCTTCCATGTGGCTCTGATTGCTTTTCTGCTTCTCGTGCTGAAGCAGTGGTCGGAAGGATCGTGCTTCTCCACTGGTCGTTGGGGCGATGGCTAAGGCTGCGGCACTTCGGGCGATCTCCTCCATCTCTTCCTCCTCATCTGCTACTTGTTGTGCCCATGATCGGGTGTCCTCCGTGATATGAATAGAGAGCACTTCGTCGGCGTTTGCTTCCTCGTCATGCTCGTCGTGGTAGGTAGGGCGTGGCTGCGGTTGCTCATCCTCTATATGCAGCGTAGTGTGGTGTGGCTCCCGGCATCGGTGGCAACGGTCGCGGCTGGGGCATATTTCTAGCCGATGGAACGGCGATAAACAATTGGGGCAGTGCCTGTGTATGACGACGGCCCGGAGGCGTTCTTCTGCCGACATGCCCCTGTACAGCGGGCATAGTCGTATGCCGTGATTCTTATGGCACAACCGGCAGGAGACGGTGAAGGAGTCAACGCGTTGCTCCGTCTTGTTGCGTTTGACCGAGAAACCCGTCATTCTGGAACGGGAACTTGTTATTATTTATTTTGCTTTTTAAGGGAGTTGGGTGGCGTATGGGCGGAGAGTAGAAGCTTAATTGGACGAGCTTGCGGTTGGCGTATTCGGGTTAAGGGTTTATTTGGGATGAATAATCTGGTTAAGTTATTCTGCCGATGTAGTGACGTGTAGTGGTTGAACCCACTGTTAGGTTTAGTAAACTTTGATTGACATACGCTTAAATTATCTTTCGTTTTGAAAATAGTTTCATCAGAATGAAAATTCTGATATTGAAAGCCACCAATAGTAAAATTAAGAATTATTAAATATAGACTTAGGGCAAACTATATTTTTTGGTGTTTGCCTAAGGCAGGCAATACGCGATAATATACGGTATATCACGGTAAACCCGTGCGTTGTCACGGCTCCTTGTAATTGCCCTACAAAAATTTTGGTGACAAAACTTACCCACTCCCATGAAAATGTGACTATGAATATCACCTATGAATGACTGTAAAATAACTAGTCAAATGACGTCGTGCAGATAAAATGTGCGACAGATGTAAAGAGGCCTTTATTCGCTGTCTGGGAACACTCTTTGTGTTGATTTGGGCCATGTTGTGTGAGAATCACAAATTGTGATGTGTTTGTTAATTTCAACACAACCCTGGCGGGAATAGGCTACACTATCGAGTGTGGCAATTTGTAGCGCTGTCAGCTGATAACTCTTCCACTCATTGGAATGAAGCAGCTGTGCGGTGCTGCTAATTTGGCAGCGTAATGAGACATAATCGTCATGTCATGCATTTATTTAGGGAAAGCCCGCGTCAGAGTCCTGACGCGACATAAAATTTATAGTCTTTTCGAAAAAGTTTAATTTCTCTCTTGTTTGTAGTATCGAAAGCATATATGGCACTACTTTATTCTTGCTTGGATTTCAAGCTAAAAGGACTGACAAAACTTTAATCGGACCTTCAATACACAAAAATAATTTCTATCATGAACAGAAATCACTATTGAGTGTGACATGTTTTTGTTTATGTTTTACATTTTAATTTTGCACTACCCTTTTTAACAATGAAAAGAATGCAAATAAACCGGGAGAATTATTTCGGTCTCGAGTCCACAACGAAGTTGGTTTTGATCGTGTTTTTATGCACCAAATTGTCAAACTAAAACAAACCTTTCATTTATCGGAACCAAAATAAAGTTATTCGGGTACTAACACTCGAGTTTTTTGGCAATTACAAAAAATTTTTTTTTGTTTTTTTTGGATCCCGCGGATCCGACTTGTGATCCCATGGGGTCGTGCGCAATGTGTTTACGTCGTAAGAAAAGAAAAAAGCAAATGTCATCGAGTGGCACCCTTGTTTCGTTCATTCAAAATGTCATTCATTCATGGAAATGAGTATACAGACATTTTTGAATAAATTTTCATTACAAAGAAAATGTGTTCTGGGTAAGTCGGTTTTTGCAGTGATTTTACAGCTTTTATAATATTCCCCTTTATTTCTTTTCAGCTAACGAACGGACTTTATTGGCATTAATTGTAGTTTGGTTTTACCGCAAGAGATCAATTAATAACGAAAAACGAAGATGAAACTTGTTGCCTCGGTTGTAAAAGGTTTTAAGGTGGCGAAAGTTTTTCGTGAAAATACCGATAAAATAAATGCGAGTAACTTTTCTCCGAATGGAGCAAATTTGATTTCATGCGGCGAGGATGATCCAATTATTATTTACGATTGCGAGAAAGGGACACAGTCTCGAACGGTTAGTTCAAAGAAGTATGGCGTTGATTTAATACGAGTCACCCATGCCAGCAATATTGCAATTCATAGCTCACCAAAGTTGATGATACCATACGTTATTTAAGTCTTCACGCTAATAAGTAATTATGATATTCCCCTGGTCATACCTAAAAGTAATATCCCTATGCATTTCGCCGGTCGAAGATACTTTTCTCTCCGGATCCTTTTATAAATCTTTATGATTATGGGATGAAGTTGCCTGGCCGAGCCAATAATTTTTTACGACTGGTGTGCGCATTTCATGGTGCTCCTTTACAAACATTCACTGGTTACCCCAACCACTAGGGCATTCCTATTGAAGCCAGGTTTAGTCCTGATTCGGTCGTGTACCGTCGCGAACGCCCGACCGCGGTCGGAGCTTAGATTTAATACCACTAATGCCAATCGTGCTTTGAGGTTTAGTCGAAGTCTCAGCCAAACGTGGGCCATATTTAAGCTGCGGCAAAGGTTTAACCCTTATTTCTGTAGGCGGCTGGTTTGTTTTTATTTGTTTGCTTATTGTTGTGGGATTCGCATCTGCTCTAGCATGTGTATCAGACATGGGTGTAATCAATGTGCCAGTGTGTTTGCCTTGCGCATACGTGAAACCCTTAAGCTGGTTCTGGGTATAATAAATACGGAACGATTACCTTTGTGTATCCTCGTCC
This sequence comes from Eurosta solidaginis, assembly GCF_040869045.1. Classification (NCBI taxonomy): domain Eukaryota; kingdom Metazoa; phylum Arthropoda; class Insecta; order Diptera; family Tephritidae; genus Eurosta; species Eurosta solidaginis. The sequence goes on from NC_090324.1 coordinate 109,622,316, forward strand.
GTCCCCTGATGGTGAAGAGTGTTTTTTTTAGTATTTAACAAGGATGGTAATATTTATATACAAGGAGACCAGAAAGTTATAAAATGCTGACTTGCGAAGCAGTATAGAAGAAGCAAGCAATGCTTTGGGTCGGACGTTTCCAACGCGAGTTTATTCTAACCGAACAACTGGCCGATCGTGACAAAGAACAACAAATACTCTCCATGGCTATCATCGTTCAGGAATAGAGGCGGTAGTTTAGCAGCGCTTTCCGAATATCAACCCAAACTTTACTGTAAAGACTAAACAAAAAGGTAAGTGTGAGCCACAACAGATAATACCTCAATCGAATTCACGACTATTTTTTCATCGTATGAATGGCGCGGCTAGTGCCGCAAAGGGGACACTTGTAATATATTTCCAAAGATGTCTCGGCTATGCAGGTCGAGTGTAACTGAAGTGGGGTGCGCCAAGCCAGTTTCATTTCTTGAGCCAGTATGCGTCAGTTCGGCCGTTTTAGTTGCAGGCTGTGTGCGCTCTGAAAGAGGCCCTGGTTGAGTTTAGATTAGAACATTTAGGTGATTCCTCAGAGACCTTGCGCATGAAATAAAAGGTCAAGTTGACACTTAAGTGGCAGAACTTTGAACTAAGGTGATTGAGGCATAAGTGAAAAGGGGTATAAATTTAAGGACATAGCTAGTAATTTTGGGACTACGATGTGTCTCGATCGTTTCAAGAGTTGTTTTCGACCCCAAGCGATCGCCACTCTCATCTGAACGTAGTTCTTTGTGCAGGGACTTACTTCCTAATGCGGCTTTACTCTTTTCTGGTCCAGTTCTTGTTCGTGGCGTGTACGCATAACACTCAGTCTTAAACATATTCCATATGAAATAAGGCCTATCAACTTGCTTAAATCTGGCGGCGGACAACATACTGAGGAATATCGTATGGTTGATCCCACGAAAGTCGTGCCAGCGTTACAAATTGATGGCCGCAGCATTATGGAGTCTGTTTCTATTATGCATTATTTAGATGAAAAACAACCACCGCTGCCCCTACCCCCTCAAGACGTATACAAACGCACTAAAGTGCGCAATTTTACTTCACTGTCGCAGCTCGACGTTTCGCTAGTCACCCTAGCATCTTCAGGAGCGAGATCTATATTCAACAACAAAATCATTATACATATATTGCATTACATTTTAAATTTTAACAACTAAACATTGAGTTACATATGACAAAAAACAAAATCTAAAACTTACATTATTTGTTTATATTATTAACTAAAAAATTAACTAATTATTAGTACCGCGCGCATTGGGTATCATCGTCATACTAAAGTGCTTATAGGCATAGTAGGTACGCAGAGGCAATGTCAGCTGTGTCTTCCTTTTTATTGACTGTGTTTTCCCTTTGTTGCAATATTCGTAAGCTTTCTAAAGTGTATCTCGCTCTCCCTCGTTTGTTTTTGTCCAATATTTTTGTGTTTGTCAGATCAGCTGTGTGTCCACTGGTTGTTGTGTGTTGTGATAATGCGGTGTTGCTTTTGTTTTTCTGTATGTCGGCTTGGTGCTCTGCTAGTTGTACTTTCAGTGACCTTCGGGTCGTGCCGATGTATAGCTTATTACATTCCTCGTTCTCTTTTCCTTTGCAAGTTATTTGGTATATGACGTTGCTTTGTTGTAGGGGTTCGATGGGGCTTTTTGTTTGTGTGAAGATATTGGATAGAGTGTGGTTTGATTTATATACGAGAGCAATGTTTTCTTTGTTTTTTAAAATATTTTTGCGAATGTGTTCGGTGAATTTCGGTATGTATGTTACGCTGTGATATTGCTTTGTTTTGTTTTTAGTTTGTGTTTGATGTTGGTTTTGGTTTATTTTCATAGTTTGTTGTTGTAATAAACTTGATATTGTGCTATCAGGGTAGTTGTTGCTTTTAAGTGTTTGTATTATTTTGTGGATGTTGCTGTTATGGAACTTCTCATGGCATAGGGACAAAACTTTACTTATGAAGTTTTTAGCAGTGTTTATTTTATAGTTAAGGGGTTGAGAGGAGTAGAAGTTAATCATACGCCCAGAGGAAGTGGGTTTCGCTTACCAGTCGAAAATTAAAGCATTGTTTATTTTGTGTATTTTTACATCCAGAAAGGGAATGCAGTTGTCTTTTTCTATTTCAAGCGTCAGGTGTAATTTGTTGTGGTAGCTGTTGAGGGTGTCTAAGATTATTTGCACATCATTTCGTCGGACGATCGCAAATATGTCGTCCACATATTTGACTAAAAATTTAATTTGTACATTATGTTGCTGGTTTAATGTATTAAAAGAGTTTTCAATGAGGTCATCCATTATGATCTCCGCTATTGTAGGGGAGAGGGGGTTTCCCATGGGCATACCAAACGTTTTGGTGTATATCTTGTTATTATACATAAAGTAGTTATTGTCCAGCAAACAAAACTTGAGTAAGTCGCGGAATTTGTTTTTGGGGATATTTGTTACATTTTGTATTTTGTCCCATTTCTTCATTATAATATTAATAGCAAGGTGCGTTGGGATGTTGGTGAACAGAGAGACAACGTCGAAAGATACCAACACTTCATCGTCGTTTACCCGTATGCCTTTTAGTCTCTCTTCCAAATCAAACGCATTTCCTACGTTATACTTTTCGCTTATTATGGCTATCATTGTATTTCCTACATACTTGGATAAGTGGTAGCACGGGACTGTCACTGATGATGCAATAGGGCGCAGGGGGAAGTTTGGCTTGTGGATTTTCGGTAATCCGTAGAGTCTCAGAGCGTTGGCTGCCGAGCACGATAGCTGTTGTTTTTCTCTTGCGCTAATGTATTTATTTTTGAATAGCTCATTTACAATGTTATTATTTTTCTTTTGCAGGTTTTGTGTTGGATCTGCTCTGGTTACTCTGTACGTGTTTCTGTCCTCTAATAGCCCGTTCATTTTAGTTTTTGACCCGAGGTATCCAATACTGCGAACGTAGGAGCCGTAGCATTAGCTGGTTTCCGCCATGTATGGAAATGGTGTGGACAAACTGGACTAGGAGACGGGTGAGTCGGCAGGCGTAAGGGAGGATTATCGGGTGACGCTCGTCGACGCGTTGATAAGATGCGTTGATAAGACCCCCCACCCGAAGGAAATTATTTTTGTCGATAAAGGGGTTTAGAGATAGGATCTCGATTTTGGCCGCGATGGGTTTCCTAGTTCTCAGAGCGTTCATTTCCTCGGCATAATAGCGAGTTTGGGATATCCTTATGAGACGGCCAGTCGTAACTTTGATTTCGTCGGGCGAGATCTGGTGAGACTCTGCTTTAAAGGACGCTTTAGTTTTTGGATGTGTTCTATTCGAGAATCTTTAATGTAGGAGATTACCCGCAATGCCCTTGATAGATCGGAAAACCGATCCAGAATATCCTCGCTATTGTTGATGTTTGTTGCTGCATGCACTTGTACTCGTTTTTCTTCGATGTTTGTGTGGTACTCCTGTTCGCCTTGAGATGGCCATTTTGCTTTGCCTTCTTGCAGCCAAGAAGGTCCCTGCCACCACAAAGAGTTGTCGACTAGGACCGTGGCTGGAAGTCCTCTGCTGGCTAAGTCCGCTGGATTTGATGCGGACGCGACATTATGCCATGCTTTCGTTCCTACCTTCTCCATGATTTTTGTCACCCTGTGAGCTACAAATGTTGACCACGAACACGGGGGTTTTCGAATCCATGCTAGGACGATGGTCGAATATGTCCATAGGTGAATGTTAAATGTGCCTAAGTGCAGGTTCTCCATCACATTTTCCAAAGTTTCAGCAAGCAAAACAGCACCGCATAACTCCAATCTTGGTAGTGAAATTGTTTTTACTGGTGCCACCCTTGTTTTTGCCATGAGTAGGCTAACGTGGATCCTATCGTGGATCTTAGCTCACGCGTAAACCGTAGCCGCGTAGGCTTTTTCGGACGCGTCACAGAAGCCGTGAATTTCGATATCGTTGGTTGGTGTGAAGTACACCCACCGAAGTATACGAATCTGGTTAATGGCGGGGTACTCCTGTATAAAGGTTTGCCACCGATCTAAAGTGATTGGGGATACCGGTTCATCCCAATCCGTCCCCTCCAGCCAAATGTTCTGCATTAATATCTTGGCTAAGATGATAATTGGGGCGAGCCAGCCTAAAGGGTCAAAGAGTTTGGCGATGGCAGATAGGATCGCCCTCTTTGTTAAGATGTCCTGGTTTTCGATTGGTTTCGCTGTGAAATAAAAATAGTCGTAATGCGCGTTCCAAAGGATGCCTAGGGTTTTTACCATGCTCGCGTCCTCGAACTCCAGAAAGTTAAGTCGGATTGAAGTTCTGGGCCGGTGTGTAGAACATCGTTCAGGCTTGTGCCATTGGATGTCGGGCACGACGCGTTGAACACGACCCTCACTTTAGTCGTTGTACTTTCCTCTTTGATAACCGCATGATGCGGCAAGAATTAGCAATCAGATGATTGTGGTGGTACTACGGTGTGTACCTTGGACATGTGCCCTAACGTGACGTATTCTGTCAGTACCCTATTGTATTCCGTCTGTAGGGCCGGTGTCTTGGCTAGGCGTGTCTCGTTCCGATAGAACTGAGAGCAGACGCTCTTGAGAGATGGGCCCAAACAGACGGTTTTTGGGAAGTTTTGTTTGAATGGAAGGGCGACGGTATATCTTCCATCTGAATTCCTTTCCGTTGTGTTTTTATATAGTGCCTCGCAATAGGCATTGTCTTCCGTCGGGGCTTTTTTCGTTGGTATGTTTTCAATTTCCCAGAAAGCGGTTAGTTGCTTGTCTAGGCTAATTTCATTAAAAAAGGATACTCGTGTATTGGTTGGGTGAGGTGCATCTGCACGACCAGTTAAAATCCAACCGAAGACGGTTTCTTGGGCAAGAGGCATATTTAGAACGTTCTTTCGTATACCGTTCAGTATTATCTGGGGATAAATGTCGCCTCCAAGTATGGGGTCGACTGGTTCATTAATGAAGAACCTCTTATCCGCCAGAATCAGATCAGAGAACGCTTGCCGAGTCGTTGCGCTCACTTGGCAAGTCGGAAGGTCCCCTGTTAATTGAGGCAGGACTAGGGCCACTGTATTGATGCTTACTAAGGGGTCTGTAAGCGAACCTAGCGTAATCGCACATGATTCCCTTACCTGTGCAGATGGTGTATTATTTATTCCTGACACCTGCACATGCAAACGTTTGGATGGAAGGTTATTCGCTTTTTTAGTATTTCTGTTATGAAAGAGCATTCGGACCCAGAGTCTATCAGCGCTCTGGCGGAAAATTTCACTCCGTTGTAGATTATATTAACCCGCGCTGTTCCTAATAACGCCCGTTTTTGTTGTGTTAGCATGCCACGAAGAGACGTTATTAGCATTATCTTGTCTTCTTTCAGACTCCATCCTTGCCCTAGCCTGCTGTGAGGTTGAAGGTGTATTGTCGGTGGTGTTTTGAGTCCACCTTTGAGGAGTTGTCTTTGGTTGTGCTGTCGGAAGATGGAGCAAGGTGTTGTGCCTTGCGTGGCACGTGCTGCTATTAAATTGGCTAGTGCATCGTGTCACGGTGTGTCCACCCGACAGACAATTCAGACAGTAACTATTGGTTTTTACAAATTCGATTTTTCCTGACGTGGACAACCTACGGAATTTTTGGCAATTTCGTAATTTGTGCTCCGTACTGTTGCACATCTTACATGCCGACTTTGGTACGCTGGCTTGGTAAACCCCAAGTTTCGTAGAATTTTCCCTAGAATTCGAACTCTGACTTTTGGGTGTTTTGTTGTTTTATTACCCCTAAGATCGGAAACCGTCTCTAATGTCTGGAAGCGATTGGACAGGAATTTGTCCATATCCTCCCATTTCGGAATATCTGTTTTTCGTTCTACGGTCTGTTCCCAAAGAGCCAGTGTAGATTCAGGGAGTTTTGTGGAACATAAGTGAGTTATAATTGCATCCCAATTTGTGATGTCAATATTATGACATTTTGGCGCAGAAATGCAATTTTTTATCTCCCGTTGCAATTTTTTGATTGAGGTTCCACACTCCAGTTCGACTGCCGTCAGATTAAATAAAAGTTTTAGTTGTGTGTTGACGAGGATACGTTTATTTTCGTACCTGTCGCTTAGATTTTTCCAGGCGGTTGCAAAACCCTCGTTTGTTAATGAGCACCTGCCCACTATTTCTTTTGCCTCCCCTTGAGTTTTTTGTTTTAGATAATATAATTTCTCGACATCTTTCAGATCAGTATTGTGGATGTAGATGGCCGTGAACATATCTCTAAAGGCTGGCCAGGAAAGGTAGTCGCCTTTAAATACATCGGTGTCACAAGGCGGCAGCCGCATTTTATGTCCACGGCGCGAAGAGTCTTCATCCTTTGCTTCATCTTTTGCCGGCTGTGGGGTGATAGCTTCGGCTTCAGCCGCCACAGCAGACATGCATTGCAGGTAGCATGCGAAGCAGCTTTTATTCTTCTTTCTCAGTGAGCTGAGCTCGTCTTTGGACAGCTCAGGATTGCTGAGAAGACTTTCATATGTGGACTTGGTCTTCTTCCATAGTGCCCTTAGCTCCTCTTGCAGTAGTGCAAGGGTGTGCTTGTTCCGGGATTCGGCTGTGGTGGAGTTGAAATCTTGTTCAAACTCGGCTATGGAATCAGCCAATCTAATATAAGTCTCCATTGATTTTATTAATTTGAATATCTTGATTCTTTAAAGGGTTCGAGCTTGGAGGCAAAATACTTAGTGTCGTTGGTGTGTATCTAACCGCAGCAAAAAGTACAAGTGTGTTTCGTTATTTTTGAACGTAGTCCAGCTATCACTCCTGCTGTGATTGTGCTGTATAAGTGAAATCTTTAAAAACACACGGATTGAAATTCTGATCTGATTGTATGTGTTAACACAGATAGCAATCTTATGTGAATTTAGTGATAAGCAAAAATTTTAATCAGATGTAAATCTTGACGTGAATGTAATGTGTGGCCAGTGATATGAACCACTTATAGAGAACCTCACGAGGATTATGTAGGCCACAGATAGAAATCCTGACGAGGATTTAATGTGTACGTAGTGATATGCAGCACAGATAGAAATCCTGAAAGGTTCTAGTGTGTACAAGGTGATATCAAACACAGATAGAAATCCTGAAAGGATTTAATGTGTCTCCAGTGATGTGCAGTGCAGAGAAGAGAATCGTCTGCAAATATTTAATGTGTCTTAACAGGTGTGTTGAACACAGATAGAAATATTTTCCAAAATTTGGCGTGTTTAAAAAAAGTTTAAAAAACGCAGATGTAATCCCGATGTGGATATGGTGTGTCAACCTCGAGATTTAAGATACAAATCGAAATCCTCTGGATTTAATGTGTGTAATTCTAGAAATTTCAACGACAGATAGAAATCCCGATGAGGATTTAATATGTATACCTAGTAATGTGAAACACAGATAGAAATCCTAACGAGGATTTAATGTGTATACAAAGTGAAAGTGAACGCTGAATATTCCCGAGTAGCCAACCAGGGATCTTTCCCAATATAAAAAAATAAATTTGTTTATCCAACTTACTGTGGAAAATTACGATTTAAAGTATTTATTAAGAAAAAAATGAGAAAAATACAAGCTATATAATATAGTGATATAGCTTATTTGTGTGATCAAGCCACTAGCCACCCAACGCAGTGCTAATTTTTTGGCTTTTGGTATTATTTCAGCTCGCAAACTGATTACTAAAGTGAATTCCGTGATATATAAGCTAAGGCTATCAACCAAGTGAAAATATGGTACCTGCAGCAAGTTTTGTCAACGTATGTGACGACGAGGGGGTACAACACAGTGCAGTGATGAGTGCGAAAAAAAAACTAAAAAAAAATTCACTGACTGTCTGCCTTGAGCGGTGTCGAGTAACCCTTACCACTGGTGGGGGGAATTACCCGATCGCCAAAAGGCGTTGTGTGCTTAGTAAACACGAAATCTAACAATTTCACTTGCTTTGCCTCTTTTTGTAACTATCACGGAGTGCACTTTTTACGTAAAACACGTAAATTAAATTAAAAAAAAAAATGTGTGCAATACCAAGCAACCACGTACCTTGTGTTTTCGATGTGATGCGACTGGACTGTATGCGTGGACGCCTTTTCGAGATATCGCCATAAAGGTGGACCAGAGTGACTCTATAAATTGTTTGTACGATATGGGTATCAAATGAAATCTGTTAATGAGTATTTTAAAAGGGAGTGGGCCTTAGTTCTATAGGTGGACGCCTTTCCGAGAAATCGCCATAAAGGTGGCCAAAGGATGACTCTAGAATGCATTTGTACGATATGGTATCAAATGAAAGGTGGTAATGAGTATTTTAAAAGGGAGGGGGCCTTAGTTCTATAGGTGGACGTCTTTTCGAGATATCGCCATAAAGGTGGGCCAGGGGTGACTCTATAATGTGTTTGTACGACATGGGTATCAAATGAAAGGTGTTAATGAGTGCTTTAAAAGGGAGTGGGCCTTAGTTCTATAGGTGGACGAATTTTCGAGATATCGCCATAAAGGTGGGCCAGGGGTGACTCTGTAATGTGTTTGTACGATATGGGTATTAAATTAAAGGTATTAATGAGGGTTTTAAAAGGGAGTGGCCTTAGTTGTATATGTGAAGGCGTTTTCGAGATATCGACCAAAATGTGGACCAGGGTGATCCAGAACATCATATGCCGGGCACCGCTAATTTATTTTATATGTAATACCACGAACAGTATTCATGCTTCCTTTCATGATTCCAAGGGCTTTTGATTGCGCCCTGCAGAACTTTTTCATTTTCTTCTACTTAATATGGTGCCACACCCATTTTACAAAGTTTTTTCTAATGTTATATCTTACGTCAAAAAACCAGTCAAATCACCTTGTTTCATCCCTTTTTTCGTATTTGGTATAGAATTATGGCATTTTTTCATTTTTCGAAATTTTCGATATCGAAAAAGTGGGTGTGGTCATAGTCGGATTTCGCCCATTTTTAATATCAAAATAAAGTGAGTTCAGATAAGTACGTGAACTAAGTTTAGTAAAGATACATATGTATATAGATTTTTTCTTAAGTTATCGTGTTAACGGCCGAGCGGAAGGACAGACGGTCGACTGTGTATAAAAACTGGGATTAGCTTCAACCGATTTCGCCCATTTTCATAGAAAACAATTATCGTCATAGAAGCTATGCCCTTACCAAATTTCACAAGGATTGGTAAATTTTTGTTCGACTTATGGCATTAAAATTATTCTAGACAAATTAAATGAAAAAGGGTGGAGCCACACCCATTTTGAAATTTTCTTTTATTTTTGTATTTTGTTGAACTATATCATTAGTGGAGTTGATTGTTGACGTAATTTACTTTTATGCTGTAAAGATATTAAATTTTTTGTTAAAATTTGACTTAACCAATTTTGCTAATTTTAATTTAGCACACATATAGTAATAGGAGTGACGTTCTTGCCAAATTTCATCATGATGATTTCAACGACTCCCAAATTACATCTTGCACAACTTTTAAACTACCCTCTTTTAAAAGCTGGCGGTTCCACGCCCATTGTCCAAAATTTTACTAATTTTCTATTCTGCGTTATAAGGTTAACCCGCCTACCAAGTTTCATCGCTTTATCCTTAATGGTAATGAATTATCGCACTATTTCGGTTTTTCGAAATTTTCGATATCGAAAAAGTGGGCGTGGTTATAGTCCGATTTCGTTCATTTTAAATAGCGATCTGAGATGAGTGCCCTGGAGCTTACATACTAAATTTCATTAAGATACCTCAAAATTTACTCAAGTTATCGTGTTTACGGACAGACGGACGGACGGACGGACATGGCTAAATGAATTTCTTTTTTCGCCCAGATCATTTTGATATATATAAGTCTATATCTATCCCGATTAGTTTATGCCGTTACGGGGTACCGTTATGTGAACAAAATTAATCAGCCCTATTCTGCATTTCGAGTTGGATTGGAATTTTTTCGATTTGGCAGTTTTGGTATTCTGTGTTCAAATCTCTTTCGATCAAACTTCGAATAGTTCGATTTTGTTTATTCTGCATTCCGATCGTAGTTCCGTTTTTCTAAGTTGCAAATTAGTTGGCGGAAAAATATTTTCTTTTTATTTTTTTAATAATTTATGCCAGAATTTGAACAAAGTTTTTTTGAAACTAAATAAGAAAATAAGTCTGCTTAAGTGAGTTTCTCCACTTAAACCACTCTTCTATGACTCACGCTCATGTGAGGAGTCTACGAGTATTGCGGTGACTCACGTTCCCGCAGTTTTCCCCACATGAAACACACATATGTGCATAATACATCCCTGTATGCTCTCGTCACTAGTTGACAACTCATTGGAACGGGCTTTCAATGCCCAAAAGGTTATATAACCGCTGGGCGCCTTTCCACTTCCTTCACTTTTTTCATCAACAATCTACTAGACGGAGCATCTCCCGTAACGACACGGATCCTAATCAGCAACAACTACAATCAACCATACATAAGTATCAACACATATAATTCCCATTTTCCTTTTCATTAAATAAAAGTTTCATTTGTGATTACTTTAAAGAATTATCAATTTGATTTTATATTTTGTAAATCTAATATCTAATGAATTGATACACGACTTAAAGTTAGCAAGTAAATTAAAGTTCACATGTTAGACTAAGGCCAATTGTTTGAATAAATTGAATATCATTGAATTTAAAATATAAATCACCTCGTGATCTAATATTGGTCCTTGCGAGCCAAATTTGAATCAGCAGAATGGCAACGCAAAAATTTCCCTCTAATTCCTTACGCAAAGAAACAACATTGGCCTTAGCTTTGACAGCGATCACTCACTGAACACACTCACACACATCATTTGCGGCAATCGGCAAATTTGGCAGATCATCGGTGCAAGCAGCAAGAAACTAAAATAAGTAAAAACAAGTAAGGAAGGTTAAGTTCGGGTGTAACCGAACATTACATACTCAGTTGAGAGCTATGGTGACAACATAAGGGAAAATAACCATGTAGGAAAATGAACCGAGGGAAACCCTGGAATGTGTTTGTATGACATGTGTATCAAATGAAAGGCATTAAAGAGTATTTTATGAAGGAGTGGGCCATAGTTCTATAGGTGGACGCCATTTAGGGATATCGCCATAAAGGTGGATCAGGGTTGACTCTAGAATTTGTTTGTACAATATGGATATCAAATGAAAGGTCTTAAAGAGTATTTTATGAGGGAGTGGGCCATAGTTCTATAGGTGGACGCTATTTAGGGATATAGCCATAAAGGTGGATCAGGGTTGACTCTAGAATGCGTTTGTACGATATGGGTATCAAATGAAAGGTGCTAATGAGTATTTTAAAAGGGAGTAATCCTTAGTTCCATGGGTGGACGCCGTTTCGAGATACCGCCATAAAGGTGGACCAGGGGTGACCCTAGAATTTGTTTGTACAATATAGGTATTAAAAGAAAGGTGTTAATGAGTATTTTAAAAGGGAGTAATCCTTAGTTCCATAGGTGGACGCCGTTTCGAGATATCGCCATAAAGGTAGACCAGGGGTGACCCTAGAATTTGTTTGTACAATAAGGGTATCAAAAGAAAGGTGTTAATGAGTATTTTAAAAGGGATTGGGCCTTAGTTCTATAGGTGGACGCCGTTTCGAAATACCGCCATAAAGGTGGACCAGGGGTGATTCTAGAATGTGTTTGTACGATATGGGTATCAAATTAAAGGTATTAATGAGAGTTTTAAAAGGGAGTGGTGGTAGTTGTATATGTGAAGGCTTTTTCCAGATCGCGACCAAAATGTGGACAAGGGTGACCCAGAACATCATCTGTTGGATACCGCTAATTTATTTATATATGTAATACCTGCCAAGATTTTAAGGGTTTTTTATTTCGCCCTGCGGAACTTTTTCATTTTCTTCTACTTAATATGGTAGGTGTCACAACCATTTTATAAAGTTTTTTCTAAAGTTATATTTCGTGTTAATAAACCAATCCAATTACCTCACCATGTTTCATCCCTTTTTTCGTATTTGGTATAGAATTATGGCATTTTTTTCATTTTTCGTAATTTTCGACATCGAAAAAGTGGGCGTGATCATTGTCGGATTTCGTTCATTTTTCATACCAAAATAAAGTGAGTTCAAGTAAGTACGTGAACTAAGTTCATTAAAGATATGTCGATTTTTGCTGAAGTTATCGTGTTAACGGCCATGCGGAAGGACAGACGGACGACTGTGTATAAAAACTGGGCGTGGCACCAACCGATTTCGCCCGTTTTCACAGAAAACAGTTAGCATCATAAAATCTATGCCCCTACCAAATTTCAAAAGGATTGGTTAATTTTTGTTCGACTTATGGCGTTAAAAGTATCCTAGACAAATTAAATGAAAAAGGGCGGAGCCACGCCCATTTTGAAATTTTCTTTTATTTTTGTATTTTGTTGCACCATGTCATTACTGGAGTTGAATGATGACATAATTTACTTATATACTGTAAAGATATTAAATTTTTTGTTAAAATTTTACTTAAAAAAAATTTTTTTTTTAAAGTGGGCGTGGTCTTTCTCCGATTTTGCTAATTTTTATTAGGCGTACATATAGTAATAGGAGTAACGTCCCTGCCAAATTTCATCATGATATCTTCAATGACTGACAAATTACAGCTTGCAAAAATTTTAAATTACCTTCTTTTAAAAGTGGGCGGTGCCACGCCCATTGTCCAAAATTTTACTAATTTTCTATTCTGCGTCATAAGTTCAACTCATCTACCAAGTTTCGTCACTTTATCTGTCTTTGGTAATGAATTATCGCACTTTTTCGGTTTTACGAAATTTTCGATATCGAAAAAGTGGGCGTAGTTATAGTCCGATATCGTTGATTTTAAATAGCGATCTGAGATGAGTGCTCTAAATCTACATACCAAATTTCATCAAGTTACCTCAAAATTTACTCAAGTTATGGTGTTAACGGACGGCGGACGGACGGACGGACGGACGGACGGACATGGCTCAATCAAATTTTTTTTCGATCCTGATTATTTTGATATATGGAAGTCTATATCTATCTCGATTCCTTTATATATGTACAACCAACCGTTATCCAATCAAACTTAATATACTCTGTGAGCTCTGCTCAACTGAGTATAAAAATAAATGTAAGGCGCGATAACCTCCGAAGAGATCTAAGGCCGAGCTTCTCTTCCAATTTGCGTCGTGCTCCTCTTGATTTTCCCTACAAATTGGCCGGACGGTACCTACATGTTTTATGCCGACTCCGAACGGCATCTGCAAAGCAGATGAGTTTTCACTGAGAGCTTTTCATGGCAGAAATACACCCGGAGTGCTTGCCAAACACTACCGAGGGGCGACCCCGCTTAGAAAAATTTTCTTCTAATTGAAAAATCTTATTTCTAAAATTTTGGTGTTGCTTTGCCCGGGAGTTGAACCCAGGGCATACGGTGTAATAGGCGGAGCACGCTACCATCACACCACGGTGGCCATGAAAACAATCCTAACAGATATGGGATCCGAATACAAAAATGAATTATTCGAAGAACTGTGCAAATTTCTAAAAGTTGAGCACAAAAACTCAACACCATACCATCATCAAACGTGGGGCACTGTAGAGCGTAGTCATAGAACGTTTAGTGAATATGTACGTTCATATATATCTAGTGACAAAGATGATTGGGATGAATACCTAAAATATTTCGCATACTGCTGCAACAAGACCCCATCGACCGTACACAACTATTGCCCTTATGAGCTTATATTTGCGAAGAACCCCCCGATGTACGACTTCCTAAATGAGAATAAAATAAGCCCAGTATACAATCACGAGGCATGTGATAAGGAAATTAAATATAGACTTCAAATAGCACAACAAAGAGCTAGAAAATTAGTAAAAGAAGCTAAGGAAAAACAAAAAATTAATTATGATAAAAGTAGCACCAGTAAGGAAATAAAATTAGGAGATTTAGTATCAGTAAGAATAGAAGATAACCATAAGCTAGACCATAGATATAAAGGACGGTATAAAGTAAAGAAAATTGACGAAAATAACAATTTTACTTTAATACCATATAGACAGGAGTCTGGTAATAAGAACAATAAGGATAAGGAACTAATAATCCATAAGAATAGACTTAAACCCATTTAAAATATTTTTTTTAGCAAATAATCATTCCAATTTACCCGATTAATTAATAAAAATAATTTCTAAAAACAAGCGGAATTTAGATGGGTCGACACATTTAAAATCCGGCAATAAAACAATAAAATAAATAAAATAAACAAAATAATTAAAATAAGTAAGATTTAAAAAAAAAAATTTCTACACCTAAAAATCTAGAATTTTGAAAAAAAATGGACTTATACAAAAAAAATATATATATACGTAAAAAGTAAACAATAATTATAACAATAAAAATAGCAAGGTCAACAGATCAAACGCAGAGCAAACAACCTCTTTCACTACAACAATAAAATATCAAAATCATTGAAAATATGACAAAGAGTCTCATACAATTGTTCACAAAACAATTGTATAAAACTCTTTTTCTAAGGCGGATGGTGTAGCATTATACGTCATACCCACTGTAAGGTACCATTATACCTCACAACGACTGTAACACACTTGCGGTATTACGCTGTATAAATTCCAAATATATTTTAGTAATAATCATATTACAATATTTTTTCCAACATAAATTATTGAACTAACCCAGACGATATGGAATGCCGAACATGAGACCTATATCCATTCACAGCTAATCAATTATACATATAAACATACAACCCATTGTAATTATACATACTAACATACAAGCCTCTTTTGGGAAAATACCGAAACACTCAAACTGCTCTGCTACCGCTGCTAAATGTACAAAACTACATGTATGGAGTTATGCATACAAAAATACATGTATACAAAGACCGTATACAAACAGACATGTATGCATTCTCCATTCCCTATGTACTTATTTTTAGTTATTAGTATTTAGATATTTATTAATGTATAGGTTAAGCAAATTAGTATAAAATACAAGAATTTATTCAATAAAGTGAAGATTTAAGTCGCAACCTTTAACTTGCAATGTCTTCTTATTCCTTCAAACTTTTCAATTGGTCCCACTCTGCAGTCTGATTTAATGTTAGTAATTTTAAACTGGCGTCTTTACAAATTCGTATTCAACGGAGATATACAGAAGGTGTACCGATAAATACTATTACACGAGGAGGATCAACAATTTCAAAGGATTTTTTTCCGCAGGAGCAACGAAACAAAGCTTACCCATTTTGCTCTCAATACTGTCACATTTGGAGTAAACCGCGCGCCGTACTTAGCCATATGCACCTTACATCAGTTGGCGAATGATTCGAGAGTCACTTATCCCTTAGCAAAGCGAATCTTAACAGAGGAAACCTACGTGGATGACATCCCATATTGTATCAAGGCCTAATCCCAAACAATTATTTGTTTAATGTCTGCAGGTTTTCCCCTTAAAAAGATCACTGCTAATCATCCCGATCTCCTTAGTCATATCGCAGCAGAAGACTTGCTCCATTAAGATTTTCTGAAATTCGATTGTTCCAGTTCTACTAAAACTCCTGGCATTCGATGTAATGCTTTAAGCGACGACTTTTCATATACCATTGAGCCAACCCAGCCCCTACGAGTGCAACCAAGAGGCAGATTTTATCGTCGGTGTCGAAACTTTTTGACCCCGCAGGGTGGCTAGCGCCAATTCTTATTCAGGCGAAAATATTGTTGCAACAAATATGGTTGGAAGGCACGGATTGGGACGAATGTGTCAAACCGTTATCTCTCCAAAATTGGCTACAATTTTTAAAAGATTTCCCAACGATAGAGCAAATTCGAATACCGAGATGGACGGAATTTTCCCCTAATAACAAAGTACAAGTACACGGATTTTGCGATGCTTCAGAGACAGCGTATTGTGCAGCCGTTTACATTCGTTCGCAGTCAAACAGCAAAGTCTCGTCCCATTTACTTTTCTCTAAAACTAAGGTTGCGCCATTACAAACAGTGAGCCTCCCACGCCTGGAGCTGTTTGGAGCAGTGTTATTGTCTAAATGCATAAAAAATTTCATAAATCAACTTCCCTTGGGAAATATCGAACTCTTTTTATGGTCCGATTCATCGATCGTGTTGTAATGGCTTGAAAAACCGCCATGCACATGGACAGCCTACGTGGCAAATCGCACATCCCAGATCATTCACAACTTTGGAAACATCAAATGGCGCCACGTATCCACAAACTACAACCCTGCTCACCTCTGGACTCGAGGGTGTAGGCCGCAGCGACCTTATTTACAACATGGACGCCCCAAATGTCGACCATATTGAACATCCACGTCGATGGCACTACGCTACCGACTGTCCTACACCCCAAAATCTTGGGTGTGACGTTTAATCAGGATCTACATTTTGGTGCGCACGCAACCGCAATTGTTGCGAGAATTCAGAGCCGTAATAAAATCCTCAAATCTCTTGCTGGCAGTACCTGGGGAAAAGATAAAGAAACGCTCATGACCACATACAAAGCAATAAGCCAGCCGATTACGTGCTACGCGTCACCCATATGGTCGCCAAGCCTAAAAACTACCCACTGGAAGAAACTACAGGCCTGCCAAAATACTGCTCTCAGAATCGCCACGGACTGTCTTCTTATGTCCCCAGAACACCATCTGCATAATGAGGCGAGAATACTCCCCATCAGGGAGAGAAATGAGATGCTGTCCAAACAGTTTCTGTTGAATACCCAGAAACCTGGGCATCCCAACAGACATCTGATTGACGAACCAGCACCGCCTAGGGGCCTAAGGAGTCATCTCCGTAAGCATTTTGAGGAAATACGGCACCTGAGAACACAGCCGTATGAAGCGAAAAAACACAAGCAGGTCCTTGTTGAACTCCATAGACAGGCGTCGGACCTTTATGTCGGGAATTGCCCGGTGAATCCAGTACTTGAAGAAAAATATCCAGAACTCGCGGAAGAGGAACGCATACTCCCCAGGGAAAAGCGTGTCACTTTTGCCCAACTTCGTTCTGGATACTGTAACAGGTTAAACTCTTACCTATCCAGAATCAACCCCGACATACAAAATGTATGCCCCGCTTGCAATGTGTCCCCACATGACACCAACCATCTCTTTAATTGTAATGTGGAACCAACGCCTCTAACACCCCTTTCCTTATGGTCCACCCCTGTTGAAACGGCAAGTTTCCTTGGACTCCCGTTAGAGGATATTGATGACAATTTGTGATCGGTCGCGCCTATTAGGTGGGGCGAGCATTGCAACAACAACAACAACAACAACTGCGGAGCAAGGAAAAGGCGAGTGCAAGTAGCTGAAAGCGAAGATGGCAGATGGGAGAAAGGCTCCGGAGAAATTCCCAGACTATGTGATCGAGGACGAAAAGCTATACAGGAGAATAGAGAATCAAGTTGATGGTGAAGAAGCATTACCGTGGAAGCTATGGCGGAAATTCATGACACACCAAGCGCAGGACACATGGGCGTTCAAAAATCTATTGCACGAGGGACGACAGGATATTACTGGCCCGGAATGTTCAGAGACGTTAGGGAGTACGTACAGCAATGTCATGGATGTCAGGTATAAAACCTAGTCAACAACAGGTCCCGGTTAAGATGTTAACTAAAATTCCAGAAGCACCGTGGGCAACAGTGTGTGCAGACTTTGTTGGTCCAATGCCACGCTCAAAACATGGTAATACAATGGCATTAGTGTTCGTTGACAGATTTTCAAAATGGGTGGAGATAATGGCAATTAGAAAGACAACAACAGGGAGCGTAATATGAGGATTTAGAGAGAGAATTTTGGCACGATTTGGCATTCCAAAGGTATTAATCACAGACAACGGAGCGCAGTTCGTGAGCAAACGTTTTAAGAAGTATTTGGAGGAGCTTGGCGTAAAACACCAGCCGACAACACCATATACACCACAGGAGAATCCGACAGAAAGAGCGAACCGCAACACCAAGAGGATGAGAGCACAGTTTTCAGAGAATTAGCAGAGAACATGGGACGAGCTGATGCCAGAGATAACACTCGCATTAAACACAAGCGTATGTAAATCGACCGGGTACAGTTCAGCATATGTAGTGCGAGGCAGAGAACCAAGGATTCCCAATAGCCTTTACGACGAGCATACATTCGGTACAGGTGAGAGAGTAGCTAATCCAGCGGAGAAATCGATGAAGATAAAGGAGATATTCGAGATGGTACGACCGAAACTAGAGCGAACATCGGCAGAGCAGACAAAGCATTATAATTTAAGAAGAAGGCAATGGCGAACTAGTGCTGGTAAAGCAGCATCAGCTGTCAAAAGCGGTGGATAACGTTGCAGCCAAACTATCGCCCAGGTACAGTTGACCCCACCGGGTAACGAACTTTGTATCACCAGTGATCGTAGAGCTAGACAAAGTTTTCAGAGGAAGGAGGAGGACAGCCCACTTAAGTGAGCTGAAAGCATACCACGCAACCAACGCCACCGACAACAACGAATCCAGGAAGCAAAGGCAGGAACAGAGCAACAAGAAGAACGCTAGTGAAGATCAAATCCCGTCAACATCGTCCAATCGAATAGTAAACAATATTTTCGAGGTACAACAACAGAGAGAGAATAACGAGGTAGCCAGTTGCGGTACGCTTACACGAGTCAGCGAAGAGACCGAGAGACAACAAGGAGGGAACCAAAGTACAAGCCAACAACTGGTAGCATACAGAGACGCTCAAGTGCAAAACGATACGGAGAATCAGGTACGAACATTTCCAGAAAATCAAGTACAGGTCGCTAGAGGAACCCAAGGACACCAGAGGAACGATACCTGGAACAAGACTACACCTAGGGAGGCAGTTCTCTATAGCGACCTTAAAAGAGCACACACCCCGAGACAACTCCGGAATAACGGACTATTACGTGAGATTCTACTGCAACTCGAATCAAATCGGTAGCAACGTACACGCCCAACCGGAACAGTAATAAATCATACATGACGCAATTTCATTTCAAGGAGTACCCGGACTTCGAGTCAACCACTAAAGCCCGGTCAACTCTAACCACAATTACATAACCACATAAATAGACTCCTTAACTAGGCTCATGATATACCACGTTTTTACACACAAAAAAAATCCACCATATATAGGATGGGAACACCCTAAGGAAAATCCACCAGTCTTTTATTCAAAGTACAGGCTGGCATCATACATACCACCAACTTGAAGGGCAGCGACGAGCAACAACATAGTATAAAATATTAAATTGCAATAAAAAGGGTTGTGACCTTAATGAGCGAATTCTTAATGAATCTTTATTCAAATATTTCAGCTTATTTATATTAAATTATTCTAAACATATTCTTACATACATATTTACATTTAAGCATACATACTTACATGCATATCTACCTTAAGCATACATACTTACATACCTACATACAACTCGATACAAAATATGTACCTACACATCTGTGTTGAGCTGTAACTTCTATGGGAAATGCAGTGTTTGCAAATTTGCTAGAATTCAAATTTGTTTGGTTGTGTGTTGTACACACACCTGTATTAAATCATGTGAATGGCTATGTCAGCAATAATTATCAAATGCATATTTATGTGTTGATGAACATTTAGACTATTTTTGTAGCAGGGTAGCATATTAGACTGATTTAAATATTTGGGAAAAAATTGTTGGCTGTTTACACTACATCTCCCTTTTTTTTAGAATGCTTATGCATTTATAGAATGCATGAGTGTTATATTTTTATAAATTAATTCTACTTTTGTATTTTATGTTTGTAGGTTGAAAATTTTCTGATTCTACTAATTTAAGTCTTTTTTTGTGTATTTTTATTTTCTTATTATTTATGATATTGCTATTCTCTATGTTACTGAGAAATTTTTGCTTATCCTCATTTCCTATTCTCAATGAGATTAAAGTGTCATTATTTTTATTATTAGTATTTTCTTCTTTATAGGGTATTAGAGTAAAATTATTATTTTCATCAATTTCTTCTACCTTATAGGTTATTAGAGTAAAATTATTATTTTCATCGATTTTTTCTACCTTATAGGGTATTACTAAAATCATTTTTCCTATTGATCCTTTTTTTTTTTTTACAGGGTATTAATAAATTAATTTTCCTATCGGTAGGTTATATTCTGCAGGGTTATTATATAATTATTTTTCCTATTGATAATTTCTATTCCGCAGGTCATTAATAAAATAATTTTTCCTATTATACAGGGTTATTAATAACATTATTTTCCTATCGGTATTTTATATTCTACAGGGCCCTATATGTATGTCTACTATCTACCTTATGACCTCTTTAAAAGGCGAGGTTTTCTTAGATGAAGTAGGTCAAACTTATATTTATATTTCTAAAAAAATAATGAAGATAAATGATTTAGATTTCCTTACTCTCTACTCCACAGGACCCTATATATATGCTATCTAACGTATGATCGACTAAATATAGGAGATTTAGTTTTCCTTACTTTGATTATTTATATTAAACAAACCTTTTGCGTTGTTACTAAAACGTATAGGACAGCATGATGGTTACAGTCATCATTGGGTGAAAATTGACATTGATCTAAAAGTGGGATCTTTGAGCGTATGATATACAGTAGATTGGGTAGATTCAGTTGCTGCTAGAGCAAGAAGTAGTTATATAGTGACAAGTGGTTAAACCAAAGGGTACATGTTGCGTACAACAAGCAAAACAAATGTATGTTGGGTTATTAAATTATGATGTATACGACCTTAGATGCAGGAACTTCTTATTGTATGCAACTTTATGCATTTGTAACGATAGCGGTTGTAAATGAAGTAAAAAAAAAAAAAATAGTTTTGTATAAACTTTTATTAAATTACTTCAGCGGGTTGCACTATGTAAAAATACATTCGGTGAATAGCAAAAAGTAAGAAGAAGTCTCAAAAAATGACATTTCATATTCATGTCTTTTCTTTCATTACATTCCTTCGCATTGGAATAACAGGGTTGCCAGATGGGCACGAACATACCGGCCGCCTTGAACGACCGATAAGAGTTCGAAATTAAATTCATGTTTACAAATTGAATTCACATTTCAATTACTAAAAATATATTAAATAGTTAAATATTTACATTTCAAATACGTATGTATTAAGAGATCAACATTACAGTACAGACTCATCTTGTGTTGGCAGCAACGTTTGTTTCGCTATAGGCCGAACCAATTCACCATCGGCAGTCTTCAGTCTTACTACACGTACTAATCCGTCTGCGCCAGGATGACACTGAATGACACGCCCAAGTCGCCATTTAATAGGTGGGCTAGTTGGATCGTGCATGATAACGACGTCATCTTCCTTTAGATTTGCAGAGGAACGAAACCATTTAGCCCTTTGTTGTAGGTTGACGAGATATTCGTTTCGCCAACGGGACCAAAAATGTTGTCACATTGCGCTAATAGCTTGCCATCTTTTACGCAACCTTCCTGAGAAATTTTCGGTATCAGGTTCAGGCAGCGCCTTGATTGGCTCACCAATCAAGAAATGACCAGGGGTGAGAACTTCCAGGTCATCAGCATTAGCAGAGTGCCAATAGAGCGGCCGAGAGTTGACTCAAGGTTCAATTTCCGTCAACAGAGTAGAAAATTCTTCGTATGTTAATAATTAATTACCCAGAGCTCGTTTCAAGTGATATTTAACTCGCCTCACCCCTGTCTCCCAACAGCCACCCATCAATTGCATATTTGCCAGATACGAGGTAACTTTTTCATTTCTCAAGCAGCGGTGGTAGGCGGCGTATAACTCTTTCTCATCACCTACGAAATTGGTGCCGTTTTCCGAATAGACATGCAGGCAATAACCCCTTCTATTTATAAATCTCGAAAGAGCGGCAATAAACGCTGGTGAGGAGAGATCTCCGACGAGTTCGAGATGCATTGCTCCAGTACTCATGCATATGAAACTGCATATATATGCCTTGCATAATTTAGCTCCTCTGCCTTGAGAGAACTTGATAAAATAGGGTCCTGCAAAGTCGACAGCGCTCTGCAAAAAACATCGATAACTTGTTAGGCGGCTGCTTGGCAGATCCGACATCGCTTGACTTAGCGGTTGAAGGTTTATACGTTAAATTTTACGCAGTTGTGGTAGACTGCGCGAACGAGATTCCGAGAACTCATAACTCAAAAACGACGTTGAAGAACGGTTTGCATAATTTGCGGACCGGCGTGAAGCGTGTTGCGATGAATGTCGAGAACTATTAGCTTAGCCAAGACTGAGTTTTTCGGTAGGATTATAGGGTGTTTGACATCTGCAGAGACCGAAGCACGTTTTATCCTCCCGCCAACACGGAGAATTCCCTCAGGATCCAAAAACGGTTGAAGCCGGATTCAAGTACTTCGCAATGGTATAGGTTTGTTTGACCTGCAAGAAACAATCTCTTTCGGAAAAGCGTTAGTTTGGATATACTTTACCAGAGTATTTCCAGCGTAACGAATTTCACCGCAGGTTAGAGCGCCAGTAGTTCGTTGACTGCTGATGGTTTGTAGATTTTTGATTAAGCGTATAGCGTAGGCCATAACCCTCTTTAGTTTAGTGTACGAATTATATCTTGCTAATAGGTCCCACTCTTCCGTTGCTTGAGTGAGATGCGATGCGGACTTGGTATTTCGTAATTCGGAACTAGCGGTTGGATCGAGTTTCATCATTTGTTCCAAATCTTCGTTCGTCTGATGTTGCCACTGATTTTCACCTTCGGATAACCAACTTGGCCCTTGCCACCAAAGACAATGCGCGAGTAGATACGAAGGAGTTAATCGTCTAGATGCGCAGTCCGCTGGATTATCCTCTAAACGGACGTGTCGCCAACACTGAGGAGCCAAAACTTCCTGCACAGCGGCTACGCGGTTCGCTACGAAAACTGACCATCGACTTGGATTACTTTTTAACCAAGCTAGTGTTATATTCGAGTCAGTCCACGCATATAACTTTTTCATATTACCACCGAAGCTTAGCTGGATCTGCTTGACAAGTTTAGCGCCTAGATGCGCTGCGCACAATTCTAAGCGTGGAAGGGTCGTACTTTTTAAAGGCGCGACTTTTGCGCGTACGACGACTAAAACTACTTTAAATTTTCTATGGAGTATTTGGGTGCGACAATAAAGGGCGGCAGCGTAGGCGCGTTGCGATGCATACGTGAAGACATGGTACTCAGCGTGATCGTAAATTTCGCCGGTGCCAATCCAACGATTTAATTTGAGTGCAGTGAGTTCTGGCAACTGCTGACGGGAAGCAACCCATTCCTTCGCGACATCGACAGGCACTGGTTCGTCCTAATCAACATCCGCTCGCCAAATTTGCTGCAGCCAAATTTTCGATAAAATTGTACAAGGTGCGATTAATCCGAGTGGATCGAAGATTTTACTTGAATCCGACAAAAAAGCTCTTTTCGTAAGAACAGCAGGCAGTGGTGTTAAGTTCACTGCTATCGATATATAATCGTCGCTCTTGTTCCAAATAGTACCCAATGTACGTACTTCATCGCCGACAGCCAACAAGTGCGAAATTTGCTTCGATGCCTGCGGTATATTTTCCTTAAGCTCATTGCAATTTGTAGCCAATTTACGTAGCTCGAACCCAGCGTTAGATAGAACTACGGTTATATTACTTTGCAGCTTCATAAGTTCGTCGATAGAAAACGATCTGTGAGGAGATCGTCCATATAAAAATCGGGCATGATGACTCTAGCGGCTTCTTTGTGCTCTTCATCGGCATCTAAAGCCGCTTGGTGCAGAGAACGTACGGCCAGGTGTGAAGCCGAAGCGACGCCGTAAGTTACACGAAGCATTCGATAGTGACGAAAAGGTTCGGTTGGTGCATCACGCCAAACTATGCGTTGGTAGTCAGCATCTTCTGCATATACATGAACTTGCTGATACATTTTTTCGACGTCGGCCATCATAGAGTAGCGATGAGTCCGAAAACGTACCATTATAGAGAACAGATCCTCTTGTAGCTGTGGGCCTATCATCAAAGCGTCGTTTAACGAGAAACCAGTCGATGTTTTCATCGAAGCGTTAAAAACCACTCTTAGTTTAGTGGTGGAACTAGTGCCTTTCACCACAGCATGGTGTGGCATGTAGTAGCTTTTATGCAGTGGCGCGTCACCCACGATCTCCATGTGACCCATACTTGACGTAGCTCGTCATCCGTAGCGAAACGTTTTTCCATTCGTAGCAAACTTCGTATAGATATGTTTCTCGACTCACCTAAAGGTACAGACCCCTTAAAAGGCAGGCGAACTATATAGCGCCCGTCTTTGGCGCGGCAGCAATGCTGGCGAAAGTGCTTTTCACAAGCCTCCTCTTCAACAGTTAAAAATTGCTTAGGCGGAAACTCCTCGAGTTCCCAGAACTTACTCACCGTTCTAATGAGTGTCACATCACAATGAAGTGAGAGAAGACCAGTATTGGAAAGCGAAAGTACCCAACCGAAAACTGTGTTTTGTGCCATAGGTGTATTAGGCGGCCCCTTACAGAGCCCAGATAGCAAAAATTTGTCCATTTCGTTCATCCCTATTAAAACATCGATAGGGCCAGGTTTGTCGTAGTGCCGGTCAGCGAGGTCGAGATTTTGTATGTGGGGCCAAGATGGCATCTGTACAAAAACGCTAGGTAGATCGTGGCAAGAGATCGAGGTGTAAGTGAGAGCACGGTCTCTCGTTTAACTTGACCACCATCTGACGAACCAATCCCAGTGACATTAGCTGCCGAAGGTTTTCTAGGTAAACGAAGGCGTTGGATGCAGGCCTCTGTCACGAAGGATGCATGTGAGCCGTTGTGAAACAACACTCGTGCGGGTTGTCATCGACCTGCATGGTCTTGCATGTAGACTTCCGCAGTTGCCAACAAGATGGCCTTGTCAGCTTCAGCATGGTGAGAAGCTACACAACCAAGATGCGGTGCATTAGGGTCGGCATTTATAGACGACGTTGCGGTTGAATCATTCATTGTTGAAGACGTAGAATTTTGTATAAAAAGATTGCTTTGCGGCTTTACGAACGGAGAAGCATGCGCATTAAATCAGCACCATGAAGTAGGGTGTGATGTCGACGTCGGCAGATGTTGCATACTGATAAACTACGACACTGTGCTATAAAATGACCTTTGCTCAAACAATTGAGGCAAGTGCTGTGTTTCTTAATAACTGCAAACCTAGAATCGGCATCTAATTTACGAAAACTTGGGCAAGCGTAGATGTTGTGTTTGGCATTGCAATGCATACAGGGTGCTACGTTCGCTACGGCACTAGAGTTGGAAGACAGTGTGTGCTGCTCACCAACCGCATCAAGGACGTTTGTTGTAGTCTTCGCTGCTAATTTGAGCTGACGCGCTCCTTGAGATGTCGTGGACAGTGTAGTAGTCGTCGGCAACATTTCGAGCGAGCGAGCGCGTATTTCTAAAAATTCGACCAACTCTTCGAAGGTAGGCAAAGCATCCTTGACTAACGAAAGCTCCCATTGTTTTCTGTTCTCGTAAGCCAATTTTGAAACCGTGATGTGAATGAGCCAGTCGTCCCAAAATTCGACAGGCCTATCTAACGCACGAAGTTAACAAACGTGCTGCATAGTGACGTTTAGAATTTGCTTAATAGCCTTACCAGTATCTCGCGGTGCTTTTTAGATCGCGAAAATAGCTTTAAAATGAGCGTCGACCATGACACGTAAAACTTTGTACCGTGCGGTGAGTAACTCCCACGCCACAATGTAGTTGCATCGCATATTTGTAGACTAATTACAAGTTGAAGTGCCTCATCTTGAAGACAGTTACGCAAAAAATGCAATTTCTGACTACCAGACAAGCTCGCATTTTTATGTACGAGTGACTGAAAGGGGTCGTGAAAAGCCAGCCAATTTGTAGGATCACCGCTAAAAGTGGGTAACTGTAACTTGGGTAGTTGAACTGGAGACGATGAAAAACTTGTTGCCGTAGGTAGACGCGGGGTTTCACGGATGCCGATGAGACGTTTGAAATTCGCCTTTGCTGTAATGTACCATACTTCTGCCTGTGCACGCGATTGCCCTTCAACCGGTGCGTTTTCTTCACCGCACGACAACTCTACTTCTTGTTGAGCGTCAGCGAATCGGAGCCACTGCTCTTCGATAAGTTGTAAATATGTTTCTACTGATTCCTTATCTAAGGCTAACTCATCCTTTTTGCTTGTTACCACATATCGCTTGATTGCATTCAATGCAGAATCGCGCACCTTTAGTTTTGACATGGCGTGATTTGCAAATTTAGCGTTATATTATACACGTGAAAATGTTACTACTAAATGTGTATTTAAACCCGCACTTGTACCAACAAAAACCTTTGATTAGCTTTAGAAAAGTTTTACGTAGGTTTATAACCTTTTTTCAGCATAAAAAATTCAATTCCGATGAAATTTAGTTGCAGATTGTGACTCGCAACTATGTATGTATGTACGTGTGCCGGCACTATCCGGCTCGAAGGACCAGCTTGTTGCGTACAACAAGCGAAACAAATGTATGTTGGGTTATTAAATTATGATGTATACGACCTTAGATGCAGGAACTTCTTATTGTACGCAACTTTATGCATTTGTAACGATAGCGGTTGTAAATGAAGTAAAACACACTAGATTTGTATAAACTTTTAATTAATTACTTCAGCGGGTTGCACTATGTAAAATTACATTCGGTGAATAGCAAAAAGTAAGAAGTCTGAAAAAATGACATTTCATATTCATGTCTTTTCTTTCATTACATTCCTTCGCATTGGAATAAGAGGGTTGCCAGATGGGCACGAACAGTACAGTGGATGCAAACATGTTTCATATCTTTTCTTATACCATTTTTCATATTTTCCAGCAATATTTTTATTAGATCTTATGTGTCATGCGATTTTCTGGGTGGCTTTTCCAGATGGGATCGTCATGATATTTATGAAGAATTTCTTTAATTTTTGTCGACATTTGTCACATGCATAACTTCTGGCGTTAATGCAAATATTAGATCTTTGAGAACTTGGGTACCTATTTTTTTATTTTTAAATATGCTTACTCGAGTATTCATTATTCTTGACCAATTTGTCTCCTAAGGGACAACTGTCTTTTTCTCTTACAAGTCCTAGATTGCCGGTATTTTTAAGCCTGGTTGAATATTGTCCTAATTCAATAACTTCCTCAACAATCTGGTAGCTTGTATTACGCTGCAATTTTTCTATCCTTTTGGATGAAAATGAGCGTGACATGTCTAATTGCGAATTTATTTATTAAGCGCTTTATATATATTGAGGTTCTCTTTGTGACTTTTTATTTTCTTCATTCTGGCTGGTTTTAAGTTTCCGATCTTGTGGTAACTTTAGGTATTTTGCATATTTCCACTTACGTAAGGTTTTTAGTCAAGCATTATGTTGCGAAAAGTTTGTGGTATAAATTTTCTCCCTTGACAGCCTTCATAGATGTTATTTTCTATGGAAACTACTACTGTGAATTAGCAAATTCTTGAACTTAGACAGTGCTAATGAAACTGTCTTAATAAATTCTTCTATTGAGTGAGGCAGTTTGCAGTGATTCATTTGTAATTATTTACTCTTCTTATCGAAATT
This sequence comes from Eurosta solidaginis, assembly GCF_040869045.1. NCBI lineage: Eukaryota > Metazoa > Arthropoda > Insecta > Diptera > Tephritidae > Eurosta > Eurosta solidaginis. The sequence goes on from NC_090324.1 coordinate 109,650,003, forward strand.
GGGTTGAGTTTAGAGGGTTTAGGGTGCTCAATTTGAATATTATATTAATAGCACGATTCCGCAGGTTAAAAATGCTAGCCAAACATCGGAAATGTTTGGGTTAATTTTTGACTCTGGTTCAGCTGGTGGTTCATATTTTAATATTCTATTCTCTGATGTTTCTTGTTCCTAACTCATAACCAGCTATGGGGTTAATTTTTGCCCACGAACACATTTTAAAGAGATGATTTGATTGAAAGAGAAAATTTAAGAGAAATTATAAATTTATTCCTGTTTCTTTGGGGGTGCGGGAAAAATGCTAATTTATGCTTATTTCTTTGTTTTTTATGTTTATTATATTAAGCATTCCCTTTTACTTTTATTATTTTTTCCTTATTTAGTTAGCATTATAAAAGTTATTATTTAAAAGGTTTAAAAATTTTTGTTCTTAAGGAACAATTTGTTTATTTTAACATGTTTGACGTTTATAATTTTTCTTACAAAATCTTTTGAAAAAAAAATTTTTTTTCAAATGATGAATAGTTAAATACATTTTATTTTTTTCTTGTTTAATTATTAAAAATTAATTCCTATGCTATTCTCTTTTTTTCAAATTTTGTTTTCTATGCCTTTTTAAAAAAAAAAATTCTATTTTGGTAAAACATTTCAAAAAAATATTTTTTTTTCAACACCCTAATGTTTACATTACTGGAAATTTTAATTTAGTTTAACTAATTTGTCCAAAATTTGGTCAAATTGGCTTTGATTTTGTATGTCCACTTCTTGGAACATATCTCAAAATTTAGCAAAAAAAAGGTTTTTACAGCAGAAATTTGAACTTTTGCTTGTCAGTAGGCAGCCGTTAGGTTGCCCGAATATTTTTCCTGCTTAGAAATTATGTCTAAAACTATTTCAAAATTAAGGTAATTATATTTATTATATTTATACCTATTATGCTTTTGTTCCTTCCAAGGTAATATCAATATTTTTGCTGGTCATATCCACTGCTCCTGCATCATTTCGATTATAAAGCCCGTAAATTATCATAAAAATTTCTAAATGGCGTCATTTTTGAGTGCTCCAAATTGGTCATATTCACTGCTCCTGCATCAGTTCGATTATAAAGCCCGTAAATTATCATAAAAATTGCTAAATGGCGTCATTCTTGAGTGCTCCAAATTGGTTACATCCACTGCTCCTGCATCAGTTCGGTTATAAAGCCCGTAAATTATCATAAAAATTGCTAAATGGCGTAATTTTTGAGTGCTCCGAATTTAATTCATCGAAAACATTATTTGCTTCTTTTACAAGGCTTAGGCTGTAATCAGCCAGTAAAATCCTTGCCAGCTATGAAATTAGGCTGAAAATTCAGCCAGTAGAATCATAGGCAGGATCGCCATATAAAAGATAAAAATGCAATACAAAGGGTTGTGACCTTAATGACAACAACAACAACCTTAATGAGCGAATTCTGAATAAATCTTTATTCAAATATTTCAGCTTATTTATATTAAATTATTTTAAACTATTCTTACATACATATTTACATTTAAGCATACATTCTTACATGCATATCTACCTTAAGCATACATACTTACATACATACATACAACTCGATACAAAATATGTACCTACACATCTGTGTTGAGCTGTGACTTCTATGGGAAATGCAATGTTTGCAAATTTGCTAGAATTCAAATTTGTTTGGTTGTATGTTGTACACACACCTGTATTAAATCATGTGAATGGCTATGTCAGCAATAATTATCAAATGCATATTTATTTGTTGATGAACATTTAGACTATTTTTGTAGCAGGGTAGCATATAAGACTGATTTAAATATTTGGGATTAAATTGTTGGCTGTTTACACTACAATAGCAACATCCTGATGAAAGTTACAAGAACTAATTTGGTAAGAAGAATTGAGTGATACCCGCTGCCAGGAAAAGTACCGTCTAAATGTGGCTACGGCGAACGGCAACGGCTGCCACGCACGAGGAGGGAAGCGGCGACGAGAGCACCGAAGAGTATAGGTCCGAATCCGTGGAGTCGGCCGTCGTTCGGGACCCTACACCGATTCCCATTTCCTCAGAAAGCGAGGGCGAAGACAACGAACCACCACCAAAACAGCAAGGCGAGCTCTCGATACGCCAGAACGACGAAGAAGTACAGGGCCGGGGGTTCGTCGAATACAGGGGGAACGTCGCCCTCCGAATGCGGATATACGACCCCAACACGAGGACGGAACCACCGACCAAAGTGAGGATCGTGAAGGCGATAGACGAAGCACCGGACCAAGACGATAGCCAAACATTAAGCCGTAAGGCCAACGGGGTCAACGGCAGCCTCAATGACAGCAACAACGACGACAGCAAAATATTAAGCCGTATGGCCATCGGGGTCGACGGCAGCCCCAAAGACAGAAAAAGCGACACATTCAGCCTGATGACCAGCGAGGCTAACAACAGCCACGACGACGAAGGCAGCATCGTAAGAGAGATAGGGCGCTGGCTAAACGAAACCCAGACCACCACACCGGCCTGCTGGGACAACCAATCCGGCATTAACCTACTATGCTAGGAGCTCGTGGAAGATATACGAAGGCACCTGGAGGGTTTTGTACCCTCACTACATATACCTATTTTTTTAATTTTCACCATACATGTTATACAATAATTGAATTTAACCCTGAATTTAATATTTATACATTTTTATGACATGAATTATATCTTTGTGAATTACACGTCAAAATACATATATGCTGTTTTATATTGAATTATAATTTACTAAATTGAAGGACAATCCAGACTTGCGCACTTTTGCACGCAATATAGGTCACCCTACTACACCCTACTAAAACATTTGGAAGGGAAGTGAAAACGCACAAAAACATAAAATTGCGCCGATCAACCAACCCTTTGCGCATCCAGTGCACTCAACTACAAATACAACATACATAATCACCCTTATTCTGCATTTCGATTACGTTCCCGTTCTACGCTCCGCTTTAATCGAAGTTGCGTATTCTGCATTACGTCGGAATCGTAACGAGGAGAGGAAGAGCAAATGATTTTTCGAAATCAGCTGTTTGTACGGAATGTGTGAACATTGGAACAAAATAAATTAAAGAAAATTAAAAAAAAATACTGAAAAACGTTTATATTTTATTATCCGCGCCATTTTGTACAAAAAAACAATAGAATGTATTGCCGCAGGTTATATTTTTTTGAGTGAAGTGCTTTCATAATTGTAGGTGTGTTTTTGTCGTTCTTTTGGCCAGTTCCCTGCCGTGGCCACCAAGTTTTGTTAAAACGGATTCCTGCACGAATATAGTTGACATTTTCTGAATTTTATGGATGTTAATTTCATTGCGCTGGCCTAAAATACTTTATAAAGGTTTATTTATTATTTCCGCAAGGATTGTTTACGTTTTCACTTCACCTTCCTCTACTCCGGCAGCTTGCTTTGGCATATAACTGGATCCACCAAACAGACAAAAATTATAGCTGTCTATTACAATGGAATCAATAGCCGCGGCATTATTTGTGGAGTTGGAAAGCAACGCATACGAAAATGGCCAGGCGAGAATGGAAAGGCAAATATGGCGAGATTTGTATAATCCATTTGAGATGAGTGACGAATTGTAAGAAATTGACTTAATAAGGATGCTTTCAAGTATGTGTTAGATACTTTTGCGGGGCAAATACGTCCAAGGACATCGACATATTTTTTTTTTTGACCTAGAAACACATACAAAACAATCATCATCAAGCCTTCTATGTTTCTTAACAAGTTTTACCTACATTTTTGTTAAAATTCTGTTATAAATTAATAAAAAAATAAAAAGAAAATACTTTTCCTCCAACTAATTTGCAACTTAGAAAAACGAAACTACGATCGAAATGCAGAATACACAATCGAACGATTCGAAGTTGGATCAAAAGAGATTGGAACACAGAATACCAAAATTGCCAAATCGAAAAAAAATTCCAATCCAAGTCGAAATGCAGAATAGGGTTGAATAATTTGGATAAACGGAAATCAGCAGCAAGTCGCCAAAATAAGCACCGCTACTAATTGGAACTTTTCTATACATACTTACACACAAGCATACGACACACCAACGCACGCCGTAAGCAGAACTCGAAGGCATCAAGCGAGGCCAACGCACCATCAGAACCAAGCGACAGCGAACATACGCATAAACACAAATGATTGAATTCAATAGGTAAAGCGAAGGTTGGAAAACACGGCAGGCATACAACAAACGTATGTACATACGAGATTAGGTACACTGTTCGCTATGTATATTAGGGCTCCCGAAATCTGGGATAAAGCTAAATGCCGGGATAGCGGATTATCCTACATGATCGAAAATATGCATATATATATATATATATATACATATGTACAAACCATAGGCATGATAATGAAAAAAGGGAAAACGTATGTTAGCATGTAAACGTATGCATATACTAACAGAATGCAGTGAAAGTAGCGTTACACTAGTATTCGATTTTTGCATTTCTACCTTTTATAATTGTTATTGTAAAATTACTGACTGCCTGCGCGCAGTCCTACATAATCTTATAACGGAGGAATTGTTACTAATGAATTGTTTTTAGGAAATAACCGTCCGCCGGCGTACGAAATCATATATAAGGGCGACAAATTAGCTTGTAAGATCAGAAGCTAGGAGATAGGCATATGAGTCAGTGGGCTTCTACCACTGACCAAAACACGACCTGAAGGTTTCTACTTCATTTCGTGATTAGTTTTATATTCAGTAGGAGGTTTCTACTCCAAGTGACGGAGAGCTTAGCAGAGAGGTTCTACCTCAGCTACTCTTATCGAGGCAGGGCCAGAGAATAGGAGTAGCTATTAAGGGATATTGGGTTTTTAAATAAAATTTTATATCGTATTCTCAGAACCCCTTTGTTTATTTATTTCAATCGGAATAGGTTCTCCCATCAACTATAGGAACCCTGAACGGACTGGGCATTAGAGATATATGCCGTCGATGAGCGCCGCCGCCGATTAGGGTCGTTTTTCATACGCCGCCGCCGAATGTCAAAAATATCGGCGGCGCGGCGGCGGCGTCCGGCGCGTTTATATATTTTCTACTGTTGTTGTTGTTGTAGCAATAAGGTTGCTCCCCGCAGGCTTTGGGGAGTGTTATCGATGTGATGGATCCTTTTCCGGATACGCTCCGGTACCATAGCACCATTAAGGTGCTAGCCCGACCATCTCGGGAACGATTTATGAGGCCACATTAAACATTCAGGCCATGGTATCAATGGATACGCATCACTGCCAGTTATAAGAAACTAATTGCGAAATTTAACTCTTTCTAACTGTTCAAAAGTTATTTAAAAAAAACAGACGTTTTCGATGTCATGGACTTTGCATCACCCAATTCACCAAGTTATTAAAACAAAACACTTAAAGAAAAGTTATATAATAAATTTATATGCTCACTTTGCATATCATTTCCAAAAAATAATGAACAATGAATTCAAATAAAATTACCCAAGGCGTTTCAAATTGTTTTCAAATTCAAAGAATAAGCCACATCAGTAGTGCAAAATCCTTAAGTAGGTTCTAGGGGCATAAGCACTCCTTTGAACTGATTCTTACCTCATACTTAAGTTGAGGATATATGTACGTATGAGAAGGTTTTGAAAAATCATTTGGGCTTACATTCAAAAATCTGTTGTTTATTTGTGAAACTATATATTAGCCCCTGAAATGTTAATTTAAATTTTCACACTTCATCCTTCAACACCCAAGTCTCCCGGTTTGACATAAATATGGCGGCCCTATTCAAAACTATTCCCTTGGAGTTAATTACATTGATTATAGCCTATCAACCAAGTTTAAATATCACCTACACGTTACGGCTCCTTTTACAAATCTGAATACGTAGGCACATATATGTATTTACCAGGTGAGGCTTTCTCCTTTGCAAGAACACTCAAAGTGGTGAAGGAAAAGCTTTCTCAAGACAGTCGATATAATGACCGTGTGTGCTACTAAACTAACGTAGTGGACAGTCGAACCAGTCTGAAAACTGAAGCTAATGGTCACTCTCTATCGTTTCAAAGTGTTTCTCTGGTGTAGCTCGGCAGCATAGCGCGACAAAAGCATCCGTTGGAAAGTCTTCGGAGCTACACCTAGAGCTTCTAGGAAAATGACTCCGACGAAGGTATGAGTTCGAAGTCGCAGTCCTATAGATTCTGTGCTGGCATATCGTGTGAGGATCAGGAGGCGTGGTAGCGACTGGTGGTCGGGATTGCTACTGTTCGCTCATCGGGAATTGTAGCTCTTAAAAACAGCCGAAAAAAGTGGGTGCGCCCTATACCACGAGAGTCATGAGTATTAATATACCATTAATAGCAAGCGTAAGTCGCCGAAGCCTCTCTGGAGTAAGTGAACGAGGGACAATCTCTACGCAAGTCGCTACTCCTGAAAATTTTTGAACGGTCTGCGAGATCTTGAGGCAAAAACCCCGGATCTTTCCGAAATGGCCAACACGTTGATTTCCTTAAATACATACAAACAAAACCTTTCCAAAATACTATTTTTTTTAAATAGAAAAATCAAGCTTTTTAAAGTAAGAAAACCGGCGTACGCCGGCGCCGCCGGTATATAATAGAGCCGACGCCGCCGATAAAGTGATCGGCGTAAACCTCTACTGGGCATACCTCAGCAAAAATAAGTCCGTCACAAACGGGGCGTCGGACATCGAAGAAAACCTGGCCAAAATAAGATCCTAAAATATCTCGTCACGTGTACAACCTAAGTAGGGATAAAATATCCACACTTGTGGGGTTACTAACCGGTCATTATCCTATAGGTAGGCATTCAGAAAGGTTAGGAGCTTCTTATCGTCGTTGCTGCAAGATTTGTAAAGAGGATGTGGAGGAGGAGACGGTGGTTCATCTCATCTGCAACTACCCGGCACTCAGCTGAAGACGACAGCGCTTTCTGGGCGCACAATTTCTAGATAATTTGAACCAAGTTGTGGAGCATGACGTCAGGTCCTCAAAATGGTTCGAAAAGAAAAGGTAATGGTGTATTTTCGTGATATCACAACGGGCCTAATATCACTGGCCTAAGTGTGCATTCGGGCAGCCACCTCAACTTAACCTAACTTATTATCTACAGATGTGAGCATTTCTTTACACTTCTTGATTGCATATTAAAATGTGCGTCTTAGCTGGTGATAAGCAATGCTTTTCATGTATTTGAATACTAACAGCGGCAATTAAGGTCTAGCTTTCTATTGGTTAAGTACCTGTATGTACATATGCATATGAGTTTATAAGAAATATTTGTGGATTGTATATTTATAATAATTTAATGTTCAGGCCACGTATGATTTTATTTACTTATGGTCGTGCATGAACGTTTTGGGGGCGCCCGGATAGTTGTATAGTTATTTTGTCTTTAGACGTACATTTGTGTATGATATAAAACACTAAAATGCATATTGCAAGCAAAACTATTAGTTGCTTATTGTATTTATTTCATTATTCTCATAAGAATATGTACATATATCGATACCTTAATTTTATTTATTTTAGAATATTGTGGAGAATGTTAGCATCACTATTCTGTTAGTAAATAATTACAACAACAAAAACGGCAACACTTATATAAAAGGCGCACACATACATGTTGTAATCAGCTGAATTAGTTACTCACACATACACACGCATATGGCTGTAAAAAAACATAAAATACAAATATACATGATATAGCTGGTAACCAAGCATGAGATACAATTGTTTTCGAACAGATTTTCGCGAAATGACTAGACCTTTAGGAGAAATGGGTGAACGAGAAAACGGAGAGTATAAAAGCAGCGCAAGCTGAGGAATCAGTAATCAGTTTGATTAAAACACACTTTTGTAAAGTACATGATATCGAAATTTAATTGTATTACTCCCAAAGTAGACTTAATAACCGCTATATTGAAATACAGAATATTTGAGTTATATATTCGACAGTTCAGCGATACGAACGTTAGCAGAAGGCGCAAAATAATCGGAATTCCCCAGAATTCGTTTCATTGGCAACTGAAGAAGGAGTTGGAGAACCGTGTATTGAATACAACCGGCAATAAATCCGAACTTCAGGCACGACTACGAAAGTTTATGAAATCGGAAAGAATCAACGATGATAAAAACACTTTTGTCCCTGATGTGGAAGGGTCGGCGACTAAAATGGAGGAGAAAATAGAGACTCCGAATCCATTGGCACGTGTAGGCACTAACACGATACTAGCAGTGCTGAAGGAAATGTCGTCACAAATATCAACCGATATGTCAGCACAGGTCGAAGTACAGGAGACACGTTTAACCCCCAAGACGGAAGAACAGAAGACAAATATAACATCCCAACTGGAATCACAAGATACACGTTTAACATCCAAGATGAAAGAACAAAAGACATATATAACACGCCAAATGCAATCGCAGGAGACACGTATAGCATCCCTACTGAAATCGCAGGAGAACCGTGTAATACAAGAGGCACGAATATCCGAAATGTCGGCGCAAATTTCAGCACAGATATAAACGCAGATCCCTGCGCAACTGGAAGAGCAAGAAGGACGTATTTCCTCGAAGTTGGAGGTGCAGGATACAAAAAGTTTACAACTCCAGGACAAAATCGATGCCGAGATTGAAACATTGAAAGGTTGTTGTTGTTGTTGCTGTTTACCCCAGCGGGTCAGGGGATCAGAATATACCCGCGGTAGGTATGCCTGTCGTAAGAGGCGACTAAAATACCAGATTCAATGGACTGTGTAGCGCAGCCCTTCAGGTTGCCAGCGCAATATATAGCTTCTCCAAAACCAGTTGTCAACCTCACCTATCCGCGGCGAATCCTGTTTCACTAACAGACGAGGATATGGTGACCCCAAGCTCCTCATGGAACTTGCGGGGGGGGGGGGGGGGGGGGGAAGCCTGAAGGTTTAATGTGGCCACATAAATCGTTCCCGAGATGGTCGGGCTAGCACCATAATGGTGCTATGGTACCGGAGCGTACCGGATCTGTATCCGGCAAAGGACCATCACATCGATAACACTCCCCAAAGCCTTCGGGGAGCAACCTTATCGCTACAACAACAAAATTGAGGGGTCGTATACAGGAGTTGCAACTAAATCGCCCAGCAGTTTCAGCAAGTATTCCAAAGGTAAAACACCATCCTTTGACGGTTCTATTTCTTTCCAGGTGTCTGAGCTTCAGTTTGAGAAGACCGCAACAGTGAACAACTGGGACGCTGAATATAAAGTTGCTGCACTAGTCGCGGGATCGAAAGGATCTGCTGCTGAAATCCTACAGATTATTCCCGAGGGAGAGCGGACCAACTACGATGAGCGCTCTAGAGAGGCAATACGGAAGCGAACACAGGAAGCAGATATACCAGATAGAGTGTCAAACTTCCAAACCAGGCCGCACCAATATTGTGAAACATAACATTGATACTGGAGATGCGAGGTCGATCCGTCAAGCTCCTCGTAGTGTTCCACTGGCAAACAGGGAAGTTGTGAGTCAAATCATACAAGAAATGAGCGACAGTGGCGTCATCGAAACATCAGCTACTCCACGGGGCTCACTGGTGGTATTTGTGAAGAAGAAGGATAGATGAACACTATTGGCGTGAATTAAGCCAATTGTGTTTTGCGAAAAGAAATAAAAACACAATAATTAGTGATTGTACATAGAAATATGTATAATAACTATAAATGTCTTTATTTAGTCTTTATGTATAAATATCACAAGAATGTAGGAAATAGGAACTTACGTTTTATTATGTTTGAAATATCCAAAGATGTGTTATGGATACGCATTTTCGGTGGAAGCAGTAAGGAAGGCGGTCGGCATGATGTTGTGGTGCACAGTGGCTAGTCATTGTCGGCTGGGGCGGGTCCTTGCCAACCTTGCTGTTCCTGCCCCATAAACAGAAAAAAAAGTCATATCATGCCTATCAAAACCAACAGCTGTCAAATAAAAAAAAAAAAAACGACAGAAGCGCAGAGACGACTCAAAACGCTTATAATTCAAAATAAAACAACATGCGGCCGAACCTGATGTCACGGACAGACCGTTAACATTAAAAAATTTAAATTCAGAAAAAAATAACCGCAAAAAAAAAAAATTACCGAACCGGACATAGCCGGTTACCAACGCTGTAAATCAAACTCAAAAAAAAAAACGCTGAAAAATTAAAAGAAAATAAAAGGGCCGAATATACATAGGGGCGCCGCGGGTGTTGTTGCGACGCCCGGTGCTTATCCCACCCTCAAATCCATGGCCACCGACGCACCTAAATTTTCGGTGGCCCCTTAGATCTATTCCCTAAGTGCCTTCTAAATAAGTAAGGAAGTCAGCATTCCCATTTTAAATACAAATTTATTAACAATTCATTTTCTTAAAGGAAAACCAATAATACAATTTTGGTCTGTTTTGCTTAATTAATATAACCCGCTCATGGAAGCTATTCTTAGGTTTCTACATATAAAATTTTTGTAAGAGGGAAACGTAAAAAAAAGAAATCTAAGCTTATAATAAGAAACGCTCTCTGTTTTCGCGGATTTAGCTATAAATGTACTATGCTTTCAAACAATTGCAATTGTTGTCAAACTTCTACAGTATTCTTGAGAATGTTCAACGCATTTTGCCTGCATCTGGGCAAAAAAAAAGTTATTTGTATGTTTTCAATGCGTCTAATTGTTTCATTTAATTCGTTTATACGCATTGTATATAATATAATTGTATATAAAAAAAATTATGTAATAAGAACTATATTAAAAACTTGTATGTAGATTAGAATGTGCCTCATATCATCCATATACATAAATATATATTGCAGTTGTGCTATCATATGCTTATTCATTTATTTTAGCCCTTCACATCACATTATGTTGTAAGTTTTTAAAACCTGGGTTTTATTTTTTTTTGATTTTTCTTTTTTAATGAAACTCATAGTTTTATCTTTAATTTTGTGTACTCTTGTTGAGCGATAAGAAATTTAATAGGTGAACTGAATTTGAAAACTTATAATACAAATTTTAATTTTAAAATATTAGAAAAAAAATTATAAAAATTTAAGAAATGAAAAATTTGAGAAATTTCTTTTTGTTTGTTTAAAATCTAGCTTCGTTTCTAATTCTCCTATGTTTAACACATAGTTTACCAATACATCTTAATACATATGTACATATATGCAAAAAAAACGAATATAATTCCTTTGCAAGATTTAGCTTGTCGCTAATTTGCAATATTTGTTATGGTAATTTCGCTTATTTAATTTCAATATAAAACCCTGAACAATGCGATTTGTCACCATTTTCGAAAACATTGAAGCAAAGTTTAGCTTTGTAAAATTATTAAATTTTTTTTCCTTTTCAAATTGGCTTATACAAATACAAAAGCATAGTAGTATACAGAGAAAAATATAAATAAATAGAAATTGCATTGAATCATTTTTCATAAATTTTACTTAAAATTTTCAACCCATTTTTTTTTTGAGTGTACATGCATTGAATATTTGTAGAAAGTTTATTTTAATTTCATAATCGTTAATGCTGCCACATTATAAATATGACACATTACAAATAATAATTACTGGTGTTGTATATGGATTGAATACATATAATAGCAAGTATGGGTGCGTATATGTCTAAGTACATTCATGTGCACGTCCTTGGAATGTTGTAATGTGAAAAGCTATCACCTCCAACCGATCTATACTCGCGCTATCCTTTGATTTGTTTAAGACAAACATTTTTTTTTTCTGCTTTGGCTTTAGTGAGGATATATTAGAATTTTCGGTTTTAGTTTACTGGAAACCAATTTGAATAGGTGCCAATGAATGCATTACAATTAGGACAATAATGATTTGCCTTCTGACAGGACTTCATACAATAGGGTACATAAACGCACGACCCACAAACAAAAGGCAAAGTATCAGCGCCCAAAGATGCGAACGGGTTTTAAAGCAAAAAAAAAAAACAGACTCACCCAGTAGGCCGGTACCTACTTATCCGGCAAAAGACCGTCCGGCGGCATCCGCTGGTGTACCTCTGTGTTTTTGCAGGTTAGGCGTTGTTGCCGCTATTATGGTTCTTGCTGGTGCTGGTGGTAAGCCTGGGGCTGGCTTCTGCAATGATTTAGTACGAAAATTAACCAAGTTCCAACCTTCGAAGGGTGAAAATATTCGAAATAGCGCGGGATGAGCTTTTTTGTATGTACACGCTGGTATCTGTTCGTTGGTTTGTGAGCAATTACGCTGTATCATGCATATAAGTATACGCACCGATTTTCCAATAGGCAGTTCTCCACCTATTTTATGGTCGCACTCACACTTCCTTCATACCGATATTTCCTCTTATTCTATAAATGCCCAGAGTCACTTGAATCACTCGTATTTGCGTATAATTTTGACGCTGACATAATTACGGACATATATATTATGTACATGGAGGCAGCGAAAGAAGTTTTATGACTTTTGTATTTCACTTTTTGAGCATTTCCATCAATACATTTTTTTCGTGCTGGTATATCTTACGTTGTTAACGGAAATAAGCCTGTGCTCAAGTTTTATACGATGAACGAATGAATTTTCGTCTGACCTGTTTCGTCAGCGTGCCAACCAAAAAGAAGAGGGAAACTTCTCGATCTTCCGGAAACTCGTGGTTTTTTTCTTCTAGCGATCGCCGATATCTTTTTTTTCCGATACTTTTCCATCGCAACTTTTAGGTCCCATCCCCAGCCACTAGACCGTTCCAACGAGAACGCTCCCAAGTGGACCGTATCCGTAGATCATAACAGCAGACCGTAACAGATGAGATCTCGGCAAACGCAGAAACAGCTGGTGACTTATTGACTTGCAAACTCAATCAGAGGCGACGGCAACTTCCAAATCGGCACCGAACCCCGAATTTTCTCTCTTAACGAAAGAAAATGCTGGATCAAGAGGACGATTGGGAGTTAGCCGTTGCTTGCTGACAAACGAAAAAATAGTTAAGTCGAGGGCGGCTACCCGGTAGGAAATTAATTAGGCCACTGGCCTAAACATGCCGGCCCCCTTGCCATGGGCAATATTCGAAATGCCAATACCAGCCGGTTCAACGTTTGACTTGAAATTTTGAAATGAACATTCAATTGAAAAAAGGAAGAATCCGCTATAAGAAGTTATGAAATGAACATTTGCATAAATTAAAATTTAACAATTTGAAAATTTGAAAACTTGAATACAGCAAACTTGACTTACGAAACTAGTCAACTAAAGTTTGTACATATTTACATAAGTATTCGAAATTTAAATGACAAATTCTGCCGTGGAGCCGGAAATGACCAAACGGAATATGGTCGGTTGCAAAATCAAGCTTCCTATCGACGAAGTTGGTGTACCGCTCACCATGACTTTGGCATACACGTCTGCGCCGATTACGAGCCGAATAGGCGACGAAACATAAAAGTTTGGATCTGCTATTCGTATGAATTGCAATGGCGTAGCAATCTTTGGGTCCAGATTTGTTCGTGGACTTATTTTCGCATACCCCTCAACTATCGTCGCCAGTGTCGAGATCCGCTCGGTTACGCCATGTTTTCCACGAAAGGTTATGTGACGACTTTTACTGTGGCCACCCCCTGCACGATCCAGTTGAATTTTTCGTGCTAGCTCTTTGTCGATAGTCGTATTCGGAGAGCACTGGTCAATGAGAGCCCGCACAAGGTGAAGTCGGCCACCGGACTCAATTTTGACTATGGCGGTAGGTGCTATCGGCTCGAGGGTGGTTAAAATTGGTGCAGATGCAATTGAGGCTACTCTCCCTGCTCGAAATCCTTTCGGTGTTGCGCGTTGGAGGGTGAGCGATTTGATCTCGTTCGCTCGATTAGGCTCTTTCCGCGTATACGGGTTGCTTGCGTTAGAAGCTCTGTGATCATTGCGACGTTTGGACGGTCGGAAAGTATTTGATGCCGAGCCGCCAATTTTTCTGCGGAGCAGGACGAGATGCTGAGCTTCCCAAACGTTGATGAACTGGTGTACGAAAGTCTCTACCTGTAAGGCTTCGTGGTATCGGCAATTGGCAAGTATTTAATGTCAAGCCGCGCGACCGCCTTTCGTGTTGGAGCAGCGGGCGGAAAGTATTTAATGCTGCGCCACTGCCTTCTATTGGAAGAACGCCAGCTGCCTCACTTTGCTTCAACTCCTCTTCTTCAACCTGTTGAGCCCACGATTTTGTCTCCTCAGTGACGTGAATTGACAAAGTGTCGTCGGAATCGTCGTCTACGTTGCGGCAGCTAGACTGCAACGTTGTCGTCGGTCGATCTTTTGCCACGGCCTCGACATGTAGGGTGGTGTGGTGTTTCTCAGCACAATAATGACAACGTGCCGTGCTCGGGCACGTTTCCATGCGATGGAACGGCGACAAACTGTTGGGGCAGTACTTGTGGATGAGTACCATCCTCAAACTCTCCTCTGGTGACTAAGCACGATATTGCGAGCATAGCCGTATACCATGGTGGCTGTTGCATAGGCGGCATGGAATCGGGAAGGAATGCGAACCTTGCTCCGACCTGTTGCGTGCTGCGACAAGACGAGACATTCTGTAATGAAAAGAAGTCGTTTTAATCGAGAAAATAATGAATTAGAAAGTAGGCGACGGGTGGGTGATGAGCATGGAGGCGAGGTGTTTTGCCACTTAATTTCGGGATTCGTTCGTTGGTAGTCGGACCAGTTTCACGATTGGTCGAGTGACTAGTCCTTTCTCGGTCCGAACCTTCACTACTTGGACGCGATTGTCCGCACCGCGATGTATCGACGATTCGGCCAAGTCGCCATTCGTTTGGAGGCACGTTATCTTCACGGATCACGACGAGATCATCCGCTTTCATTTCCGGTTGCTGTCGCTTCCACTTAGTCCTCTTTTGCAGCTCCGTAAGGTATTTGTTCTTCCATCGTTGACAGAATGAACGATGCAATGCTTTCATCTTTTGCCATCGGTTAATCACTGATGCTGGATTCTCGCTTACCTCAATCTCCGGGGGAGATAACAGAGGGGCGCCTATAAGAAAATGTCCAGGAGTCAATGGTTCTAAGATCGATGGGTCATTTGAAGCGGGACTAAGAGGTCTTGAGTTAGGACAAGCCTCAATTCTACATAAAAGTGTCGGAAACTCCTCAAACGTATATTTGAGTCCAGATGCTACTTTTCTAAAATGGGTTTTAAAGCTCTTCACGCCAGCCTCCCATAAGCCCCCCATGTGAGGAGCTGATGTGGGTGGTGAAATGTCAAAAAAGTTCTTGATAGAAGTACTTCGAAAGAAGTGCAGTACGAGAATCAGATATATTTCATATTTCATATCTTTATTAAGTCAAATGGTAACAACCTTACTGACTAGATTACAGGTTAACTTAGTACTAGTTTAACAATTTTAAAGTAAGATTTACTGAGATAAGTAATAGGACTCAATGCGTGCCTTAAACAGAGACCTTGGCATGGCAAAGTCCAGGTCAAGGCTTCTGGATAGGCGATTAAATTCTACAAGACCTCTTATAAGAGGTGCGAAACTGAAGTAATTCGAGCGCAGCACTTCAACGCGGAATGTACTGTGAAAGCGGAGAGCTCTGTTAGGGACATTGAAATTCAACTGCCCAAGTAGTTCTGAGCAGTCAATGGCACCGGATATTATGTCAAAAATAAACATTACGTTTTGAACAAGACGTCTAACTTCAAGTGGCAAGACATTGATAAGCATGCATCTTGCATTGTAGGGTGGCAGGGGATTAACAAAGTGCAGAGGTTGAAGAGCAAATCGTATGAACTTGCGCTGAATTCTTTCAATTCTTAAAGAGTGTGAGGAGTATATGGGATTCCAGATGACTGATGCATACTCTAACTTGGAACGCACTAAGGCATTGTATAAGATTTTCCTGGTATATGGGTCCTTGAAATCCTTGGCATATAGTCGCAAGAAAGCTAAGTTGGTATAAGCCTTTGGTATGAGAAAGTTTACATGATTACAAAAAGTAAAAGATGAGTCAAAAATTACGCCAAGATCGCGAAACTCATTAATTGACGCAAGAGTTACATTTGAAATCGAGTACGCGAATGAAACCACATTCGTATACTTAGTATACGTCATGTGGCAGCATTTACTAATATTGAGTCGCAGATTATTTTGACAGGCCCAATTATTTATAGCATTCAGATCTTCTTACAGACGCATATAAAAGCTTTAAATTCAGCCTTTAGGGATCTAGATGCTCTAACGAAGTTGGTTCCGTTGTCTGAATATATATTTTTGGGACATCCTCGGCGCTATATAAACCTAGAAAAGCTGTTAGAAAGGTGGTAGTGCTAAGGTCATTTGTGGGTCCTAGACGAATGGCCTTCGTTGCGAAACAAACGAAAAGAAAAACGTACCCCTTTGTAATAACACAAGCTCTACCTCTATAGTTTTTTATCTCGAAAGGACCTGCAAAATCAACGCCGGTATTTGTAAATGCCCTAGAAAAAGACATGCGTTCTGAAGGTAGGGAACACATGATTTGAGATTGCGTTTGCTTTTTGTATATAGTACATACCTTGCAATTGTGGATGACTGACTTGATCATAACTTTGATCCGAGGGATCCAATATTGTGCTCAAATGATGCACAACAATAACTGATGTACTCCATGAAATGATATTTCATTGATAAACTTCACTAACAAGCGTGAGTAATGGCAGTTATACGGCAGAAGGATTGGGTGTCGTTCTTTGTAACTGAGGTCTCGCGACGCTCCGAGACGACCTCCGATTCTTAAAACTCTGCTTGAGTCGATAAATGGATTTAAGGCTAGAATTTCGCTTTTAGCGCTTATCGCAAGTCCGGATTTTAAATTCGAAACCTCCGCTGAAAAATGTTGTTGCTGACAGTGGGCAATTATTCGCTGGGTTGTACCTTTTATTTCCTCCGCAGAGATTGATACAGAAGTTGCTTGAAACATTGATTTCTGAGTGGGGTGGGCCATTTGGATGAAACGAAAGACGTACGATAGAACTCGCAAAGCTCTTGGAAGCGAAGAGAAGCGTTGGAGTATATCCGGCAATTAAACGACTTTCGTTGCGTGGGAGAGCACGCGCTTCCCTCTTCGTCAGTTTGGAAGCCCGACTTTTGTTTTGGCCATTCTGACTTGCCTTCTTGCAGCCAAGAAGGACCCTGCCACCACAAGGAGTTTTCAATTAAGTCCTGCGCTGTCACTCCACGGCTAGCTAAATCGCCAAGATTCGACGCTGAATCGACGTGATACCAATGGTGTTGTCCAACCTTGTCAATTATTTTGGTAACCCTGTGGGACACTAAGGTTGACCAAGAGAATGGTGGCTTTCTAAGCCACGCTAGCACTATAGTGGAGTCAGTCCACAGATAAACCTGTAGTGATCGAAGATCCAGGTTCATGACTACAGCGTCCATCATTTCAGCTAGCAATACTGCTCCACACAATTCGAGTCGAGGAAGGGAGATCGTTTTCATCGGGGCTACTCTTGTTTTTGCTAACCGAAGATTTACATGGGCGGCACTGCCTTCTTCTACGCGCATATAAATGGCTGCCGCTTATGCCTTTTCGGAGGCGTCGCAAAATCCGTGGAGTTTCATTTTGCACTGTGGGGTAAACCTAACCCATCGTGGAACCCGAATGTTATTAATAGCTGGATACTCCACCGAAAATTTTTGCCACCGGTCTAATGTGCTTGAAGACACTTCTTCATCCCAACCTGTTCCCTCTAACCAAACATTTTGCATCATCATTTTCGCTACTATGACTATTGGAGCAAGCCAACCGAGAGGATCAAAATGTTTCGCGATTGCTGACAAAATCTTATATTTAGTTATTTCTTGACCTTGATCGAATTCTTTCGCAGTGAAGTAGAAATGATCCGAACATGCATTCCATCGAATGCCGAGGGCTTTAACGCTGCTTGCGTCCTCGAAGTCTAAGAAGTCTTGGCTAAGCAGATGAGCTGCAGGAATATCGCTCAAGACTTGCCTACAGTTGGCGGCCCACTCTCTAAGAGGAAAGCCTGCTGAATATAAGGCGCCAGAAATTTCATCACGCGCTTGGATTGTGGATTCCAAGTCGTGCCCACCTGCAAGTACGTCGTCGACGTACATATGTCGCGTTAAAATAGTGGCGGCGACTGGATGTGAATGTTGAACGTCGTCTGCCAATTGAAGCAATGTTCTTATTGCTAGGTACGGAGCACATTTTACCCCGAAAGTTACCGTATTCAATTGAAATTGACGGATGGGTTCGACTGTAGACTCACGGAGAGAATTCGTTGAAATTTCCTCTGCTGAGGATGTACAAATATTTGGCGATACATCTTCTCGATGTCGCTACTAAAAACGAATTTGAACAGCCTCCATCTAAGAATTAAGATCGTAGGATCGCTTTATAGGATGGGACCAGGAAGCAGAGCATCGTTTAAACTCGCGCCGTTATCTGATGGACGCGAAGCGTTAAACACCACTCTCACCTTCGTAGAAGTGCTTTCTGGCTTACTCACCGCACGATGGGGTAAGTAGTAGGATTCGGACGGATTTTCGGACAGGCTTGGTGGGATTTCAGACATATGACCTAACTGATCATATTCTTTAAGCACTCTTGTATACTCCTCCCGTAAAGAGGGTTTTTTGGCTAGCCTACCTTCACAATGAAAATATTGCGAGAACGCAGTTTTACGTGAACACCCTAAAGAAATATCTACTGGGAAATTCTTTCGAAATGTTAGGGAGACAGTATATCTTCCGGTATACGTTCGCGTTGTAGTTGCATTGTAAATCTCCTCGCAGTATTCCTCATCGGCCGTACGGATCGCGTTCCTTGGGATATCTTCCAATTCCCAAAATGCTGCCAGTTGTTGGTGCAAAGAGATTTCATTGTAAAAAGGGACACAGGATTTCGCCTCTTTGTTTGCGTTGGTCCGTCCCGTAAGTAACCATCCGAATACCGTTTCCTGGGCGAGAAGATTACTCGTAAAGTCCTTCCGAATCCCCTCCAACTTGATTTGCGGATAGACATCTCCTCCAAGCACAAGATCAACTGTTCGTTCGCAAAGAATCTGCTGTCTGCTAGTTTAATTCCCGGGAAGTTTCGTTGGATAGCCGGGTCAATATCGACGGTTGGCAGATTGCCTGTCAATTGAGGTAACACTAAAGCCGTAGTGCTGATGGATACCGTTGTATCAAGGGGTGAGCCTATATGGATAGGCAAGCTAGGGTGGAATGAGCAGACACCGTATTGTTGATACCTGACACGGTAGCGTTCACTTTTTTGGCTGGAAGCCCGATACATCGGCGAAGCCGTTCCGTAATAAATGAACACTCGGAGCCGGAATCTATATAGGCTCGGGCCGAGTATACGGTATCACTATATCGCAGGTGGATTTGAGCAGTTCCCAGTAGGATCCCTTCATGTGTGTTCGAAAAACACGATTGGACTTGACTCGGAGATTCACTGTTGGCCTGATTTCGACTATGTTCAGAAGTGGATCGTTTGGAAGTAGTTCCGGTACCACTCGACGTTGAACTCGAAGAGTCCTGTTTGGACGAAAAGGTTGTCTGAACTGAATTCAAATGAAGACAAACAGTTTAGACACAAATTGTTCCTTCTCACATGCTTACTGCGATCAGACGGAGTCATCTTTAGGAAGCGTGAGCAGGATCGAATGTGGTGAGCGTCACGACTGCAGAGTTTGCATTTCGCATTTGATACGCTTGCCTGAAAAGTGTTCAATTTTTTGCTGTTCCCCTCGTTATGTGCTTTGAAGGGTTGAGATTTGTTCGGCTGTGAGCTTCGCAAGTCAAAAACAGTTTCCAAAGTCTGGAACCGACTTGTTAGAAACTTGACCATATCACTCCATTTTAGGATTTCGGTTTTATCTTGAACCGATTGCTCCCACAAGGAAAGAGTAGCTTCCGGAAGTTTCGTGGAGCAGAGGTACGTAATGATCGCATCCCAATTTGATATGTAAATTTTATGAATCTGGAGTGCCGAAATGCAATTATTTATTCCCCGCTGAAGTTGTTTGATTGCATTTCCAGATTCAGTTCCTACGGGGGGGGGGGGGGGGGGGGAGGTTGAAGAGGATCTTCAATTGGCTATTAACTAGAATTCGTTTATCCTCATAACGATCGGTCAGGTTTTTCCACGCGCTTTCGAAACCTTCATTTGTAAGGGGACATTTGCTTACTATTTCTCTTGCTTCGCCCTCAGTTTTTTTTATTAAATGGCATAATTTTTCTACTGAGGTGAGCCCCTGATTCTTTATGTAAATGGCCGTGAATAAGTCACGGAATGTTGGCCATGACAAATAATCTCCCTTAAAAACTTCGGTATCACAAGGCGTAAGCCTAATATTGCGTTCCCCAACCGAGTCGTCACTTGATTTTTCAGACAGAGGCTTTATCTTTTTGCTTTGTAGCTAGGTCACCTATCAACTCTATGCACTTCATATAAGTCGTGTACGCTAACTTATACTTTTTCTTCGCTGCGCTAGCATCTTTGGAAGATGTTCCAGCATCTGACCCCTGAAACTCACTATAGCTGCGTTTTGTTTTGCCCCACAGCTCTTTAGCCTCCTCCCTTTGGGTTTCGATGACTGTTTGATTGCGGTTTTCGAATTCACGAAAGTCCGCCTCGAGGTCTATCAAAGACTCAACTAATTGGTTGAAACTTGCCATTTTTTATTAGTTTTTTGGATGAAAAAATTTACTTTGGATTATTAAAAACTTGGACGAAATCCGAAAAACGCACGTAGTGCTAAAGTGTTTTTAAAATCCAAAATTATTAAAATTGGCGTAAAACTTAAGTAGCCTACAGGTATCGTAAACTTTTTGCCGCTAAAAATTTCAAACTTGTTAACGAAATAGCACTGTGGTGGTCGAAACTCCCTTTTTCTCGTTGTAAATGGGGTGAATTTGAAAGAACCTATACATTTCAGTAAGAACGCCAACCAAAATCCCGAAATAACTCACCAAAATCTAGAAATATTAGTATAAAACAACTAAATAGGTCAGGAGAAAAATGAAAAAACACGAAATTTAAGTATAAAAATATTTATTTGCTATTTCAAAAATAATCACAAATTATTTGAAAAATAATTGCACACTTTATTTAAAATAAATACCGGTGAAAATATATTTTTAAACTTCCTTTTTGAGGTTTCGGGATTCGCAGTACTAATTTCGGGATTTGCACTCCTTTGTAGTTGCTCACCACCCACCACTATAATGAATGTATATACGCAAATTCGCCTTGATTTGTTTACTTCTTTTGTTTACTCTTTTATTTATTTTTCTTGCACTTGTTTTAAATAATGCGATCGCAAATCGCTATTATTTTTAACTTAAATTGTTTTCAACAATAATAATTACGGAAATAAACTCGATGGGAGTGATTTTGGTGTTTTTCTGAACTAAGAGGTAATAAATTAATTCAATTGAAGTGAATAGTGCAGTGCTGTGTTGTTGTAAAACAAAAACAATGTCCAATGGGCAATTTAGGTCGTATGTTGGCGTGACCAAAAAAATGTAAATGGCAATCAATGCAACGCCTTAAAAAACGATTATGAAAACAATTAATTTGGAAACTTTTCTATATATTTATTTTAATTAATTTGGAAAGTTCTAATAAGCACTCACTGCAAAATAATTAAATTACCACTTTTTGTTTTGTTTATGTCCGTTCGGACGGACACTATAACGATGGCGCTAGCCGAAGATCTTTACATAAAAATTGGTATTGGAAGACAAAAAAAAAAAAAAAAAAAGCACCAAATCACTAGCGCACAATTTGAAATATTTTTCGGAAAATCCGCGGAAATCACTTAAACACCTTTTATTTCGTTTTCTTATTTTATTCAATTATACAATAAAATAGAAAAACTCACCTGTATTTTACTTTTTTTGGTGTATGTGGGAGTAGGATGAATATGTATGTATGTATATGTGTAAATGTTCCGCACCTGTTGGCTTAAATTTTCCTTCTTTGATATCAAAGCTCTTGTAGGAAATATTGCTTGTTCGTAGAACGGCTACGAAGGACCATGAACACAATTGGCGGAATGAAACCAATTGTGTTTTCCGAAAAGAAATAAAAACACAAAAATTAGTGATTGTACATAGAAATATGTATAATAATTATAAATGTCTTTATTTCGTCTTTATGTATAAATATCACAAGAATGTAGGAAATAGGAACTTACGTTTTATTATGTTTGAAATATCCAAAGATGTGTTATGGATACGCATTTTCGGTGGAAGCAGTAAGGAAGGCGGTCGGCATGATGTTGTGGTGCACAGTGGCTAGTCATTGTCGGCTGGGGCGGGTCCTTGCCAACCTTACTGTTCCTGCGCCATAAACAGAAAAAAAAAGTCATATCATGCCTATCAAAACCAACAGCTGTCAAATTCAAAAAAAAAAACCGACAGAAGCGCAGAGACGACTCAAAACGCTTATAATTCAAAATAAAACATCATCAGGCCGAACCGGATGTCACGGACAGACCGTTAACATTCAAAAATTTAAATTCAGAAAAAAAATAACCGCAAAAAAAAATTACCGAACCGGACATGGCCGGTTACCAACGCTGAAAATCAAAATCAAAAAAAAAAAAAAACCCTGAAAAATTAAAAGAAAACAAAAAGGCCGAATATACATAGGGGCGCCGCGGGTGTTGTTGCGACGCTCGGTGCTTATCCCACCCTCAAATCCATGTCCACCGGCGCACCTAAATTTTCGGTGGCCCCTTACCTGTATTCCCTAAGTGCCTTCTAAATAAGTAAGGAAGTCAGCATTCCCATTTTAAATACAAATTTATTATCAATTCATTTTCTTAAACGAAAACCAATAATACAATTTTGGTCTGTTTTCCTTAATTAATATAACCCGCTCATGGATGCTATTCTTAGGTCTACATATAAAATTTTTGTAAGAGGGAAACGTAAAAAAAAGAATTCTAAGCTTATAATAAGAAACGCTCTCTGTTTTCGCGGATTTAGCTATAAATGTACTATGCTTTCAATCAATTGCAATTGTTGTCAAACTTCTACAGTATTCTTGAGAATGTTCAACGCATTTTGCCTGCATCTGGGCAAAAAAAAAAGTTATTTGTATGTTTTCAATGCGTCTAATTGTTTCATTTAATTCGTTTATACGCATTGTATATAATATAATTGTATTATAAAAAAAAATTTCGTAATAAGAACTATATTAAAAACTTGTATTTAGATTAGAATGTGCCTCATATCATCCATATACATAAATATATATTGCAGTTGTGCTATCATATGCTTATTCGTTTATTTTAGCCCTTCACATCACATTATGTTGTAAGTTTTTAAAACCTGGGTTTTATTTTTTTTTGATTTTTCTTTTTTAATGAAATTCATAGTTTTATCTTTAATTTTGTGTACTCTTGTTGAGCGATAAGAAATTAAATAGGTGAACTGAATTTGAAAACTTATAATAAAAATTTTAATTTTAAAATATTAGAAAAAACTTATAAAAATTTAAGAAATGAAAAATTTGAGAAATTAAACAATATAAATTTGAGAAATTTCTGTTTGTTTGTTTAAAATCTAGCTTCGTTTCTAATTCTCCTATGTTTAACACATAGTTTACCAATACATCTTAATACATATGTACATATATGCAAAAAAAACGAATATAATTCCTTTGCAAGATTTAGCTTGTCGCTAATTTGCAATATTTGTTATGGTAATTTCGCTTATTTAATTTCAATATAAAACCCTGAAGAATGCGATTTGTCACCATTTTCGAAAACATTGAAACAAAGTTTAGCTTTGTAAAATTATTTAATTTTTTTTCCTTTTCAAATTGGCTTATACAAATACAAAAGCATAGTAGTATACAGAGAAAAATATAAATAAATAGAAATTGCATTGAATCATTTTTCAGAAATTTTACTTAAAATTGCAACCCATTTTTTTTTGAGTGTACATGCATTGAATATTTGTAGAAAGTTTATTTTAATTTCATAATCGTTAATGCTGCCACATTATAAATATGACACATTACAAATAATAATTACTGGTGTTGTATATGGATTGAATACATATAATAGCAAGTATGGGTGCGTATATGTCTAAGTACATTCATGTGCACGTCCTTGGAATGTTGTAATGTGAAAAGCTATCACCTCCAACCGATTTATACTCGCGCTATCCTTTGATTTGTTTAAGACAAATTTTTTTTTTTCTGCTTTGGCTTTAGTGAGGATATATTAGAATTTTCGGTTTTAGTTTACTGGAAACCAATTTGAATAGGTGCCAATGAATGCATTACAATTAGGACAATAATGATTTGACTTCTGACAGGACTTCATACAATAGGGTACATAAACGCACGACCCACAAACAAAAGGCAAAGTATCAGCGCCCAAAGATGCGAACGCGTTTTAAAGCAAAAAAAAAACGGACTCACCCAGTAGGCCGGTACCTACTTATCCGGCAAAAGACCGTCCGGCGGCATCCGCTGGTGTACCTCTGTGTTGTTGCAGGTTAGGCGTTGTTGCCGCTATTATGGTTCTTGCTGGTGTTGGTGCTAAGCCTGGGACTGGCTTCTGCAATGATTTAGTACGAAAATTAACCAAGTTCCAACCTTCTAAGGGTGAAAATATTCGAAATGGCGCGGGATGCGCTTTTTTGTATGTACACGCTGGTATCTGTTCGTTGGTTTGTGAGCAATTACGCTGTATCATGCATATAAGTATATGCACCGATTTTCCAATAGGCAGTTCTCCACCTATTTTATGGTCACACTCACACTTCCTTCATACCGATATTTCCTCTTATTCTATAAATGCCCAGAGTCACTTGAATCACTCGTATTTGCGTATAATTTTGACGCTGACATAATTACGGACATATATATTATGTACATGGAGGCAGCGAAAGAAGTTTTATGACTTTTGTATTTCACTTTTTGAGCATTTCCATCAATACATTTTTTTCGTGCTGGTATATCTTACGTTGTTAACAGAAATAAGCCTGTGCTCAAGTTTTATACGATGAACGAATGAATTTTCGTCTGACCTGTTTCGTCAGCGTGCCAACCAAAAAGAAGAGGGAAACTTCTCGATCTTCCGGAAACTCGTGGTTTTTTTCTTCTAGCGATCGCCGATATCTTTTTTTTCCGATACTTTTCCATCGCAACTTTTAGGTCCCATCCCCAGCCACTAGACCGTTCCAACGAGAACGCTCCCAAGTGGACCGTATCCGTAGATCATAACAGCAGACCGTAACAGATGAGATCTCGGCAAACGCAGAAACAGCTGGTGACTTATTGACTTGCAAACTCAATCAGAGGCGACGGCAACTTCCAAATCGGCACCGAACCCCGAATTTTCTCTCTTAACGAAAGAAAATGCTGGATCAAGAGGACGATTGGGAGTTAGCCGTTGCTTGCTGACAAACGAAAAAATAGTTAAGTCGAGGGCGGCTAGCCGGTAGGAAATTAATTAGGCCATTGGCCTAAACATGCCGGCCCCCTTGCCATGGGCAATATTCGAAATGCCAATACCAGCCGGTTCAACGTTTCACTTGAAATTTTGAAATGAATATTCAATTGAAAAAAGGAAGAATCTGCTATAAGAAGTTATGAAATGAACATTTGCATAAATTAAAATTTAACAATTTGAAAATTTGAAAACTTGAATACAGCAAACTTGACTTACGAAACTAGTCAACTAAAGTTTGTACATATTTACATAAGTATTCGAAATTTAAATGACAAATTCTGCCGTGGAGCCGGAAATGACCAAACGGAATATGGTCGGTTGCAATAGCAAGCTTCCTATCGATGAAGTTGGTGTACCGCTCACCATGATTTTGGCGTACACGTCTGCGCCGATTACGAGCCGAATAGGCGACGAAACATAAAAGTTTGGATCTGCTAATCGTATGAATTGCAATGGCGTAGCAATCTTTGGGTCCAGATTTGTTCGTGGACTTATTTTCGCATACCCCTCAACTATCGTCGCCAGTGTCGAGATCCGCTCGGTTACGCCATGTTTTCCACGAGAGGTTATGTGACGACTTTTACTGTGGCCACCCCCTGCACGATCCAGTTGAATTTCTCGTGCTAGCTCTTTGTCGATAGTCGTATTCGGAGGGCACGGGTCAATGAGAGCCCGCACAAGGTGAAGTCGGCCACCGGACTCAATTTTGACTATGGCGGTAGGTGCTATCGGCTCGAGGGTGGTTAAAATTGGTGCAGATGCAATTGAGGCTACTCTCCCTGCTCGAAATCCTTTCGGTGTTGCGCGTTGGAGGGTGAGCGATTTGATCTCGTTGGCTCGATTAGGCTCTTTCCGCGTATACGGGTTGCTTGCGTTAGGAGCTCTGTGATCATTGCGACGTTTGGACGGTCGGAAAGTATTTGATGCCGAGCCGCCAATTTTTCTGCGGAGCAGGACGAGATGCTGAGCTTCCCAAACGTTGAGGAACTCGTGTACGAAAGTCTCTACCTGTAAGGCTTCGTGGTATCGGCAATTGGCAAGTATTTAATGTCAAGTCGCGCGACCGCCTTTCGTGTTGGAGCAGCGGGCGGAAAGTATTTAATGCTGCGCCACTGCCTTCTATTGGAAGAACGCGAGCTGCCTCACTTTGCTTCAACTCCTCTTCCCCAACCTGTTGAGCCCACGATTTTGTCTCCTCAGTGACGTGAATTGACAAAGTGTCGTCGGAATCGTCGTCTACGTTGCGGCAGCTAGACTGCAACGTTGTCGTCGGTCGATCGTTTGCCACGGCCTCGACATGTAGGGTGGTGTGGTGTTTCTCACCACAATAATGACAACGTGCCGTGCTCGAGCACGTTTCCATGCGATGGAACGGCGACAAACTGTTGGGGCAGTACTTGTGGATGAGTACCATCCTCAAACTCTCCTCTGGTGACTTAGCACGATATTGCGGGCATAGCCGTATACCATGGTGGCTGTTGCATAGGCGGCATGGAATCGGGAAGGAATGCGAACCTTGCTCCGACCTGTTGCGTGCTGCGACAAGACGAGATATTCTGTAATGAAAAGAAGTCGTTTTAATCGAGAAAATAATGAATTAGAAAGTAGGCGACGGATGGGTGATGAGCATGGAGGCGAGGTGTTTTGCCAATTAATTTCCGGATTCGTTCGATGGTAGTCGGACCAGTTTCACGATTGGTCGAGTGACTAGTCCTTTCTCGGTCCGAACCTTCACTACTTGGACGCGATTTTCCGCACCGCGATGTATCGACGATTCGGCCAAGTCGCCATTCGTTTGGAGGCACGTTATCTTCACGGATCACGACGAGATCATCCGCTTTCATGTCCAGTTGCTGTCGCTTCCACTTAGTCCTCTTTTGCAGCTCCGTAAGGTATTTGTTCTTCCATCGTTGACAGAATGAACGATGCAATGCTTTCATCTTTTGCCATCGGTTAATCACTGATGCTGGATTCTCGCTTACCTCAATCTCCGGGGGAGATAACAGAGGGGCGCCTATAAGAAAATGTCTAGGAGTCAATGGTTCTAAGCTCGATGGGTCATTTGAAGCGGGACTAAGAGGTCTTGAGTTAAGACAAGCCTCAATTCTACATAAAAGTGTCGAAAACTCCTCAAACGTATATTTGAGTCCAGGTGCTACTTTTCTAAAATGGGTTTTAAAGCTCTTCACGCCAGCCTCCCATAATCCCCCCATGTGAGGAGCTGATGTGGGTGGTGAAATGCCAATAAAGTTCTTCATAGAAGTACTTCGAAAGAAGTGCAGTACGAGAATCAGATATATTTCATATTTCATATTTCATATCTTTATTAAGTCAAATGGTAACAACCTTACTGACTAGATTACAGGTTAACTTAGTACTAGTTTAACAATTTTAAAGTAAGATTTACTGAGATAAGTAATAGGACTCAATGCGTGCCTTAAACAGAGACCTTGGCATGGCAAAGTCCAGGTCAATGCTTCTGGATAGGCGATTAAATTCTACAAGACCTCTTATAAGAGGTGCGAAACTGAAGTAATTCGAACGCAGCACTTCAACGCGGAATGTACTGTGAAAGCGGAGAGCTCTGTTAGGGACATTGAAATTCAACTGCCCAAGTAGTTCTGAGCAGTCAATGGCACCGGATATTATGTCAAAAATAAACATTACGTTTTGAACAAGACGTCTAACTTCAAGTGGCAAGACATTGATAAGCATGCATCTTGCTTTGTAGGGTGGCAGGGGATTAACAAAGTGCAGAGGTTGAAGAGCAAATCGTATGAACTTGCGCTGAATTCTTTCAATTCTTAAAGAGTGTGAGGAGTATATGGGATTCCAGATGACTGATGCATACTCTAACTTGGAATGCACTAAGGCATTGTATAAGATTTTCCTGGTATGTGGGTCCTTGAAATCCTTGGCATATCGTCGCAAGAAAGCTAAGTTGGTATAAGCCTTTGGTATGAGAAAGTTTACATGATTACAAAAAGTAAAAGATGAGTCAAAAATTACGCCAAGATCGCGAAACTCATTAATTGACGCAAGAGTTACATTTGAAATCGAGTACGCGAATGAAACCACATTCGTAGACTTAGTATACGTCATGTGGCAGCATTTACTAATATTGAGTCGCAGATTATTTTGACAGGCCCAATTATTTATAGCATTCAGATCTTCTTGCAGACGCATATAAAAGCTTTAAATTCAGCGTTTAGGGATCTAGATGCTCTAACGAAGTTGGTTCCGTTGTCTGAATATATATTTTTGGGACATCCTCGGCGATATATAAACCTAGAAAAGGCTGCTAGAAAGGTGGTAGTGCTAAGGCCATTTGTGGGACCTAGGCGAATGGCCTTCGTTGCGAAACAAACGAAAAGAAAAACGTACCCCTTTGTAATAACACAAGCTCTACCTCTATAGTTTTTTATTTTGAAAGGACCTGCAAAATCAACGCCGGTATTTGTAAACGCCCTAGAAAAAAACATGCGTTCTGAAGGTAGGGAAGCCGTGATTTGAGATTGCGTTTGCTTTTTGTATATAGTACATACCTTGCAATTGTGGATGACTGACTTGATCATAACTTTGATCCGAGGGATCCAATATTGTGCTCGAATGATGCACAACAATAACTGATGTTCTCCATGAAATGATATTTCATTGATAAACTTCACTAACAAGCGTGAGTAATGGCAGTTATACGGCAGAAGGATTGGGTGCCGTTCTTTGTAACTGAGGTCTCGCGACGCTCCGAGACGACCTCCGATTCTAAAACTCCGCTTGAGTCGATAAATGGATTTAAGGCTAGAATTTCGCTTTTAGCGCTTATCGCAAGTCCGGATTTTAAATTCGAAACCTCCGCTGAAAAATGTTGTTGCTGACAGAGGGCAATTATTCGCTGGGTTGTACCTTTTATTTCCTTTATATTGAAACATTGATTTCTGAGTGGGGTGGGCCATTTGGATGAAACGAAAGACGTACGATAGAACTCGTAAAGCTCTTGGAAGCGAAGAGAAGCGTTGGAGTATATCCGGCAATTAAACGACTTTCGTTGCGTGGGAGAGCACGCGCTTCCCTCTTCGTCAGTTTGGAAGCCCGACTTTTGTTTTGGCCATTCTGACTTGCCTTCTTGCAGCCACCACAAGGACTTTTCAATTAAGTCCTGCGCTGTCACTCCACGGCTAGCTAAATCGCCAGGATTCGACGCTGAATCGACGTGATACCAATGGTGTTGTCCAACCTTGTCAATTATTTTGGTAACCCTGTGGGACACTAAGGTTGACCAAGAGAATGGTGGCTTTCTAAGCCACGCTAGCACTATAGTGGAGTCAGTCCACAGATAAACCTGTAGTGATCGAAGATCCAGGTTCATGACTACAGCGTCCATCATTTCAGCTAGCAATACTGCTCCACACAATTCGAGTCGAGGAAGGGAGATCGTTTTCATCGGGGCTACCCTTGTTTTTGCTAACCGAAGATTTACATGGGCGGCACTGCCTTCTTCTACGCGCATATAAATGGCTGCCGCTTATGCCTTTTCGGAGGCGTCGCAAAATCCGTGGAGTTTCATTTTGCACTGTGGGGTAAACCTCACCCATCGTGGAACCCGAATCTTATTAATAGCTGGATACTCCACCGAAAATTTTTGCCACCGGTCTAATGTGCTTGAAGACACTTCTTCATCCCAACCTGTTCCCTCTAACCAAACATTTTGCATCATCATTTTCGCTACTACGACTATTGGAGCAAGCCACCCGTGAGGATCAAAAAGTTTCGCGATTGCTGAAAAAATCTTACATTTAGTTACTTCTTGACCTTGATCGAATTCTCTCGCAGTGAAGTAGAAATGATCCGAACATGCATTCCATCGAATGCCGAGGGCTTTAACGCTGCTTGCGTCCTCGAAGTCTAAGAAGTCTTGGCTAAGCAGATGAGCTGCAGGAATATCGCTCAAGACTTGCCTACAGTTGGCGGCCCACTTTCTAAGAGGAAAGCCTGCTGAATATAAGGCGCCAGAAATTTCATCACGCGCTTGGATTGTGGATTCCAAGTCGTGCCACCCTTCAAGTACGTCGTCGACGTACATATGTCGCGTTAAAATAGTGGTGGCGACTGGATGTGAATGTTGAACGTCGTCTTCCAATTGAAGCAATGTTCTTATTGCTAGGTACACATTTTACCCCGAAAGTTACCGTATTCAATTGAAATTGACGGATGGGTTCGTCTGTAGACTCACGGAGAGAATTCGTTGAAATTTCCTCTGCTGAGGATGTACAAATATTTGGCGATACATCTTCTCGATGTCGCTACTAAAAACGAATTTGAACAGCCTCCATCTAAGAATTAAGATCGTAAGATCGCTTTGTAGGATGGGACCAGGAAGCAGAGCATCGTTTAAACTCACGCCGTTATCTGATGGACACGAAGCGTTAAACACCACTCTCACCTTCGTAGAAGTGCTTTCTGGCCTACTCACTGCATGATGGGGTAAGTAGTAGGATTCGGACAGATTTTCGGACAGGCTTGGTCGGATTTCAGACATATGACCTAACTGATCATATTCTTTAAGGACTCTTGTATTCTCCTCCCGTAAAGAGGGGTTTTTGGCTAGCCTACCTTCACAACGAAAATATTGCGAGAACGCAGTTTTACGTGAACACCCTAAAGAAATATCTACTGGGAAATTCTTTCGAAATGTTAGGGAGACAGTATATCTTCCGGTATACGTTCGCGTTGTAGTTGCTTTGTAAATCTCCTCGCAGTATTCCTCATCGGCCGTACAGATCGCGTTCCTTGGGATATCTTCCAATTCCCAAAATGCTGCCAGTTGTTGGTCCAAAGAGATTTCATTGTAAAAAGGGACACAGGATTTTGCCTCTTTGTTTGCGTTGGTCCGTCCCGTAAGTATCCATCCGAATACCGTTTCCTGGGCGAGAAGATTACTCGTAAAGTCCTTCCGAATCTCCTCCAACATGATTTGCGGATAGACATCTCCTCTAAGCACAAGACCAACTGTTCGTTCGCAAATAATCTGCTGTCTGCTAGTTTAATTCCCGGGAAGTTTCGTTGGATAGCCGGGTCAATATCGACGGTTGGCAGATTGCCTGTCAATTGAGGTAACACTAAAGCCGTAGTGCTGATGGATACCGTTGTATCAGGGGGTGAGCCTATATGGATAGGGTAAGCTAGGGTGGAATGAGCAGACACCGTATTGTTGATACCTGACACGGTAGCGTTCACTTTTTTGGCTGGAAGCCCGATACGTCGGCGAAGCAGTTCCGTAATAAATGAACACTCGGAGCCGGAATCTATATAGGCTCGGGCCGAGTATACGGTATCACTATATCGCAGGTGGATTTGAGCAGTTCCCAGTAGGATCCCTTTATGTGTGTTCGAAAAACACGATTGTACTTGACTCGGAGATTCACTGTTGGCCTGATTGCGACTATGTTCAGAAGTGGAAGTAGTTCCGGTACCACTCGACGTTGAACTCGAAGAGTCCTGTTTCGACGAAAAGGTTGTCTGAACTGGATTCAAATGAAGACAAACAGTTTAGACACAAATTGTTCCTTCTCACATGCTTACTGCGATCAGACGGAGTCATCATTAGGAAGCGTGAGCAGGATCGAATATGGTGAGCGTCACGACTGCAGAGTTTGCATTTGATACGCTTACCTGAAAAGTGTTAAATTTTTGCTGTTCCCCTCGTTATGTGCTTTGAAGGGTTGAGATTTGGTCGGCTGTGAGCTTCGCAAGACAAAAACAGTTTCCAAGGTCTGGAACCGACTTGTTAGAAACTTGTCCATATCACTCCATTTTGGGATTTCGGTTTTATCTTGAACCGATTGCTCCCACAAGGAAAGCGTAGCTTCCGGAAGTTTCGTGGAGCAGAGGTACGTAATGATCGCATCCCAATTTTATATGTCAATTTTATGAATCTGGAGGCCGAAATGCAATTATTTATTCCCCGCTGAAGTTGTTTGATTGCACTTCCAGTTTCAGTTCCTACGGGGGGGAGGTTGAAGAGGATCTTCAATTGGCTATTAACTAGAATTCGTTTATCCTCATAACGATCGGTCAGGTTTTTCCACGCGGTTTCGAAACCTTCATTTGTAAAGGGGCATTTGCTTACTATTTCTCTTGCTTCGCCCTCAGTTTTTTTTTATTAAATGGGATAATATTTCTACTGAGGTGAGCCCCTGATTCTTTATGTAAATGGCCGTGGTCACGGAATGTTGGCCATGACAAATAATCTCCCTTAAAAACTTCGGTATCACAAGGCGGAAGCCTAATATTGCGTTCCCTAACCGAGTCGTCGCTTGATTTTTCAGACAGAGGCTTTATCTTTTTGCTTTGTAGCTAGGTCACCTATCAACTCTATGCACTTCATATAAGTCGTGTACGCTAACTTATACTTTTAGAAATATTAGTATAAAAATGAAAAAACACGAAATTTAAGTATAAAAATATTTATTTGTTATTTCAGAAATAATCACAAATTATTTGAAAAATAATTGCACACTTTATTTAAAATAAATACCGGTGAAAATGTATTTTTAAACTTCCTTTTTGAGGTTTCGGGATTCGCAGTACTAATTTCGGGATTTGCACTTCATTGTAGTTGCTCACCACCCACCACTATAATGAATGTATATACGCAAATTCGCCTTGATTTGTTTACTTCTTTTATTTCGTTTTTCTTGCACTTGTTTTAAATAATGCGATCGCAAATCGCTATTATTTTTAACTTAAATTGTTTTCAACAATAATAATTACGGAAATAAACTCGATGGGAGTGATTTTGGTGTTTTTCCGAACTAAGAGGTAATAAATTAATTCAATTGAAGTGAATAGTGCATTGCTGTGTTGTTGAAAAACAAAAACAATGTCCAATGGGCAATTTAGGTCGTATGTTGGCGTGGCCAAAAAAGTGTAATTGGCAATCAATGCAACGCCTTAAAAAACGATTATGAAAACAATTAATTTGGACACTTTTCTATATATTTATTTTAATTAATTTGGAAAGTTCTAATAAGCACTCACTGCAAAATAATTAAATTACCACTTTTTGTTTTGTTTATGTCCGTTCGGACGGACACTATAAAGATGGCGCTAGCCGAAGATCTTTACATAAAAATTCACTAGCGCACAATTTGAAATATTTTTCGGAAAATCCGCGGAAATCACTAAAACACCTTTTATTTCGTTTCCTTATTTTATTCAATTATACAATAAAATAGAAAAACTCACCTGTATTTTACTTTTTTTGGTGTATGTGGGAGTAGGATGAATATGTATGTATGTACATGTGTAAATGTTCGGCACCTGTTGGCTTAAATTTTCCTTCCTTGATATCAAAGCTCTTGTCGGAAATATTG
Organism: Eurosta solidaginis; assembly: GCF_040869045.1. Taxonomy (NCBI): domain Eukaryota; kingdom Metazoa; phylum Arthropoda; class Insecta; order Diptera; family Tephritidae; genus Eurosta; species Eurosta solidaginis. Next base: position 109,683,903 of record NC_090324.1, read on the forward strand.
CTTGTTCGTAGAACGGCTACGAAGGACCATGAACACAATTGGCGGGAATGAAACCAATTGTGTTTTCCGAAACGAAATAAAAACACAAAAATTAGTGATTGTGCATAGAAATATGTATAATAATTATAAATGTCTTTATTTCGTCTTTATGTATAAATATCACAAGAATGTAGGAAATAGGAACTTACGTTTTATTATGTTTGAAATATCCAAAGATGTGTTATGGATACGCATTTTCGGTGGAAGCAGTAAGGAAGGCGGTCGGCATGATGTTGTGGTGCACAGTGGCTAGTCATTGTCGGCTGGGGCGGGTCCTTGCCAACCTTACTGTTCCTGCGCCATAAACAGAAAAAAAAGTCATATCATGCCTATCAAAACCAACAACTGTCAAATTCAAAAAACAAACCGACAGAAGCGCAGAGACGACTCAAAACGCTTATAATTCAAAATAAAACAACATCAGGCCGAACCGGATGTCACGGACAGACCGTTAACAGTCAAAAATTTAAATTCAGAAAAAAAATAACCGCAAAAAAAAAAATACCGAACCGGACATGGCCGGTTACCAACGCTGAAAATCAAAATCAAGAAAAATCGCTGAAAAATTAAAAGGAAATAAAAGGGCCGAATATACATAGGGGCGCCGCGGGTGTTGTTGCGACGCCCGGTGCTTATCCCACCCTCAAATCCATGGCCACCGACGCACCTAAATTTTCTGTGGCCCCTTACCTGTATTCCCTAAATGCCTTCTAAATAAGTAAGGAAGTCGGCATTCCCATTTTAAATACAAATTTATTAACAATTCCTTTTCTTAAAGGAAAACCAATAATACAATTTTGGTCTGTTTTGCTTGATTAATATAACCCGCTCATGGAAGCTATTCTTAGGTTTCTACATATACAATTTTTGTAAGAGAAAAACGTAAAAAAAAGAATTCTAAGCTTATAATAAGAAACGCTCTCTGTTTCCGCGGATTTAGCTATAAATGTACTATGCTTTCAAACAATTGCAATTGTTGTCAAACTTCTACAGTATTCTTGAGAATATTCAACGCATTTTGCCTGCATCTGGGCAAAAAAAAAAGTTATTTGTATGTTTTCAATGCGTCTAATTGTTTCATTTAATTCGTTTATACGCATTGTATATAATATAATTATATATAAAAAAAAAATTATGTAATAAGAACTATATTAAAAACTTGTATGTAGATTAGAATGTGCCTCATATCATCCATATACATAAATATATATTGCAGTTGTGCTATCATATGCTTATTCGTTTATTTTAGCCCTTCACATCACATTATGTTGTAAGTTTTTAAAACCTGGGATTTATTTTTTTTTGATTTTTCTTTTTTTATACTCCTTTGGTGTGACCAATTGGCGCCGGTTGGCGGAGCGAAGGAGCGACTAGCGCGCCTTGTTGGACGGCCATAACCGTTTAGACGGTTAAGCGCCAATTAAGTAAGTAAGTAAGGTTTGAATTCAGTGGAATTGTTCGTGAAAATAAGTTCTCGAATTACTTTCTATTATTTAAATAATAATTTCGCTAAAAGTTTTGTAATAAAAGAACAAATGCTTGTCAAAGTAAAAAGGCGCAGTGAAACTAAATATATTAATGTAAGCACCGCAGCCGATGCAAAAGATGTGCTTCATTTTAGTAAGTTTCTTGCTCGTGTGTTTATACCACATATTTTGGTTAATTATATTAAATGTTTATTACAGTTTGCTCAAAATTTTATATCCCGTACAATAACATTATCAAATTGCTGGACCGTGATAAAGTTCCTGTAGATGAAACCCAATTAATGCAAGTTGTTCGTATTTTTTCCTGGAACCCTTTGACACAGGCGAAGTAGAAAAAAATGTGATTGCTGAGGTGCCAAATTCAAATTTACAAACAATTGGAAAAGAGATAAGTGCGGAAAATGATGCTGAGTGCAGAATATGCATTTTCATTTCGTTGCGTTTTTTTTCATTTTAACCGCACTACTATGAGTTTTCCCATAGGAACTATTTTACAATCCTGCGGACAATTCAGGATACCTGGTTTCAAAATTCAAAAACATTAATAGAAAAAGACGCAGAAATCTTAGTGAAAGTTTAAATGAATCGAACGCAGAGGGACCTAACAGCATATCTGAACAATTCGATATAAGTTACTTCCAAACATGTGTTGTTGATGGAAATTCGGAAGAAGTTAAACAAAAACTGAAGTCAACATTGAATATTGAAGAAACAAAGATTCAACTTTGAGATAGTAGTGAACAAATTTTTAACTTTCCATAATGTGAGTGCGATAGTAAAGTTTTTGGGGGTTTGTTTGTTATTTCCACGAGCAGGTTTAGGAAAAATAAAAAGACGAATTTTTTTTCCGGGAAGTGGATCAGGGACCAAAATTTTTTCCTCGAAATTTGGTACATTGGTAGCCTTCTGCCTCTTCTAATATTTCGGATTATTTTTTCCCGGGAAGTGGACCAGGGACCGAAAAATTCCAAACTTTTTATTTATAGTGCGATTTTCTTCAAATTTGGTACAATGGTAGCCCTTTACATTTATTAAATTTAAGGTTATCTTTTTTCAGGGAAGTGGGCCAGGGACCGAAATATTCCAAACTTTTTTATTTATGGTGCGTTTTTCTTCAAATTTTTTTCAGATAAATTCAACAAACGAAGAGTTCCAAGTAAACAGCAAGCAACCTACTATAGTGGTATCTGGAAAAAACAAGAAAGAAATTGTTCGGTCTTTTATTTTAATTGATGGTAAAGCTTTACATGCACCTATAGGATATACTTTTGTTGAAGTATTTGACTTATATTTGAAATCGTTTTATGTGTTCCACATTGAATTTGACCCTGCATTGGCAAACTTTTTGACATTTTTTCAAAGTTCATTTACAAAGCTGAACCCAAAGATTAGTGTTCTAATCGGGTACTTGAGATATATAAGAAATTTAAAAACAAAATTGATTCGCAGCGATCAGTAATTTAAAAAAATCATAACATAATTACTAAGAAAATGAATTTTGTTTTTTGCTTTTTATGTAGCAATCTCTATGAAGAAATATTTTCCGTAATCTTTAATTTAAAATACGAACATTATCTCTCTGAAAGGCATGTATGTATCTTCTGAACATTGTTTGTATCTTTTGAACATTGTAAAAGTACTTTTTGTACATTTAACTCCCTACGCCAACATTCTCAACAATGTGGTGCTTTTAAAGGTACAGAAATTGTTTGCAGGGAAAACTGCATTGATTCAAACACAAAGATTGTTCGTGAGGAAAAACAAGATTTAGAAATTCACATTGCTTCGAACGCTTCATCAAATTCGCATTGCTTAGATATAGAAACCCCGACCATATCAATAGAAAATCATGAACCATATCCGCACTTATCATTATTTTGTGAACAGCTGAACATTAATTGTAGTACTGAAGCCAGTGTAGCAGAATAATGCCACTCTTCGAAAACACATTTTTCGAAGGCTTAAAAGAATTTGAGTGCTATATTTTAAATGCACACAAGGAAATACAGATGAGCCGTTTCGAAGAGAATAGCAATATATTTAGAGCTTTTTATAAAAGTCAGTTAAGTAAATTCTCAAACAAGTATGAACGAGAGAACATGATCTCGCAATCTGCATATTTTATACAACCCGAACCTCACTCATTAGGAGGACGCTGGATAATGAAAAAGAAAAGGGGTAGTAAATCTTTAGCAAGAGTTTTTGTTCAACAGCACTTTCAATACATTCCGATATTAAAAACATTGAGAAACCTTTTTAAAAATGAATTGTTTACAAAATTGTACTTTAGCAAAAATCATAAGTGCAGTGTAGATTTACTAGAGGGTTTCTGCTCTTCTGATAGTTTCGCCTTGTCAAGTTTTTTTCAACAAAATGCAAACGCTTTACAAATCCAAAATTTTTATGACGATTTTGAAGTTTTCAATCCACTAGGCAGTAAAAAGAGTATTCATAAAATCGGTGCGCTATATTTTACAATTAGAAATTTACCATATCAATATAATTCAAAGTTGGAGAATATCCACTTGTTGGCACTTTTCATTTGCGCAAACTTAAAGAATGAAAATGTTACCTTCAATGACGTTCTTCGTCCAATTGTAAACAATATAGTACTTCTTGAAAGGAACGGAATTGATGTTAATGGGATTAATGTAAAAGGCTCTATCGTTTCCATATCGCATGACAACTTTGGAGCGAATACATGTCTAGGCTGTGTTACTTCTTTTAGGGCAACGCATTACTGCCGATTTTGTACCGTAACTCGAGAAGAAGCCCCCTACATGTTGGATGAAAATTCTGCGCTTTTAAGAAAAAGAGAAGACTATGACGAAGTGTTTTCTTCAAATGCACCTCCAAATAGATATGACCCAGAAACATAAAAAGGTATAAAAGAAATACCAGAATTCAATCGTTTACTTTTTTGCGACTGTATCGAAAATAATAACGTTAATGTAATGCATGATGTTTTGGAGGGCGCTGTTCCTTTTATTTTAAAACACTTTTTTGAGAAAGTAGTTGAAAGAAAAATTCTTTCCATTGATGATATAAATAAAAAAATACAAGCATTTAATTTTGTATTTTTGTATAGGTCAGTAGTTCTCCCCAAGGTAGTGCTGAAAAAAATCAAAAACCTCCATAGGGCTAACTGCTTCCGAAATTTATGCCTCATGATACATATCCCATTAATATTTTTTGACATGCACTTGCATTTGCCAACTTTATGGAAAGGGATAACCTCATTATTGAAAATTGTTAATATTATCATGTCTTCAATTATTTATAAAAAGGATATCGACGTATTAAAATACGCCATTGAAGAACATCTTAAATGCATTTTAGAACAATTCGAAACACAATTATTGCCTAAACACCACTTTTTAATGCACTACCCATCAGTTATCAGAAAGTTAGGCCCTGTTGTTCATACATGGGTCATGAGGTATGAGGCTAAACACCGTGAAATTCTAAAATATGCAAAACTCACAAACAATTTTCAAAATATATGTAAATCTCTGGCCAAAAAGTATCAAATCAAAATGAGTATTTTGTGGAAAGGTGCTTTAATAAACAAAATATCAGTAGGGAATAAAACAATTATAAACTGCTCTGACGTAGACGAAAATGTCGCCCTTGGTCTTTCTATGATTTTACCAGAATATGAAACATATAACACATTTTCTTCAACATGGATTGAATATAAAAACGGATTCCATTATGGAACAGGATTCACGTTATTTTTAAGAAAAGAAAACGAAGTTCTTTTATTTGGATAGATAAAGGCCATTTATATTATCAATAGTAGAATAATATTTAATCTTCAATATTATACAACCAAACTTTTTAATGGTACTCTTAATGTATACGAGCTGGCTTCTTTGGAGGAAACTATTTTTATACCGTTTGACGATCTGAAATATAACAAGCCTTATGAGTGCTATCATATGAATTCTAATATCTATATAATAATAAATGATGTACTTTTTGTGTAAATAGTGCGCTTAAGAATACTTTAAGTTTTAAATTATTACAAAGTCAAATGCTGACAATAACAAGTCATTTTTACTTGTGTAATTAATTGATTCTCACTTTTACTGAATAAAAAAATTTTTTTGGTTTTATACATAAGAATATGTAAAGTATTACGCTACAATAAAGTCAAATGCTGACAATAATAAGCCATAAGAATGTGTTACTTGTTTCACTTGTGTATATAAATGACTCTTTTATTGAATAAAAAAATATTTTTGGTTTTATATACATTTTTTGGGAGATTCTGGAAGTTTTTATACATACATATATAGAGCTGTTTTAACCTTTTTCAGCACTTTTTGAAGTCAAAACCACACCTATTGGGAGTATTTCTATTAGCTATTTAGAGTTAAAACTACACCTATTGGGAGTATTCCTATTACACCTTTTTGGACTTAAATTTACTCCCTTCAAGTGCTGTTTCCAAATACTCTTTTTAAATGTTAAACTTATACCCCTGAAGGAGTCAAAATAACACTTATTTTAGTTTATATATACAGCAGCACCTTAAAGTGCTGTTTTTACTCCAAAATTTTTTTCCTTGTATTAGCGCAACAACGCAATGCCGCGCAGCTTTGTAAATGAGCTAGCTTTTTGCAAATAAAAAGATTTGAAAATACTGGACCAACAGATTTGGTGGCGTTTCCCAATAATATAAAAAAATGTCTACATAACTGTTCGTTCAAATAAGACGTGCACGCAGTATTAGTCTTGAGTTGTACAGTAAACAACGAGGATAGTTTTTCATTTCGAAAATGTCAGTGGAACTAAGAAGCAAGGGAGTTCAATGTTGACTTCAGTTTTTGTTTAACTTCTTCCGAATTTCCATCAACAACACATGTTTGGAAGTAACTTATATCGAATTGTTCAGATATGCTGTTAGGTCCCTCTGCGTTCGATTCATTTAAACTTTCACTAAGATTTCTGCGTCTTTTTCTATTAATGTTTTTGAATTTTGAAACCAGGTATCCTGAATTGTCCGCAGGATTGTAAAATAGTTCCTATGGGAAAACTCATAGTAGTGCGGTTAAAATGAAAAAAAAACGCAATGAAATGAAAATGCATATTCTGCACTCAGCATCATTTTACGCACTTATCTCTTTTCCAATTGTTTGTAAATTTGAATTTGGCACCTCAGCAATCACATTTTTTTCTACTACGCCTGTGTCAAAGGGTTCCAGGAAAAAATACGAACAACTGGCATTAATTGGGTTTCATCTACAGGAACTTTATCACGGTCCAGCAATTTGATAATGTTATTGTACGGGATATAAAATTTTGGTGAAACTGTAATAAACATTTAATATAATTAACCAAAATATGTGGTATAAACACACGAGCAAGAAACTTACTAAAATGAAGCACATCTTTTGCATCGGCTGCGGTGCTTACATTAATATATTTAGTTTCACTGCGCCTTTTTACTTTGACAAGCATTTGTTCTTTTATTACAAAACTTTTAGCGAAATTATTATTTAAATAATAGAAAGTAATTCGAGAACTTATTTTCACGAACGATTCCACTGAATTCAAACCTTACTTACTTACTTAATTGGCGCTTAACCGTCTAAACGGTTATGGCCGTCCAACAAGGCGCGCTAGTCGCTCCTTCGCTCCGCCAACCGGCGCCAATTGGTCACACCAAGGGAGTATAAATCATTTTCCACCTGGTCCTTCCAACGGAGTGGGGGCCACCCTTTACCTCTGCTTCAATGTGCGGGTTCCGATAGAAACACTTTCTTGGCCGGAGCATCATCTTTTATTCGCATAACATGGCCTAGCCAGCGCAGCCGGTGCGTTTTAATTCGCTGGACTATGTTGATGTCTGCGAATAGCTCCTACAGCTCATCATTAAATCTTCTTCGGTACTCGCCATCGCCAATGCGTAGAGGTCCATACATCTTTCGAACAACTTTTCTCTCGAACACTCCCAAAGCCGCTTCATCTGCTGTTGTCATGGTCCATGCTTCTGCCCCATATAGCAGGACGGGTACGATAAGTGACTTGTGGAGTATGATTTTCGTTCGCCGAGAGAGGACTTTACTTTTCAATTGCCTACCTAGTCCAAAGTAGCATTTACTGGCAAGATTGATTCTTCCCTGGATTTCAGTGCTGATGTTGTTGCTGGTTCCCAAATAAACGAAGACTTTTACTATTTCAAAATTATGGCTGCCAACAGTAGCGTGGTTGCCAAGGCGCGTATGCACTGACTCTTTGCTCGATGACAGTAGGTACTTCGTTTTGTACTCATTCACCATCAAACCTATCTTTACCGCTTCTTTTTCCAGTTTGGAGTAAGCAGAACTAACAGCGCGGGTGTTTAGGCCGATGATATCAATGTCATCAGCATATGCCAGTAACTGCACGCTTTTATAGAATATTGTTCCAATGCGGTTAAGTTCTGCAGCTAGTATAATTTTCTCCAGCATCAAATTAAAGAAATCGCACGATATCTGAAATCTCGTTAAGTTTCGAACGGCTCGGAGAGGTCCTTCCCAATTCTGACTGAGCTGATGGTGTTGCTTAACGTCATTTTGCACAGCCGTATAAGTTTTGCGGGGAAACCAAATTCAGACATAGCGGCATATAGGCAGCTCCTTTTCGTGCTGTCGAAGGCGGCTTTAAAGTCGACGAAGAGGTGATGTGTGTCGATTCTCTTTTCACGGGTTTTTTCCAAGATTTGGCGCATTGTGAAAATTTGGTCGATGGTAGATTTACCAGGTTTGAAGCCGCACTGATAAGGTCCAATCAGCCGGTTCACGGTGGGCTTCAATCTTTCGCACAATACATTTGAAAGGACCTTATATGCGATATTAAGAAGGCTGATTCCACGATAGTTGGTGCATTTTGCAGTATCCCCCTTCTTGTGGACTAGGCAAAGAACACTTAGATTTCAATAGTCGGGCATGTACTCGTCCGCCCATATTTTGATAAGAAGCCGTTGCATGCGCCTTACCAACTCCTCGCCGCCGTACTTGAATAGCTCCGCAGGCAATCCATCAGCGCCCCCGGCCTTGTTGTTTTTCAATCTGGTTATTGCTATTCTAACTTCGTCATAATCGGGTGGGGGGACATATATTCCATCATCATCGATTGCGGGATCGGGTTCCTCATCTCTGCGCGTTGAATCGCTGCCTCCGTTTAGGAGAGCAGAGAAGTGTTCCCTCCATAATCTAAGCACTTTCTGGACATCAGTTACAAGGTCGCAGTTTTCGTTCCTACAGGAATTTGCCCCGGTCTTAAAACCTTCCGTCTGTCGCCGTATTTTTTGGTAAAATTTTCGGGCGTTATTCCTGGTGGCTAGCAGCTCAAGATCCTCGCACTCACGCCCTTCTGCTTCTGCTTTTTTCTTCCTGTAAAGGCGTCTCGCTTCCCTTTTCAACTTACGATAGCGTTTACACATTCCTCTTGTTGCGTTCGCTTTTAACGTGACCCTGTAGGCAGCATCTTTTCTTTCGGTTGCAACGCGGCATTCTTCATCGTACCAGTTGTTTTTTCTTCGCCGCCGGTAACCAATTTTTCCTCGGCGGCAGTACGAAGCGCTTTGGAGATATGCTCCCACTGCTCCTGTATTCCTTTAGGATGAGTTGTGCTCTCAGAGAGCAGGTGTGAGTGTCGAGTTGCGAGATCATTGGCAGCCTGTTCTGATTGAAGCTTTCCTTGTGGTTTTTGTTCGTTGGTTTTAGCCGCGCTGAGGAGGGTGCGTATTTTGGCTGCAACGAGATAATCGTCCGAGTAGATGTTAGGTCCTCGGATCGTGCGCACATCAAAACACTGCAGGCATGCCGTCCGTCTATCACAACGTGATGGGTCTGATTGCGAGTATTTCGATCAGGAGACAGCCATGTAGCTTGATGTATCTTTTTATGCATGAACCTCGTGGTGGATATGACCATGTTTCGAGCACCGGCAAAGTCAATCAGCCTCATTCCGTTAGGAGAAGTTTCATTGTGTAGGCTGAACACTCCGACCTTAGGGCCAAAAACACCTTCTTTGCCCACCCTGGCGTTAAAGTCGCCAAGCACGACTTTTATATCATGACGGGGCAGCGCTCGTATGTGCGTTCTAATTGTTCGTAAGAAGTGTCTTTCACCTCATTGTCTTTCTCTTCTGTCGGCGCATGGGCGCAGATGAATGATATATTAAAAAATTGTGCTTTTATTCGGATAGCGGCGAGACGCTCGTCCACAGGCGTGAACGCCTGAACTTGGTGACGAAGTCTCTATCCCACCACGAATCCGACGCCGAAACTGCGATTCGTATGGCCACTCCAGTAGATGTCAAACAAATCTCTCGATCTAAACGATGCTAGCCTCTCCAAATGAACCACCCTTCTATTTCGTGGTTTCCCAATGGTTTGTATGCGGTAGATGGTATCACTAATCCTCTTCACAACTTTGTATGAGCCTTCCCAACTGCACCGAAATTTGGATGGACCACTTTTCTGCCGGTGAGTGTTGTATAACAGTACCAAATCTCCCTCCAAGAAACCTTTCGAATTTTTGTTCTCGTCGTACCTGTGTTTCATCTTACTACTCATTACCCTGGCTAGTTCCCTCACACTCTGTTGTTTGGCCAATGAACTACTTCGTAGAGCTTGCGCTTGATGAATTGGCTTTGCATAATCAGTATCGTTCCGATGTTTCACAACAGTAGTGTGCCCTGGCTTGAAACCACCCTTGCATTCTTTCTGCGAAATTCTTTCCTTCGTTTTAGTGCGTCCATTTCGGTTTACAAATTATTAAATAAATTATAAAATTAAAAAACTGCTTCAAATAAATGTTTTCATACATTTAAAAAAGCAAAACGGTCAATCCCCGATTAAATCATCTTTGATTTTGCTTTGTTTGGCCCATTCGTTCCATCAACCTTTACCTTTGACTTTCGTGGTCTTTGTCGAGCCTTCTCCACCAGCGCTCGATTACTGCTGAACCCTTTCTTTAAACTGAAGTTAAGTGGCATATCCTTGTTCTTATAACGCATAATCCTTCTCTGCCTTTTGATGCTGATATCATGGTCAACTAAGAAGTCCACTCCCAACACGACTTCATCAACGATCTCTGCTACACCGAATTTTCTTCCAATTTGCGTGATAGATATCACAGGACATTCAATAGCTGGGGCAAGTTTTCGATCTTTACATCTGACTCCGCCTTGCCTATCTCATCCAGCTTTACGTTTACGACCAGCCAAGATGTAACTACCAGGACCGGTGCTGCAATGGCGTGCAATGTGACCCGGGTTACTGAACTTGAAACACTTCCCAACTCCAGCATTTTTGTGTTGTGATCCATTCAGTGCTTCCAAAATTGTGTCTACCCAATCTGGCCTTTCTACTTCCACACGACGTGCTTTGAAAGCTGGCTTACACAGAAGCGATGCTGTTTCCTGATTCAGAGCATGTGATACCGTTTCTGTGAATGTGGGTTTTGGGTTTGCGTATGTCGCTCGGTTCGTTTCAATATCCCGTATTCCATTAATAAAGCTCTGGATTTTTACCCTTTCGGTGTATTCCACGGGTGCGTTCGCATTCGCTAAATGTACCAGCCTTTCAACATACGACGAGAACTCTTGCAATGTTTCACCAGGCCTCTGGAAGCGGTTCAGTAACTCCATTTCGTATATATGTCTCCTTTGCTCGATTCCGTATCGCCGTTCTACAGCAGCCATCAATGCTTCATAACTGTTACGTTCGTACTCTGGGATAGAGGTTTACGCCGATCACTTTATCGGCGGCGGCGGCGTAGGCTCTATTACATATCTGTTATATGCCTACGCCGGTGTTCTTACTTTATAAGGCTTGATATTTCTGTTTAAAAAAAAAATATATATTTAGGAAAGGTTTTGTTTGTATGTATTTAAGGAAATCGACGTGTTGGCCATTTCGGAAAGATCCGGGGTTTATTCCTCAAGATCTCGCAGACCGTTCAAAAATTTTCAGGAGTAGCTCCTTGCGGAGGGATTGTCCCTCGTTCGCAAACTCCAGAGAGGCTTCGAACTTAACCCCGGTCTTTGGAATTGGTACTGCTGCGTTTGCTGAAAAGAAATAGAGATACATAAAATAGTCATACTTTTGTCTGTATATGTCGTTCAAAGAGTAGTTTCACCTAGAGTTAACTCCTAGTAATCGTCGCGAATACAATTTCTTTAAATAATTTGTGGCTTCTTGGCGGTCACCCACGTAGGCAACTAACGGGTGCTATTAATGGTCTATTAATACTCATGACTCTCGTGGCACAGGGCGCCTCCAGTTTTTTCGGCTGTTTTTCCCGACCAGCAGTCGTTACCTCGTCTCCTGACCCTCACACCATCTGCCAGCACAGAAGTTATAGGACTGCGACTTCGAACTCAAACCTTCGTCGACGTCACTTTCCTACAAACTCTAGGCGTAGCTCCAAAGACTTTCCAACGGACGCTTTTGTCGACGTATTCTTCCGTGCTACACCAGAGAAGCACCTTGAAACGTTAGGGAGTGACTATTCGGCCAAAGATGACGCCCTCGTCTAAGTGGATGTCATTGCGCAATGGGAGAAAATCGTGTAATCCTCGGCGCATCTCAATAATTAAATTTTACAAGGACCCTGGATAAAATTTTTAAAATGTAGACCAAAGTTTGTAGACGTTTGTGTTCACAACATTGATTTCAATAGTCTTCGTTAAATCAAAACGATATTTTAGAACGAAAGTCGACCGACTGTTGTTTTGCGGCCTAATAAGAGCTCATTACGGATAACCGCGTAGCTTCAGACTAGTTTGACTGTCCACTACGTTAGGGCAGTAGCACACACGGTCATTAGTTCGACTTCAGCACTTTGAGTGTTCTTGCGAAGGACAAAGCCTCACCTGGTAAATATATGTGCCTACGTATTCACATAAAAGGAGTTGCAGCTCCTGTATACGCGTTGTCAATACAAGGGTGGCACAACGTACTAAACAAGACCGTCGGAACTCGCACCTGGAAACACCAGAAATAGCGTTCGCCATAAATACGGTCCAACACAAATCAACACATACATCAACCGCCGAAATATATTTCAACCGCAACTTCGTCGGGCCGAGAGAAGCACGAACAAAAGATACCATGGCCGAAGAACCGCCTCCTTTCGACGCAGTAGCGTGGCCGCCAAATTAGCCACGAATACTGAACGTTAAGACATTCTGGGGCCCGCCATAAATAGCCGGCCATTTAAGCGCCATCGCATGCGACAAACCAACCACTGGTGACACTGTACCGTATGCACCAACCCGAGAGCCACACGATACTACTAATGGAAACCATGCCCCAGACTTCTTCGCCGGACTATAATCAAGCTGAAAGGACACTCCAAGATGGTACGATTCAGTGGCTGAGGAGAAGCAAGATCCGACCTAGTTTGATAAGTTGTCTATACATGAAATGTACATACCTTAATTTTGAAATGTAAATTTAAAATATAATTGAAAAATGTACATTTGTATATACCTAAATCTTGAAATGTAAATTTAAAATGAATTTCGTACATGCAATGTAAATGTTGGGTCACCCTAATATACATACGTAGTATACATACATTATTCTATACTTATCATGACTATTTTTTTTTGTACAAAAACTAATTACTGTAAACCATACATTTTTGCTCTCCTTATAAACACATATCCTATTCTGCATTTCATGAATTCAATAAAAGTTAGTACTTGTATAGCAATCGAGCGGTCGCGTTCTTATTTATGTTGGGTGAAAGGGGTGCTAAGTGAGTACAAGTGAACAATTAAAAGGCAATAGAACACAAGCTCCAATACATATCATTGCAGCAACAACAAATTAAGCTGCAAAGTCAAAAAAAGGCTTTTGACTATTCATTTTGGCGCTCAACGTGGGGCTTTGTGTTCTTTAAAATAAAAAATAAACAATAAATAATTTGTGTAACATTGATTTAATCATACATACTCGCATAATGTGCACGCACATACATATATGCGTTTTTTATCACAATCGCTCGGTTAAACACAGTCGCGACCCTTTTCACCTTCACGTGAACTTAGTTCGATTCTCGAACCGTTACCGGTAAATTCTATTTGCTAATTTGCTCTTTCCAAATAACGAAAGTCATACATCTGTCGCAAGTGACGTCATCGCACCTTACGCCAACTCTTCTGCTGCGCCTTTGCTAGCATTTCAATAGGAGTGTATTGTAGTTTTTGCTGCATCATAACATTCTTTTCTCCGTACGACTCTCAGCCTACGTTTCTTTTGTTGGAGGTATCGCACCACCATTCTAGTTGTTGTATTTTTCGCAAAGTCTCGCTCAAACATCATTGCAATGACGGACACACTCAAGCAGCAACGAGCCAACACAAAAAAGAATATTTCGCGTATTAAAACAATTATCGAGACAAATGGTAAAGGAGAAGGGAAAGGCTTATCAACTATTGAGTTGAAGTGTCGCTTAGGAATACTGGAGTCTTATTTCACTCAACTCATGAGTTACCAAACACAAATAGAAAAGCTAGAGCCCGATGATAACATGAGAGGTGAGTTGGAAGATTTGTATGTAGGCGTTAAAATTGCTATTCAAGAACAATTGGGTGAGGATTTGAATAGCAGTATACTGGGAGAAAAGCAGGTTGTGATTCCTACTTAAAACTCTAAGTTGCCGGTATTAAAATTGCCTACATTTACTGGAAAGTACTCAGAGTATAAAAATTTCATCACTTCGTTTAATCAAATAATTGATCGTGAGCTTGGCCTTTCCAACATCGAAAAATTCAATCACCTTCTGAATTGCTTGCAAGGGCAAGCACTGGAAACGGTCAAGGCATTCCAGGTAAGCAACGAAAATTTCAAAAAGGCACTCGATAGGTTGAAATCGCGCTATGACAATAAAACGCTCATTTTCATGGAAAATATAGAAACTCTTTTCGAACTTCCGCACACAAAGAAACAAAACTGCATTCAACTTCGTAGTCTTATTGACAACGTCTCTGCACTCCGTGATTCCTTGACAGATATTTTTAATGCCATGGTGATATATATTGTTATGCAAAAGGTGGATGATGGCACTGAAAAAAAGTGGAAAGAGTCGCTAGATTTTATAAAGTTGCCAACCTGGAACGACTGCGCTAAGGTGCTTGAAAGACGCTGTCAGTTTCTTGAGAGCATCGAGTCTTCGAATTCTACTGTAGAAACAGCAGGTAAGCTTGACAATAAGCCTGTTAAAAGGGGTAGTAAGAAGCAGTCGACAAAACAAAACTATTCCTTTACCTGTACCAATCGCGCATGTGTTCTCTGTGCAAGCACTGAACATATTCTCGGAGGTGGCTGTCAACGATTCAACGATATGAGCATTGCTGACCGTTTCAGCAATGCGAAAAGACTTTCCCTTTGTATAAACTGCCTCTCGAAAAACCATAAGGTTACCCACTGCTCATCGGCATTCAAATGCAAGGTTTGTGGCCGGGCTCACCACACGATGCTTCATCGCTCAAAGGTATCACCTACCCCAATTTCGTCATCATCTTTGGCTTCGCCCGTATCATCAACTCAACCACTCTCGGCATCAAATCAGAATTCTACATCGGCTGCGGTTCACACCCACCTTGAAACACCATCGCAAGACTCGGTGATTCTCGCTACGGCTGTTGTTCTCGTTCGGGACGCAAGTGGGGGGTACCAAATGGGTAGAGCACTGCTCGATTCTTGTTCGCAAGTCAATCTTATCACCGATGGTTTCGCACAAAAACTTCACTTGCCACGTAAGAAGCACAATGTTCATATTTTAAGCATTGGGGAATCAAGCACAAAAATTAAGCACAAAACTTCAACTATCATTAAATCTCGCTTCACTAACTACCAGCTGCCCTTAAAATTTTGTGTGACTTCACACATACCGTACCAGCCAGAGACTGAGATAGACATTTCACCTTGGAATTTGCCAGAAAATACCACGCTAGCTGATGAAAATTTCTTTAAATCTAATCGCATAGATTTGTTGCTTGGTACGGAGACCTTTCTTGATGTGTTATCTGTAGGTCAAATAAAACTAGGCGTTAATTTACCAACACTCCAAAAAACGTTACTGGGTTGGGTAGTGCCGGGGAAGTACAATGGCTCACAAATATCCTCATCTTCGCGGACATGTTTGCTTTCCTGCGAAGAGTCAATAAATCTACATCTTGAGAAGCTTTGGAAATTGGATGAAATACCGTCACCTTCTAGGCTATCTGATGAGCGGGCTAGTTGTGAATCATTTTGCATACAAACCGTTTCACGCAGCACCACAGGCCGAGTAATTGTTCGTTTACCCTTTAAAGAAAGTCCACAGTCTCTTGGAAATTCAAGAGAAATAGCTATGCGTAGGTTCATCGCGTTGGAACGTCGATTAACACGTTCACCAGAAACAAAGGCACAGTACGTTAGTTTTATGCGTGAGTACGAGGAGCTCGGCCATGTGACCGCTGTAAAAAAACCATAATATCACTGCACCACATTTTTATATTCCCCACCACTGTGTGCTGAAACCGAATAGCACATCAACAAAGTTGCGGGTGGTGTTTGATGCCTCCTGTAGAACGTCTACACAGAAGTCACTCAACGAAATTTTAATGGTAGGCCCAACTATACAACAGGATCTGTTCACGCTATTACTAAAATTTCGCATACATCGCTACGTTATTACTGCCGACATTGTTAAGATGTACAGACAGATCAGCGTCGACGAACAAGACCGGTGCTTTCAATATATCTTATGGCGTTACTCAGAACACGAAAATGTGGCCACATATCAACTTAATACTGTGACATATGGTACAGAAGCTGCTCCATATCTTGCAGTGAGGAGTTTGAACTACTTAGCAGACATCTACACTAGTCAATTTCCTTTGGGTGCAGAAAGAATCAAATCGTCTTTCTACGTCGACGACTTTTTGTGCGGAGCCAATACTTTAGAAGAACTATCACAAATAAAATTTGAAGTTACTACTATTTTAGAAGAGGGCGGCATGAAGCTCGCTGAATGGCACTCGAATGTTGAGTCATTCGTAGATGACCAAACAATGAAAGAGCTCAACATCAACGATGCTCAAATAACCAACGCACTCGGCATTACTTGGGACCAACATAATGATATTTTTTTATTTTCATTTTTGCCCAGGGTTCTAAAGTCGGACAAGTCGACAAAACGCAATATATTGTCACTAGCATCGTCGCTTTTCGATCCTCTCGGTCTCCTTGCTCCGCTGCTTGTTACAGCGAAAATCATCTTACAAGAGTTATGGCTACTCAAGCTAAATTGGGACGAATCGGTGCCCCAAAATCTCCATTGTGCTTGGCAAAACTTATTCAAAGAATTATCTTCGGTGTCATTATTGCAGGTCCCGCGCTATTGTTTACAACCTACTGTTTTGTCAACTCAGCTTCACGGTTTTTGCGATTCTTCCATCCGCGCATATGGATGCTGTGTCTATGTTGGTGCCGAGGATAAAAATGGTAATGCCACAACGAGATTGATAACAGCCAAATCTCGTATCGCTCCAACAAAGAAAAAATCACTACCAAAGCTTGAACTCTGTGGAGCGCAATTGCTCGCACAACTAATTTCAAAGGTCAGACATATATTCGTTGATCAAGATTTGGTAGTTTACTTATGGACAGATTTGCAAATTGTCTTACATTGGCTACGTATGCATTCCTCCACTTTATCAACCTTCGTTGGCAACCGTGTATCTGAGATACATGAGATGACTAGTAATTGCCATTGGAGACACGTACCGACGCAACATAATCCTACAGACAGTGTCCAGGGGCTGCACAGTATCAGAGCTCCAAAAATCTATATGGTACTCGGGACCACCATTTTTAAAACGTTGCTCAGAATTTTGGCCTGAAAACTCGCAATCCTGCCCTGACATGGATGAAATCATCAAAGAAAAACGCAAAGCTATATTTTTCGACGCTGAGAAGTCGAATTACATCATTGAAAGTATCGCAAAATATAGCACGCATATGACTGGTGTACGTGTCATTGCATGGATGTTCCGGTTTTATAGAAAAACCAATAAAGCAAGCAAAAATATCATCGACACTCCAAATTTATCACCGCAAGAAATTGAAACCGCGCTTTGGTGCATAATTTGGAATATTCAACAACAATATTTTTCAGAAGATATATGTCGCGCTAAGAAAGGCAAACCAGCTGAAAATTCGCTCAAATTTCTAAATCCGTTCATGAGCGACACTTGTGGCTTTAACTTGCTTAAAGTGGGCGGTCGACTCGAATTGACAGCTCTGCCACACACACAGCGACATCCTGTGCTTTTACCAAGCAAATGTCACTTTGTTGAATGCTTAGTGCGCCATTTACACATTACAAATTTTCATGCCGGACCCAAAGCTCTAGTTGCTCTTATTCGCCTCAGGTTTTGGGTCATCAATGCTAGAGATGCTGCTCGTCGGGTTGTTCGGTCGTGCATACACTGTGTGAGATATCGTCCAAAGCTGCTGCAACAAATGATGGGAAACCTCCCCGTCGAAAGGCTCACGCCCTGCCGACCCTTCTCTCGATGTGCTGTTGACTTTTGCGGCCCTGTTAGCACGTATCTACGAATTAGAGGGAAAACTCCATACAAAACGTACATATCTCTATTTGTCTGTCTTTGGTCTAAGGCAGTACATATCGAAGTCGTCTCAGACTTGTCAACAGACGCATTCATTGTAGCGCTTAAACGAATGATAGGCAATGCCACAAACTTCGTTGGCGCTGATCGTAAACTGAGTGAGCTGAAGAAATTTTTATTCGATCCTAACACAAAAAACAAAATTACACATTTTTGCTCAAACGAATTTATCAACTTCAACTTCATTCCTCCCAGAGCACCACACTTCGGCGGCCTATGGGAAGCCGCAGTAAAATCAGCGAAGGGGCACCTAAACCGAACGCTGGGTAATGCGCGTCTCACATATGAGGAACTGACAAAGGCAGTTATAGAGATAGAAGCCATTCTCAATTCTAAGCCACTCACGCCACTTTCCAGCGACCCAAATGATTACGAGGCTCTAACGCCTGCTCACTTCATAATTGGTAGCTCATTAAAGGCAATCCCGGAGCGAAATGAGGAAACAAATAAAGAGCTACACAACATAGACCGATGGAAACGCATTAGCGCAGTTAAGCATCACTTTTGGCGACAGTGGTCGCGCGAATATTTAAGCGAACTGCATTCAGGCAATAAATGGGTTCGAGATCAACCAAACGTTCACGCCGATTCCCTAGTGATCATTCACGAAGATAATGTGCCTCCGCAGCGTTGGATAACAGGCAGAATCGTAGCTGCCATTCCCGGCAAGGACAAGCGCGTTCGAGTAGTTGATGTGCAAACATCTAAGGGCATAATAAGGCGTCCCATCCACAAAATTGCATTGCTTCCTGCTTGAAACTTCTTTCAACGGGGGTGGGATGTTGGGTCACCCTAATATACATACGTAGTATACATACATTATTCTATACTTATCATGACTATTTTTTTTGTGCAAAAACTAATTACTGTAAACCATACATTTTTGCTCTCCTTATAAACACATATCCTATTCTGCATTTCATGAATTCAATAAAAGTTAGTACTTGTATAGCAATCGAGCGGTCGCGTTCTTATTTATGTTGGGTGAAAGGGGTGCTAAGTGAGTACAAGTGAACAATTAAAAGGCAATAGAACACAAGCTCCAATACATATCATTGCAGCAACAACAAATTAAGCTGCAAAGTCAAAAAAAATAGTCATGATAAGTATAGAATAATGTATGTATACTACGTATGTATATTAGGGTGACCCAACAGTAAATTTAAGCACAAATGGAATGTACTCATTATTGTTGAAAAAGAGAAAAAAAAGAAGAAAAAAATCATTATAATAATAAAAACATCAAAGAACACAAATACATAAATGTCGGTCGAGCCAACGGATTCAACCGATGATAAAATATGCCTGGGCTCTGCCCATGGTAGTGCAGGCCTCCGCGCCAAAACCTTAGAATATCAAAACCTTTCGTCTGCCGAAGTAGGAGGGGGACCGTAACGTAGCCAATGCTACGTCACAATATCTAACGCCCACCCCTAATATTATATTGTGACGAATTTACTTGCAAATCCTCTTATTTGCAATCCTCTGCTAAGTTCGAATCACTAAACTGTTGAATAAATAACTCCAATATTGAATAATGGAAAAATGGCCTTTATTAAAGTACTTCACAATAACACTTATACTTTGCTACTCGCTGGCTTAATAACTAAACTGACTGATAACTCAAATGAAACTACTATTGGCCGCCAGATCGCGTGCTTAATCAAACTGATTGATAGCTCAACTCAAACTGAACTACAGCGCCTCTTCATCTGTTGCCTTTTATACCCTTTGGTTTCTTCGTTCGCATTTTTCCAGAATATACTAGCATTGTCCATGAGCTCTCAAACTTCTCAGCTATAACTAAAATTGCACAATTTTATACATCTTTTAGGCGCTTCCAGAATCTACTAGTCCAGTAGCTCTCAAACTTCTCAGATATATGCATGTGTTTGCGCATTGACTCTCCGCTGCTTGTATTCGTACATGGTACATATGTGTAGACGCAGTTATTTATTCGTTTATGTAGATATATTAAGATTGAATTATTGATGTGAATGTTTGTAGTTTACAGTCTCTCGCGCGCACATAGGCGTATAAGTAAATGCATCTGTGTGTGACATCTCTCTGGGCTGCCTTATATATGTGTATACTTGATTTGATTATTGACGTAAATACTGCTTATCGTTGCCCTAGCATCGCCTTAGTGATGGGATAACTTAGTGATGCTAATATCCGTGACACTGCCCTCCACCTAAGTCTGATCGTCCCGGTCAGACAAATTTCTCGATCTAAACGTTGCCAGCTTTTCCAAATGGACCACTTTCATTTTGGTTCGTGGTTTATCGATGGTTTGTATGCGGTACACTAGATCGTTGATCCGTTTTACAACTTTGTATGGGCCTTCCCAATTACACTGCAATTTCGGGGACAAACCTTTTTTACGTTGTGGGTTGTATAACAGCACCAAATCTCCTTCCTGAAAACCTTCTGAATTAATTGCTTTATCATATCTGGCTTTCACCTTGTCACTCATAATCTTTGTTCGTTGCCTTATCAGATCATGTATTTCTCTTAGCTCTTCTTCCAAATCACTAGTGGATTTCCTGACATTTCTCTCCGCATTGGCATCTATCCCAAACCTCAAATCAGCTGGCAGTCTAAGGTCATTGCCAAAAATTACTTTTGCAGGAGTTTGGCCCGTTGTCTCATGCACTGCTGATCGGTAAGCCATCAAGAATAATGGTATCCCATTCTTTATGGTACTTGTCTACTACTTTCCTTAAGTGCTCCTCCAATGTTCTACTGAATCGTTCTACCATACCATCGGATTGAGGATGCAATGCAGTTGTCCGTGTTTTTCGAATGCCCAATGACTTACACATTTCCTGGAACACAGCTGATTCGAAATTCCTGCCTTGGTCAGAATGCAACTCCATTGGTACACCATACCTTGCAACCCATTCGTTTTTAACCACTTCTGCTACTGTTTCTGCTTCTTGGTTTGGGATTAGGTATACCTCTGGCCATTTACTGAAATAATCCATAACCACCAGTACGTATTTGTTTCCGCGGTTGCTAGTAGGAAATGGACCTGCGACATCCATGGCGATCCTTTCAAATGGCGCACCTGAGTTATATTGCTTCATCTGGCCATGACTTCGTGTTATGGGCTCTTTCGCTCTGCTGCAAACCTCGCAGTTCGCAATCCACTCTGTGACCGACTGACGGCAACCAACCCAATAGAATCTCTGTTTAATCTTCTCGAGCGTCTTCGTGATTCCAAGATGACCTCCGCTTGGACCATTATGCAGCTCGCTGAGCACGTCAGGAAACCTCTTTCTGGGAACAAATATCAGTTTATTCTTGTATTTACCATCCTCACTCTCCCATACTCGATGAAGTCAACCGGATATCAATTCTAAACTGTTCCACTGTGCCCAATATGACTTCGCAATGGGACTCTCTGCTGACATCTCTTCTCTGTTTGGTCTTTCATTTCGTTCGAGCCCTTGCATAACACGTGACAGATCTGCATCTTCTAGCTGGCACTTTCTTAGCTGTTCCTTGTACCATTCATCTGTACATGTTATATTCATTAGCCGGACATCTATAATGTCTTCTTTAGCCTCGGCTTTTGAACAGTGCTTGCATTCCAAACTACAAGGTCTTCGTGGCATTGCATCAGCATTTCCATGGGTACTACCTTTCCGATGCTCAATGGAAAAGTCGTAGCTTTGTAGTTTCTCGATCCACCGTGCCATTGTCCTTCCGGATTACGGAACTGCAGAAGCCATCTCAACGCTGCGTGATCTGTCCTGACACGGAATCGCTGGCCGTAGAGGTATTTGTGAAAATGTTTAATGAACACTACCAATGCCAACAGCTCTCTCCGCGTAACACAGTAGTTCCTCTCTGGTTTTCCAATCGAACGGCTGTAATATGCAACTACCTTCTCCTGTCCATCGACCAGTTGTGATAAAACGCCTCCTATAGCATATCCACTCGCATCTGTATCTAGAATAACTGTTGCTCCTGGAATCGGATATGCTAACATTGGGGCAGTGCATAAACGCTCCTTCAATGTTTGGAAAGCCACTTCTTGCTCTTTCTTCCATTCAAAAGCTTTGTTTTTTCTTGTAAGCTCATGGAGGCTATGGGCTACGCTGGAAAAATTTGGTACAAATCGGCGGTAATATGTGCACAGCCCAAGAAAACTTCTCAATTCATGTAGGTTCTGTGGTCTTGGCCAATCCTTTACTGCCTCTATCTTTTCATTCGCTGTACAGACACCTTCTGTAGTTACCTTGTGGCCCAAATAATTTACTTCCTTTTTAAACAGCGTACACTTCTTGGGACTTAACTTCAGAGCAGCGCCAGCTATTCTCTGGAAAACTTCCTCCAAGTTCTTAAGATGTTCATCAAAACTCTTGCCCAATACGATGATGTCGTCCAGGTACATCAAGCATGTTTTCCAATGTAGTCCTTTCAGTACCTGGTCCATGAGTCTCTCAAAAGTAGCTGGTGCATTACAAAGTCCAAAAGGCATCACTGTAAATTGACAAAGACCATCACCGACACTGAAGGCTGTTTTCTCTTTATCTTACTCCTTCACCTCAACTTGCCAGTAGCCGCTTTTCAAGTCCAGTGTGGAAAACCATTTCATACCAGATAGCGAGTCCAGAGTGTCGTCAATTCTTGGCAATGGGTAGCTATCCTTTTTCGTAACGACATTCAACTTCCGGTAGTCCTCGCAAAACCTCATTTTTCCATCCTACTTCTTCACAAGTACTACCGGTGAGCTCCATGGACTAGCTGATGGTTCGATAACGCCGCTGTCACTCATTTCTTGTATGATTTGACTCACAACTTCCCGCTTCGCTAGTGGAACACTACGTGGAGCTTGACGGATCGGCCTCGCATCTCCAGTGTCAATTTGATGTTTCACAACATTGGTGCGGCCTGGTTTGGAACCATCCTGGTCAAATATGTTCGCGTGTTTTATGAGCAGTTGTTTTGCCTTTCTCTGATAGGCTTCCTCTAGCCCATGCGTCCATGCCGTGATATCATTTGAAAGATCAGTATTACTATATGAAAAGTGTTCCTGGAGCTGTTCACAGTTAATAACTACTTCGGCCTCTTGGCATCTTCCCAAAATAGCTCCTTTGGTCAAATTGAATGGTGACTTGAACTCATTTAGTACTCTTACCGGAATACGTCCATCTTGTTTTGTCATAGCCAAGGTTTTTCCTACAAGTATGCTCAGTGCTGATTTATTTGCTGCTTCGACAACCCACAATTTGTTTGTCCCACAATCTCCATCAACCTTTGCCCAGATGACTGCTTCTGATTTTGGTGGTATTTGCTGACTCTCTTCCACCAGCACTCGTTTACTACTGTAGCCTCTCTCGTAGCCGAAATTAAGTGGCACATCCATGTTCTTATATCGCATCGTCTTGCTTTGCATATCGATTTTGATGCCTTGGTTGATTAAGAAGTCCACTCCAATTATGATTTCATCAACAATACGTGCCACTATAAAATTGTGTAGTACCATGACTTTCCCAATTGCTACTTCACATTCTACTTCTCCAATTACCTGGGTGTCTTCTCCAGTGGCTGTGCGCAATATTGCTCCATGCAATGGTCTTATCTTTTTGTTGACTAAATCCGCTCGAATGATGGAATGTGATGCACCCGTATCTACAGTCAGTAAACGTTCCTTTCCATCCACATGTCCTCCGACAGTAAGATTATTTGACCTTCTTCCAATTTGTGAGATAGAGATTATGGGGCATTCAATTGAGGGAGCCAGCTGCCGCCCCTTGCGGCTGACTCGCTTTAGTTTAACGATTGAGTGGACTTGGAGGTTTGCTCATCTCCTTCAGCCCTGCGTTTACGGCCACCCACATTGTTGGAACTGTTAGGGTTGGTGTTCCAATAACGCGCAATATGCCCTGGCTTTCCACACTTAAAGCATTTGACTGCATCATTATTCTTCTGCTGCGTACCCTTCAATGCTTCCAAAATTGCGTCTACCCAGTCTGGCTTTTCCACTTCCACGCGATGAGCTTTGTACGCTGGCTTACTCAAAAGTGAGGGTGTTTCCTGAGTCAGTGCATGCGATACCGTTTCAGCAAACGTTAGTTTTGGATTCGCATATGTCGCCCGCTTCGTTTCCACATCTCGTATGCCATTTATGAAGCTCTGGATTTTTACCCTTTCAGTGTATTCCACGGGTGCGTATGCATTTGCAAGATGAGCCAATCTTTCAATATCTGAAGCAAACTCCTGCAATGTCTCATTTGCTTTTTGGTAGCGGTTTTGCAACTCAATTTGGAATATCTGTTTCCTATGCTCGCTTCCGTAACGTCTCTCTAAAGCGCTCATCAATGTTTCGTAGTGGTTCCGCTCGTACTTTGGGATGGTCTGTAAGATTTCCGCGGCAGGCCCTTTCAATGCCACGAACAGTGCAGCAACTTTATCTTCCGCATTCCAGTTGTTCACTGCTGCGGTCTTCTCAAACTGTAGCTTAAAGACCTGGAAAGGAACAGAACCGTCAAAGGATGGTGTTTTTATCTTTGTATTGCTTGCTGAAACAGCTGGGCGGTTTAATTGCAACTCGTGTATACGACCTCTCAAAGCAT
This sequence comes from Eurosta solidaginis, assembly GCF_040869045.1. Classification (NCBI taxonomy): domain Eukaryota; kingdom Metazoa; phylum Arthropoda; class Insecta; order Diptera; family Tephritidae; genus Eurosta; species Eurosta solidaginis. The sequence goes on from NC_090324.1 coordinate 109,708,699, forward strand.
CCACCTCGGTTTCGATTTTTTCTTCAAACTGCGTTATTTTCTCGTCCATACGTGCTTCGAATTTTGATGATATACGCGCCTCTTGCGCTTCGAGTTGTAGTGTTATGCGTGCCTCTTGTTCTTTCAGTAGTGTCTCCATCTTTGTTGTAATCTGTGTCGACATTTCTGACATACGCGTTTCTTGTGCTTCAATTTTCGATGTAATTCGTGTCTCTTGGGATTACATCTGTGATGACATTGTCGATGTTTGAGCAGATATTGCAGCCAAAATCATGTTCAAGTCTGTGCTGGTAACCGTCCGCGATGTTCCGTTTTTCTCCTCCAATTTTGTTGTCTCATCGCCATCAAGATGAAAGACATACTCTTCCACGTCAATTCCTTCTGCTTCCATTGCCTCTCTTAGCCGTGCCTGAAGTTCGTGTTTAACGCCGCTTGTATTCAATGCACGGCTCTCCAACTCCTTCTTTAGTTGCTGGATCTTCAATTCACTGAATTTTGCCATGTCCTTGTTGTCCTCTGGAATTTATTCAACAATTACTCTTCTGAAACCAATTGTAACGAATTTACTTCCAAATCCTCTTATTTGCAATCCTCTGCTAAGTTCGAATCACTAAACTGTTGAATAAATAACTCCAATATTGAATAATGGAAAAATGGCCTTTATTAAAGTACTTCACAATAACACTTATACTTTGCTACTCGCTGGCTTAATAACCAAACTGACTGATAACTCAAATGAAACTCTACTATTGGCCGCCAGATCGCGCGCTTAATCAAACTGATTGATAGCTCAACTCAAACTGAATTACAGCGCCTCTTCATCTGTTGCCTTTTATACCCTTTGGTTTCCTCGTTCGCATTTTTCCAGAATGTACTAGCATTGTCCATGAGCTCTCAAACTTCTCAGTTATAACTAAAATTGCACAATTTTATACATCTTTTAGCCGCTTCCAGAATCTACTAGTCCAGTAGCTCCCAAACTTCTCAGATATATGCATGTGTTTGCGCATTGACTCTCCGCTGCTTGTATTCGTACATGGTACATATGTGTAGACGCAATTATTTATTCGTTTATGTAGATACATAAAGATTGAATTATTGATGTGAATGTTTGTAGTTTACAGTCTCTCGCGCGCACATAGGCGTATAAGTAAATGCATCTGTGTGTCACATCTCTCTGGGCTGCATTATATATGTGTATACTTGATTTGATTATTGACGTAAATACTGCTTATCGTGGCCCTAGCATCGCCTTAGTGATGGGATAACTTAGTGATGCTAATATCCGTGACAATATGTACCTACCCATACTACTGGCCTACCGCGCAAACACAATGCATATTTCCCATTTACTGCCCACCCCTAATATTATATGTACCGACATACGTTTACATACATACTGGCTCAACAACCATCGCGCAAGTACAAGGCAAGTCAGCGATGGTGAACGCACAATGCTTGAGAATTTTCATTCATGCATAATTCCCAGTGTGTTCATAGACACATATAAATAAAAGGATTTGTCAGAATACACCAGGCACACTTCGCCTTAGGTGAGTGAAGTGCGTGCCGGCTGCCATTGGAAGTCGAGAAGCGGTGCCCTTTGGGTCAGGAGGGTGCGTTATAAGGTCGGTTCTACCGATGGTACGCCACCCTGCCTATCGGATGCCCTGCCGGTTTACCTCCATTTCCTGTGAGTAAGACGGGATTTACGCCCCTTATTATTCACAGGAAAGGTAATATGCGAGCAATCTTCTCGGGTAGGAAGGAAACCCGTCCCAATACCAGTGGCGTGGAGGATTCCGCACTACCCTGGCAGACTGGCCGAGCCAATATAAATACATACATTCTTGGGACTCCCTTTGGGTCGACGGGGGGTAAAGTTAAAAGGTCGTTTCTGCCGATGATACTCCCCCCCCCCTCCCCCCGGGCCTATTGGGCAGTCCAAACATATATTCTAGGGACTTCCTTTGGATCGACAGGGGGGACTTATTTGCCTTTGGCGTAAGCATGTTGTGCTGAAGAGAATAATTCCTCGCTCATATTTGACTTCATATACACATATATTAATCTCTTTAGAGTTTTGAGCAGAAAAGATATCAATGATGTCTAATGGGTCTATAGTTTTTAGGGTGCAGATGACTGGTTTTCCCCGCTTTCTGTATGAATAATACTTGAGTCGCTCTGCAAGATTGCGGAACGTGGTCCAGTTGTATGCAACACCCAAAGATTATTCTAAGTCATTTTTTTAATCGTTCCACCCTGCAACATTGCATCTATACCCGGCGATTAGAACTTGTTACCTCTCGCTACGTACTATGATTGTAGATGTTGCATTATCTCCTGATGGGAAGTGTGTGTTAAATAGTGTCTCAAGGGACTCTTAAACATTCCCCGTCGTTCTTCTTTATCAGTTCCTGGGCACTCCAGTGTAAGTATACGGATTTGATGTTGACACTCTGACTAATGCAAGGTCACCCATGACTTGTGTTTCAATAACTTGTTTAAATCATTTGCATTTACAACAGTTGCATATGAAATGTTTAACTGGGTTTTTTTTATCCAATTATAGTATTTCACTTGATGATTGCTTCTGTTAATCGATTTCCACCATACATACACTGTCGCGTGATGAACATATTTTTAAACGGTTTTTATATTCAGGTTGACTTGACAACGGCCGGCCAACCGACACGACTTTGTAATTAAAATTTAAGTAACTTCACGATAAGGTACAAGCTTGAAACTTGGAATCAGTGGCGGATTTACGAGTGGGGGGGTTTCGGGTTCGAAAGGTACGAAAAATACTTTAAATTTGCTTCAGATTTTAAAATGGGCATCTCAAGCTTGATAATTACAAAATTGAAGGAGATGGTGTAGATGTGAGGTATTTTTCGTACCTTTTTTATGATATGAAAATTGGTTCGTAGCCAAAATCGGTCAGTAAAATATGGCTGTATATTCAAGCTTTAAACACATACAGCATAAGGAAACTAATTTTTCCATAACTATTTCCCAAACTCTTCTAGTACTTCGTTTACAGAAAGTGGTGTATCAAAATGGATATTCAATGACGCGAGCCCAATCAAACGTTCTTGACTGATTGTACTCCACAAGTATGATTTTAACCTTTTGAGGCAGAAAATGTGCGTTCTGGTGTTGCTGTCGAAACTGGTGGAACGGCTAATATGCGCAATATCTTATTTACATGTTCGAAAGCATTTGGATTCACCATCTGCAAAAATAAGAAATATAGCATACAAATTTTGTAGGTAATCAACAAAATTGTACCCATCTCAAGTGCATCAAACACGTTTTTAAAATTCTGACCATCGACTCGCCTTCTCCACATTTTGCCTTCCATTGTAAACTCGGTTTTGGAACAATTGACAACACTTTCATAAAATTCATGCAGGTTATTGCATTTTTCAGCGTTGTATTTATTTTTGGGGAACAAAACACCGAAATTTTCGAAAATTACTTGATGTTTCATGTAACGGCTCTTGATATGAGTTATGAATGCATCAAGGAATGGTTTATGGAATGCGATTCTATAATAATCTTCGACGCTCTCAGTATCTACGTTGCATCTATTTAATTGAGGTTTACTGATGCGTGGTTTCTTGTGTAGCGCAACTCTCTCAAGGGGTTTCCAGCGCATTATACAGCTTATCCAACACAATTCTCAACCTGACCTACCCGTGGGTAGGGGGTGGGAGGGCGGTATGACCTAGAAGGTTACACATGGTCATAACAAATCGTTTCCCGAGATGGTCGGGCGGGTACTTTTATTGTGCTTGTTACCGGAACGTACCGGATCTGCATCCGGCAAAGGACCATCAACATCGATAACACTCCCCAAGGCCTTCGGGGCTATTATCGCTACAACAGCAACGGTTGGAATTGCACGCTAGAAATAGCAGCTTGAAATTGACGAGCTTGTACTGAAGTTTTGTCGTTTTTCCCTTCTGCTATCTCTTCAAAGGCTTCTAATATTGCTGGCTGAAATTCAATGTAAGTGGATACCGCTTCATGACATTGGCCCATCTTGTTGGGCAGACGCTTTGCAATTTTTGTCTTCGAATTTCTTTTCATACCCAGCTGTACTTGTACACAGGGTATTATAACTTTGATTGGATAACGGTTGGTTGTACAGGTATAAAGGAATCGAGATAGATATAGACTTCCATATATCAAAATCATCAGTATCGAAAAAATATTTGATTGAGCCATGTCCGTACGTCCGTCCGTCTGTCCGTTAACACGATAACTTGGGTAAATATTGAGATATCTTCACCAAATTTGGTGCACGAGCTTATCTGGACCCAGAATAGATTGGTATTGAAAACGAGCGGAATTGGATGATAACCACGCCCACTTTTTATATATATAACATTTGGAAAACACAAAAAACCTGATTTCTTAGTAAATAATACACCCAGAATGTTGAAATTTGAGGTGTGGACTGATATTGAGACGTTTGATAAAAATTTGAAAAAAAAAATATTAAAATGGGCGTTGCACCGCCCACTTGTGATAAAATAAATTTTACAAATATTATTAATCATAAATCAAAAATCGTTAAACCTATCGTAACAAAATTCGGCAGAGAGGTTGCCTTTACTATAAGGAATGCTTTGAAGAAAAATTAAGGAATTCGGTTAAGGACCACGCCAACTTTTATATAAAAGATTTTTAAAAGGGTCGTGGACGAAAATAATAAGCTATATCTTTGCAACAAGAGCTCTATATGAATGGTATGTCATTTCCCAAGTGTATTTATAACAATAAATAGGAAAAACTTCACATTTTAAAAAAAGGGCCTGGCACCGCCCCTATTATGACTAAGCAATTTTCGATGTTTCGGGAGCCATAACTCGAAGAAAATTTAGTTTAGAATATAACCATATGTATATGCATTTTTGCGCAGCCTTGTAACACTATTAAGCACACAAAACAAACAACAACAGCATTTCAAGTGTACAGCTGGGTATGTAATATTCGGTTTCACCCGAACTTAGACTTCCTTACCCGTTGTATAATCGACATTTTTTTCTGGAGAACGTTTTGCCTTTTTGGGCATCGGTAAAAACCAAAATAAATGCACCCTTCCTACATCATGTTACAATCAAATAAATGACATAAAATAATGAAGTAAACATACAGTCCGGTAGAAGTGACATCAAAATACTTTGGAGTTCGAGGAGGGACAAACATACGTGGCGCCGAGTCGAGTAAAGTCTTGTCGGCGTTGCCCCACCCTTCGCGAACTAAGAACCCAAAACTGAAAGTTAAAGATCAATAACATAAAAAGTGTTTAGTTCCTCACTTTTTTTCAAATTATGAGCTTAATAATATTCATTTACATAAATTTATTAATAACCACATACATAATACTTACCTATTCTTACTAATAAAGTAACTAAAATTATAAATAACTTTGAATAAGATGAAGATGAGTTTTAAAGGCATTGAAAACAAACTTGCCGATTTCAAGGTTTTTGAAAATTTATATGGTATTGATAATGAACTGGAATTGTGGTACAGGGCTTGCCAAAATCAGGGACCAACAGATCTTGTATGTTCCTTCGAGAAGACAGCATTCCATCCAAAAATAAGAAAAGCACTTGAAACTCTGCTTGCAACAACCGCAACTGTGGAACGCTTCTTCAGCACTTTTAGGGGGGTAAAGGCGTGATTGGCAACAACAATGGCAGAATCTCGCCTTAATGGTAAATAAAGTTTTTTTTAAATATATTTATTGTATTTTTTTTTTAAAGGTTTATGTATGCTGAGTGCTCACAGAAAATTGGTAGCGGAAAATGATACGGAGTTAAAATATCTAATTTTAGATGAATTTACAATAAATCATCGAAGAATTATACTTACTTAGCAGGTTTTCTAATACTCAGAGAATGAGCAGTTCAATTTAAACTACATCTCTGTAACTAAATAAAGAATGTGGAAAAATACATATTTGTTAAATCTAAAACTCACTTGGGGATCACATTTCTAAAGTTATTACACCTTCTGCTGACTATTAAATTAATCTATCTAATTCAACAAAATTTTGAATTACTAAATCCTAGACATGCTAGATATTTTAGGGAGCTCTTGATAAATAAATAAAAATTTTAACGTACTGCTAGAGCCCACAACTGGGTCTATAAAGCAGGTTTCGCTTTTACCTAGACGTCATTACTCTCTATACTTATAAATACGCTATATATGAATCCGAAATTAAAAAAAAAAATTGGCCTACCCTTTGTGAAAGGCTCGTCCTTGGGCCGGCCCATGTTTACGAAGTGTGTAATTAAAATTTAAGTAATTTCCCGATAAGCTACAAGCCTGAAACTTGGAATATAGTTCAGAACCCGATGAAAATGCAATAATAAGAAAAAAACTAGGTGTCGCATGGATCGAAATATTTCAAAAAATCGTATTTGTGTCCCGAATTGGTTCATATTTGGAACACATAATACATACATGAATAGAAAGCGACATATGAAAAAATCGTGGCCAGGAGGCGCAAGGATAGAGATAGTCAAAAAAATCCTATTTGGGGTCTGATTTGGCTCATATTTGAAAGACATATATGACATACAGAAATAGAAACCCCTTTAGTAAAACAATTCACGCTAGGTGCCGCAAGAATTGAGGTATTCAAAAAACTCGTACTTGTCTGTCCGATTTGGCTCATTGAAAAATATTATATACGGTCTGGTAGAAGTGACATCAAAATACTTTCGAGCACATAAGTTCAAATTTTGTAAGAGAAATTTAAGTAAAAATTCAAGTCCCGTTAGAAGAGACGTCAAAATAATTTGGAGTACATAAGTTCAAATTTTGTTAGTGAAAATTCAGTAAAATTAAATAAAGAAAGAAAAAATGTTTAAGTTAAACGGTTTTATTGAAAGCAATACTTACATTAAGTAATAATAATACTAAAAGAGAAAAAATAAAATAATTAAAAAAAAAAATGTTTAAGAATTAATGAGCTTAACACCGATAAATAATTATTGTTTTTCAATTATTATTTTGGTTTTATTGGGAAAAACTGAAAAGAAGAAAACTTCATCATCGTCAGGCAATTTCGTAATGTTGGCGTCGCGGTTTTCGAAATGGTACCTTCGCAATATGCCAGTATATGTTTCCTTTTTTTCAGTTTTTCCCAATAAAACCAAAATAATAATTGAATAACAATTATTATTTGCCAATGATAAGCTGATTAATTCTTCAAAAATCTTAAGTTAAATTGAACACACCATTAAACATACAAACATATAACTATATAAACTGAGCACGAGTTTAAATATAGTAGTGCGAGAGCGTGAAAATGGGATAAAACTTAAATTAGCCAAGAAAACAAATGCAACACAAGAGCCCATGGTTAGGCGATTATGATTTCAGCAGTGTGATCGCGGTTCGATCCCCGGTGAAACCTGTTGAAATAAATAAAAACATTACGAAATTGCCTGACGATGATGACGGGGCGGTTTTCGAAATGGTACCATCGCTATATGCCAGTAAATTTTTCCTTCTTTTCAGTTTTTTCCAATAAAACCAAAATATTATTGAATAACAATTATTATTTACCGGTGTTAAGCTCATTAATTTTTAAAAAATCTTAAGTAAAATTGAACACACCATTAACAATACAAACATATAATAAAAAAAAAAATTTTTAGTTAAACGGTTTTATTGAAAACAAAACTTTCATTAAGTAATAATAATACTAAAATATAGAAAGTAATTAGGTATGTCCTAGGTACTAGTTATCACACTCCTCATCAATCTAGGGCGTTGATCAGAAAAAAATAAAAGCGTGGGTCGCGTCAAATTTCTATTGATAGTCAACCGCTCATATATTTACAAATTATATTCTCATATATGTAAAAATAAGACCAACTGAACCTTAATCATGTTGTGCTATGCCTCACGTTTTTAGAAATTTCACGCGCCCAACGCTTTTATTTATTTTTCTGATCAACGCCCTAGATTGATGAAGAGTGTTATGACTAGTACCTAGGAGCTACCTTATTATTTTCAATCTTTTAGTATTATTATTACTTAATGTAAGTAATGTTTTCAATAAACCGTTTAACTTAAACACATTTTTTTGGATTATTTTATATAATTAATGTAACCAAGTTTGATTTCTGTAAAATCATCGGGTGCTTGGCATTATATGGTAGCTAAGAATTTGTAAGCCTACTTCCCACTCTTATTATTCCATTTTTATCTAGGAAGGGTTTGAGATTTGCTATTTTGCTGGAGTTGCTGGCAGGTTTTCCATTCAATAGTCTAATAATTTTTTTTTTTTCAAATTCTGCCTTTTTGATTGCCGAATAATCGTCAACGTAGCTGTTCTCTGCCGATATATACGAAAATCTACAATTAGCCTTACTCTTGCTAAAACGTGAAATGTATGCAATTTTGAATTGGAACGGATCTACCTTTGGATTCCAATATAGCCCTAAAGTTTTGACTGCTTCATTTTCTTTTATTTGTATTATTTCGTTTTCTTCCATGGTGGTGATGTTTGCGGTAATGCTGTCGCCGTTCGAAAGCCATTTCCTTCAGTGAAATCCGAAAGACTGATGATCAGCGGTAGGCACGGTTGCCACACCATGTTTTCATTTGGGGCCAAAATTCATAGAAAAAGGGTCCAAATATAAAAGAAATGGACCAAGTTTTTGTATTCTTTAATTGGCTTCGGTAATTCACAAATGGTCGAATTCGTTGTAAAATCTTTGTAAAGTTGGTGTAAATATTACACAATGTCCCAAACACTTTCACTTTAACAAAGAACCTTATATAAATATATGTTTTAACGAAAAACTTTAGAGGAAACCCCGTGCCACACGCCAAACTAGTTATGTTTTATTTACATAAAAACTTATTTTTAAAATAAATTTCTCCAGAGCTTGGTTGTATCAATTTATCATAAATTCAGTCCTTTGTTTCCATATAATTTGTGTTCGAGGAAAATGTAAATTTCTCACTATTATTGAATACAGCCACAGTCCTCAGATTAACCATTGACAAGTATTAAAAGTGTCAACTGTGTAGTATTGAAATTTTCATCAGATTTGTCTAGGTACGAGAATAATTTGGCACAAAGCGTTTATATCAGGTCTTCGTTGATCATTCGGAAAAATATCGCTTTCAAAACATATTCCTGCCTTACTTCCAATAAAAATATTCCTTGGGTTAAAATACTTAGTTATCTAAGTTATGTACACTGAAATTTTTTAAATATCCCATATTTGGATATAATCTTTTTACCTAAAATTACTCAAAACTTGCTTAATATTGATGATATAATATCGATAGACAAACTTTTTCTGATTGAACTCTTAAGCACAGGCCGAAATATATATAAACTTTTAATGATGTGACTGATATTGAATATGGGAGTTGTATAGCAGACACGCCATTAACTTCCAGACACAAAGATAGAAAATAGAACCGTATCGCAGTGTCGTCAATTTGTTTTGGGTTGTGTAAGAAAATTTAAATATCGACATCCCAAACGAAAAGTAACACTTTCAAAATTTTTACATAGGATTTCTTTGTGAAAATTGTTTAAGGGTCACTTTTTTTGGCATTTCGATATATTGTTCACAAACTCTCAATACCTATCGGAATGCTTAAAAAAATTAAATAAATGTAAGGTGCAATAACCTCCGAAGAGATTTTAGGCCGAGCTTCTCTTCTAATTTGCGTCGTGCTCCTTTGTAATTTTTCCTACAAATTGGAATACTAATTGAAAAACCTTATTTCTAAATTTTGATGTTGCTTTGCCCGTGGTGTGAACCCAGAGCATTCGGTGTGGTAGGCGGAGCACGCTACCATCACACCACGGTGGCCGCCAGTCGGAATGCTTGCACTATATAAAATAAATTAGTTTCTATCTTTGATTTAGTTTTCAATTTAAGAACAGCTTCATCAGTGGCAAACTCCGTCAAATTTCTTTGAAAATTATATGAGGGTTAAGAAGGTGTGGCAAATTTTGTGTGCAGTATTGAAAATTTTTACCTCAGTGAAAAAAAAACAAAAGTACCAATATCTTGATTACAGCCTAAAAAGGACCAAAATTGAAAAAAGTGGACCAGCGGACCAAATAGGGTGGGAGAGGACCATTTTTGGTCCAACTGGCCCAAAGTGGCAACCGTGCCGGTGGGCACCACCACATACACACGATTACCAAATTGAGAAGGTGTTAAGCTGTAGTTGCCCACCGACGTGTGTAACGTACGTATAGGTTTGCCGTAGGTAAACACATTTGAGCGAAATTTATGCCCGTAGTGGCATTGAAAAAAATGTTGCCATTGACCTGTTTGAATGCATGCTTATGGAAACATCAACTTTTTCTATTTTAATTTTTGATGTTGTAAAAGGCTGGAATTAATATTAAATAAGTACAAATAAATTACATATTTATAAACTGCACTTTTACATAATTATTTCGAATTGTTTTCACAATTTTTCAAACTTTAATTAGGTGTTTTTGCATAAAACTGCAAACGGTCAAAAATTAACGCACAACAGTTAACTAGGCAACTCTGTCTAGTGAGAGAGCGATCAGCTGACACGTTCTTACGGAAAAAATCAAAATTTTTTCGATTTCTTCGTTCCGGGCTACGTATGTACGTGCGTTGCACGTCGGTGAGTTTTCGTTTACATTGCACATTCATAAGATAGGTCATGTCAGCTGACACGTTTTTTGTACGTACGTTCGTGGGTAATGCTGTAGTTACCCACCGACGTGTGTAACGTACGTATACGTATGCCGTACGTACACACATTTGAGCGAAATTTATGCCCGTAGTGGCGAAGAAAAAAAATGTTGCCATCGACCTGTTTGAATGCATTGTGCGAACCAAATAAAACCTCATTAATTTGGCCCACACAAAACGACCCCACATCATATGGATCACAACCACTAACACAACATTAACACAACAGGCGGTCACAAAAAGAACAAGCAACACGACAAACCAAGAAGTTTAAGCAATACAACGAGCGGTCGCAGCACTTAACAGCAACACGACAAACCAACAAGTCTCAGCAACACAACGAGCGGTCGCAACATTTAACAGAAACATGGTGACCATGACAAAGCAAACATCTGAGCTAGCAACACCAAACACAACAGCCATAAAAGGAACGACACAGCAGCACAGTAGTCAGTCAGCACTGAGCTGTGGTTGTGACCGGAGCTACTAGTGAAGCGCATCTTGAATGTGTCGGTTATACCACCAAGAGAGATGGCTTCATAGGAATGAGTCATGGCCTCAAGTTGTGAATGTGTCGGTTGTACCACAAAACACCGCATGAGACTTCGTTCACACCCGCATAGGCAAAGGCCCTGCCACAGTAACGCGCACCCGCGAACAGGTGATGTCCGTTCGCTTGCGTCGACGTGGACCGAACGCTCAGTAGTAAACTTCACAGCAGCGACGCGACCGCCCTAAAGCCACCGAGACGCCAGCACGACGCCGACATAAGGCGTAGCAGAGCACCGCCTCCGCAATACAGGCAGATGCCGACGCGAGGTGCGACAGAGCACCGCAGCAGGAAGAGACGCCGACGCAAGGCGTAGCAGAGCATCGCCCAGCAATACAAGTAAACACCGTCGCAAGGCGTGGAAGAGAATCGCCCAGCAATACAAGTAGACGCCGACGCAAGGCGTGGAAGAGCATCGCCCAGCAATTCAAGTAGACGCCGATGCAAGGCGTGGCAGAGCAATACGAGTAGACGCCGACGTAATACACGAGAGAGCACTGCAGCAGAGAGAGATGCCGCCATAAGGCGCGACAGGGCACAGACTCCAGGTACTAACGGGATCCGTCTAACGGAATACGGGCGGACCACTAAGGCCCGCCGCCACAGTCGAGGATACCGACAGATAATCTAAGCGAATTTGCAAATGAAGTATACATACACGTTTTCTTTTATATTATAGTATTTAAGCAATCAACCAATAAAGTGAAGTATTATATCAAATCGATTTGCAAGGTGCCCCTCAAATACAAATTTATTGTAAACGACGCCGGACACGGCGAGTATACCCCAGCAATTATTAAAGAAGCAACGGGGCCACGGAAAAGCTTCGTTACAATTGGCGCCCGAGCAGGGCTTTGCAAATAACATAACGTCAGAACGAAAATTGCCAACCAAAGTTATAAAGCAGAAGATGGCCGACCAGGTCGACACCACGTGGTTAGACAACATCGCGAAGGAACAGCTGGTGTCCATCTCACAGGAACTGGGCATCGAGCATACAGGCACAACGCGGGAGATCCACAAACGCATCGGGGCATTGGCTGCTAAGGCTCCAAACGACTTGGAGATATATAATAAATTCCTCTCAATGGAGGAAAGATACAAGGATACCGAGCAAATGTGGGAGGAGGTGAGCAGAAACACCAATCCCTCCGGCCGCAGACGGAACCATGACCGGGGGTCAACCACAGCAGAACCCACTGGAAATTCCTCCACGGAATACGCAACCCGCGCAAACGTACTTACCATCGGGAATAACAGCGCCGCCATCAATTATACATCTCAGGTAACTCAAGCACCGACCGACGTGTTCGCACCCATCACCGACCAAGTGCGGAAGTGGTCAGTAAAGTACGACGGTGGACGGGACCCGTTAGCGTTCATCGAACGGCTAGAGGAGTTAGCCGAAGTGTACGCGCTAAACGTGGATCTCCTACCAAAAATCATGCCCGACCTGCTAGGGGGCACCGCGCTACAATGTTATCGCAATAAGAATGCACACTGGGAAATGTGGACAAGCTTCAAACAGGATTTTTGATGTTCCTTCTTGCCAGTCAGGTATTTCGAGCGTCTCGAGGACGACATACGCCAACGAAGGCAGCATAACAGGGAGAAGGACAAGGAGTACGTGCTAGAGATACAGAGCTTGATGAGACACACAGGGTACACCAGCGAACAGCGGCTGGAACGAATCTTCCGTAATAGCCACCCCGATTACCTACTTTCTTTCCGTCGGAGGGATTTCACCCATATCGCAGAACTCTTAACCCTTGCCGAGGAATACGAAAGCATACACGAGGCCTATCGAAGACCATCAGACGAACATCGCCGCGAAGTTACCCGACACGTCGTAGGCGACAAGAGTTTGGTTCCACCACCGCAACCCGCACCCCCACCACCTCCACAGCCACCGAACATACTGCACCACTCGCCTCCAGGCAATCAGATATTCGACCCCAACAACGTATGTAGGAGGTGCGGTGAACAAGGACGCTACGCCAATAGATGCCGAAACCCACAAAAAATTTTTTCCTGGGAGTGTGGCCGCAGTGAAATACGCACAATCGAATGCTGCGGTCCACGTCAGGGAAACCACAGGGGCAATAGCAATGTACCAAGAGCATTGCCGCCTTTACGCCGTAGCCAGGCTCGGCGCGGAGTAAGCCGAGGCGGTCATCGATACAGGGGCATCGAGAAGTTTCGTTTCGAGCAGCCTTGCAGAACGTGTGGTAAACTCCGGGACTGGAGAAACGGTGAGAGGGGCCATCAAAATAACGATGGCAAACGGGACTAGCACCGCAATCTTCGACGCGATAAGGGCTGAGGTACGCCTCAGGGAAGCGTCACACCACAGAGTTTTACGCGTCGTGCCGGAGCAATCGACGACATCATACTGGGCCTAGATACGCTAGGGAGCATGATAACCACCACCACCATATTCTGCGGAGGAGGTCCAGGCCAGTCACGCAGCACACATTGCCACCAGCCGAGGCGACACAGATCATGGAGGAGGTAACGCCACCAGGCGGGGACACCAATAAAATAGATGATAGGATCAACAGGATCAACGGTGCCTTCGATGAGGACGAGGCAGAACAAGTGCGCGGTTTTCTGGCAAAGGAACTCCGAAAATTCGAGAAAATGAGTGGGGTGACGACAATAGATGAGCACAGGATTATCCTGACGGACGACCGCCCTATCAAGCAACGTTACTTCCCACGTAACCCAGCTCTGCAGACCATCATCAACAACGAATTACTTCAGAAAGGATGCATCGAGCCATCCTGTAGCCCACACAGTGCACCAACCGCACTAGCCAAGAAGAAAAACGGGAAGTGGAGGTTATGCGTGGATTATCGGCAGCTCAACGCCCGATCCGTACTCGAAGCGTACCCCTTACCCAAAAGGCAACATATACTGGACAAGCTACGACGAGCAAAGCATATCAGCAGCTTGGATTTGAAGAATGGTTGCAACGTTCCAAAGAGCGCTAGATCAGGTTATCGGGCAGGAGATGGAACCCTACGCTTTCGCATACCTCGATGACATAATCATCATAGGATCCACCTTGGAGGAGCAAATTCGCAACATAAAAGAAGTAATGCTACGACTGCAGCGCGCCAACCTCAGAATAAATCCGGAGAAATGCCGAATTTTTCAAGAAGGAAATCCGATACCTAGGATACGTAATAAGCGACAGGGGAGTTCACACTGACCCCGCGAAAGTTGCAGCCATCAAAGACCTGAAACCACCAACGAACGCGAAAGAGGTGCGTCAATATCTTGGCATAGCATCTTGGTGCCGACGGTTCGTACCCGACTTCGCCACGATCAGCCAGCCACTCACAACCCTGCTGAGAAAGGGCAAAAACTGGAAGTGGGGGCCGAAAAGCAGGAAGCCTTCGAGGTTTTAAAGCAAAAACTCACGAAAGCACCGATACTTGCCTGTCCGGACTTCACCAAGACCTTCACCTTACAAACGGACGCAAGCAATGTCGGGCTGGGCGTCGTATTGACACAGGACTTGGAAGGCGGAGAACGCGTGATCGCCTACGCCAGCAGGAAACTCAGCTCAAGGTCGAATCCAACTACTCGTCCAACGAGAAAGAATGCCTCGTGATAGTCTGGGGAATACCCAAAATGAGGCCATACTTGGAAGGGTACCGATTCAAGGTAATCGCGGACCATATGTCCCTAAGTAGCTAAATTCCATCGAAAGCCCCTCCGGCCGTGTAGCCCTTGGAACTTCAGCAGCACACCTTCGACATCGGGTACAGAAAAGGGAAGCTGAACCTGGTAGCGGACGCACTATCACGACAGCCACTGGATACCCTACGACTAGCAACGACAACAGAGCGACCATTCAAGTGGTGACACAAGCCCGTTAACGAAGCGCGCACTAACCCAGAGAAATATGCTGAGTACATAATACAAGATGGACAACTGTACCGCCATATTCCCTGCCGGTCACACGATGAAGAAGCGGTCCCTTTGAAATTTTGTGTGCCCACACCACAACGACAACGAGTATTAGAAGAAAACTACGATATCCCAAGCGCTGCACACATGGGTATCCGCCGGACGGTAGCGCGGAATGCCGACCCGTACTACTGGCCCGCCATGTTTCGGGACATCAGTCGATACGTACGACAGTGCGAGTCTTGCCAGAAGTACAAGGAAGCACAGCAAAAGCCGGCTGAAGAAGCGGTCCCTTTGAAATTTTGTGTGCCCACACCACTGCGACATCGAGTATTAGTAGAAAACTACGATATCCCAAGCGCTGGATACATGGGTATCCGCCAGACGGTAGCGCGGATTGCCGACCGGTACTACTGGCCCGCCATATTTCGGGACATCAGTCGATACGTACGACAGTGCGAGTCTTGCCAGAAGTACAAGGAAGCACAGCAAAAGCCGGCAGGAAAGATGCTCAGACAGGTGGCCCAAGAACTATTCACCACGGTATGCGTCGATTTAATCGGACCACTCCCACGAGCCACACACGGGAACACGATGCTATTAGTATTTTTCGACCGCTTCAGCAAATGGGTAGAACTGATCCCCATTAGGCGTGCTACAACAGAAGGCCTTCGCCGGCAGAGAACGGATCCTCGCAAAATTTGGTGCTCCCAAGATATTGATATCGGACAACGGAGTCCACTTCACCAGAACAAGGTGGCAGCGTTACCTCAAAGAAATGGGGATACGATAACAATTCACGGCGCCTTACACCCCCGCAGTCAAGAAATAAAAAAAAATATAAAAAAAATTAAAATTTACTATTAATTAATATCAAGGATGGGAGGATAAGCAAGCACCGGTCATTCTATCGGAAACCACGGAGGTGACAACAACGTTTTCTTTTGCTACGTATATCTACTGATCAACAATTTACAACGGAGAACTTCAACGCAAAACTAACCAACAGCGTCAAGCCTATGCGCCAGCGCTACGAGGGGAAGGAAGCAAAGCGTCCTAGGGTCGTATTGCTGGAAGGAGCTACAGGGCCAAAGTCAACAACATGCGCGCAACTACACGCGCAAACACATACGCTGACGTCGCACGCACCACCACACCATCAAACACTACCGACGCTGACGCCAACAACATGCGCGCAACTATACGCGCAGCCGCGAACGCTGACGTCGCACGCACCACTACACCGGCAAACACTGCAGGCGCCGACGCCAACACCACGTACACTGAATCAGCCGCAGCCGCAACTTATGCCGACACCAACTTATGGTACGCACCACGCGCATGTCGAAATGGGAGGAACCCGCGGCCAAGGCCCACAATAGGACCAGAACATCACCACCAACGGCCACCCTAAATAGGATAGACGTGGCGGCAGGGCAGTTGCCGGCAATCATCGAGCTCTCCTCGGGTGAGGACAGAGCTCCACCGGAACAACAACAGTCGGCAATCATCGAGCTCTCCTCGGATGAGGACACAGCTCCACGGGAGAGGGAAACTCCTAGGACAATAATCCCGGCAGGACCAGGCGGCATATCTCTCTATGCGACTGACCTCATCGCCCTCAAATGGTTGACTGACACCGTCATTGACGTTTGGGCAAAGGGACTGGAAGAGCAACACGGACAACAAAATACGACTCTCAGCCCATTCGTGATCGGGCAGCTGACCCAGAAGGGGAACATAGGCGAAAACTACCGACGCATACACCGCTGGGTCCGGAAGGTCGACCTGCTTGGCAAGAGCGTGATCCTCGCGCCCCAAAACGCAGCCAAACACTGGTACCTGCTCGGTCTGGCAAATGCAGCAGTCACACACCACGTCACTGACACGGAATGCTGGCAGGAGCGGTACGTATGGGTAGCGGACTCGATGCACAGGGCCAAAGTTCCGCACGCAACGCAGGCTTGGGTTGATTTCCTCCAGTGGGAATACGTGCAGCTGTACGGGCATGACGTGTTTAAGGCCCAGGAGCTAGTACTCGAAATACCACAACAATACAACAACAACGACTGTGGCGTCTACGTGGCCGACAACATTGATAAGGTATTGCGATACACGGGGAGCGGAGAAGGAATACACGGACTGTGTAGACAGCCGCTCACGGAAGACATAGCGAACCAGAAGCGCATAGAAATGCTGACCCGGTTCCTACGGGACTTTCGAAATTTGATAACCAAATAAAACCTCATTCATTTGGACCACACAAAACGACCCCACACCATATGGATCACAACCACAGAAGGCCCTAGCAACGCGACAAACCAACAAGTCTCAGCAACACAACGAGCGGTCGTAACACTTAACGGCAACACGACAAACCAACAAGTCTCAGCAACACAACGAGCGGTCGCAACACTTAACAACAACACGGCCAACCAACAAGTCTCAGCAACACAACGAGCGGTCGCAACATTTAACAGAAACACGGTGACCATGACAACGCAACATCTGAGCCAGCAACACCAAACACAACAGCCATAAAAGGAGCGACACAGCAGCACAGTAGTCAGTCAGCATTGAGCTGTGGTTGTGACCGAAGCTACTAGTGAAGCGCATCTCGAATGTGTCGGTTATACTACCAAGAGAGATCGCTTCATAGGAAAGAGTTGTGGCCTAAAGTTGTGAATGTGTCGGTTATACCACAAAACACCGCTTGAGACTTCGTTCACACCCGCATAGGCAAAGGCCCTGCCAAAGTAACGCGCACCCGCGAACAGGTAACGTCCGCTCGCCTGCGTCGACGTGGACCGCGCCACAACAGTAGTAAACCGCACAGCAGATGCAAGGTGCGACAGAGCACCGCAGCAGGAAGAGACGCCGACGCCAGGCGTGGCAGAGCATCGCCCAGCAATAAAAGTAGACGCCGACGCAAGGCGTTGCAGAGCATCGCCCAGCAATACAAGTAGACGCTGACGCAATGCGTGGCAGAGCATCGCCCAGCAATACAAGTAGACGCCGACGAAATGCGTGGCAGAGCATCGCCCAGCAATACAAGTAGAGGCAGACGCAAGGCGTGGCAGAGCATCTTACAGCAATATGAGTAGACGCCGACGTAAAGCAACACAGAGCACCGCAGCAGAGAGAGACGCCGACATAAGGCGCGACAGGCCACATACTCCAGGTACTAACGGCATCCGTCTAACGGAATACGGGCGGACCACTAAGGCCCGCCGCCACAGTCGAGGATACCGACAGATAATCTAAGTGAATTTGCAAATGAAGTATACAAACACGTTTTCTTTTATATTATAGTATTTAAGCAATCAACCAATAAAGTGAAGTATTATATAAAATCGATTTGCAAGGTGCCCCTTAAATACAAATTTATTGTAAACGAACCCCGGACACGGCGAGTATGCCCAGCAATTATGAGAGAAGCATCGGGGCTACGGAAAATCTTCATTACAGCATGCATATGGAACCATCAACTTTTTCTATTTTAATTTCTCGTAGTGTAAAAGCCTGGAATTAATATTAAATATGTATAAATAGATTACATATTTATAATCTGCACTTTTACATAATTATTTTGAATCATTTCCACTATTTTTCAAACTTTAATTGGATGTTTTTCATAAAAACTGCAAACGGTAAAAAATTAGCGCGCAAAAGTTTACTAGGCAACTGTGTCTAGTGAGAGAGCGATCAGCTGACATGTTTTTTGTACGTACGTTCGTGGGTAACTGATGCTTGACAGGCACTCGCTGAAGTTAGCATAATGGGAAAATCTGGATTACCGTTGTTGTTTTGGTTGAAAACGGTCAATTAGGGTTCTGTACTGGGACATAATAGATTGAAACAGGGTTTATGTAGTCACAAAAGTGTTTCTCCTGTTCCACAGCATTTTTAGATTATATAATGGCGAAAATTGTTCGTTCAGAGTTATTGATTTTCATTACAAATTTAATTTATTGCATACGGTTACTCTTCTAAATGTAAAAAGCATAGAAAACGTAGATTTTTTCAAATTATTTTGAAAAACTTTTTAAACTCAATAACAAAGTATATTGGTAACCAATTTTCTTGGATTTCTGAATTTCTGTATCCAGGTTCATTATATTAGTGCAATACAAGATTCTGGTAACAGCACTTTTAATGAAACAACAAGTAAGGAAGGTTAAGTTGGGTGTAACCGAACATTACATACTCAGTTGAGAGCTATGGTGGCAACATAAGGGAAAATAATCATGTAGGAAAATGAACCGAGGGTAACCCTGGAATGTGTTTGTATGACATGTGTATCAAATGAAAGGTATTAAAGAGCATTTTAAGAGGGAGTGTGCCATAGTTCTATAGGTGGACGCCATTTAGGGATATCGCCATAAAGGTGGATCAAGGGTGACTCTAGAATGTGTTTGTACGATATGGGTATCAAATTAAAGGTGTTAATGAGTATTTAAAAAGGGAGTGATCCTTATTTCCATAGGTAGACGCCGTTTCGTGATATCGCCATAAAGGTGGACCAGGGGTGACTCTAGAATGCGTTTGTACAACATGGGTATCAAACGAAAGGTATTAATGAGTATTTTAAAAGGGAGTGGGCCTTAGTTCTATAGGTAGACGCCTTCTCGAGATATAGCCATAAAGGTGGACCAGGGGTGACTCTAGAATATCATATGAAATGAAAGGTGTTAATGAGTATTTTAAAAGGGCGTGGGGCTTAGTTCTATAGGTGGACGCCTTTTCGAGATATCGCCATAAAGGTGAACCAGGGGTGACTCTAGAATGTGTTTGTATAATATGGGTATCAAACGAAAGGTTTTAATGAGTATTTCAAAAGGGCGTGGGGCCTAGTTCTATAGGTGGACGCCTTTTCGAGATATCGCCATAAAGGTGGACCGGGGGGGGACTCTAGAATGTGTTTGTCCGATATCGGTATCAAATTAAAGGTACTATTGGGCGTTTTAAAAGGGAGTGATGGTAGTTGTATAGGTGGTCGCCTTTTCGAGATATCGGCATAAAGGTGGACCAGTGGTGACTCTAGAGAGCGTTTGTACAATATGGGTATCAAACGAAAGGTATTAATGAGTATTTTAAAAGGTCGAGGGGTTTAGTTCTATAGGGAGACGCCTTTTCGAGATATCGCCATAAAGGTGAACCAGGGGTGACTCTAGAATGCGTTTGTACAATATGGGTATAAAACGAAAGGTATTAATGAGTATTTTAAAAGGGAGTAGGCCTTAGTTCTATAGGTGGACGCCTTCTCGAGATATACCCATAAAGGTGGACCAGGGGTGACTCTAGAATATGTTTGTACGATATGGGTATCAAATTAAGGGTATTAATGAGGCTTTTAAAAGGGAGTGGTGGTAGTTGTATATGTGAAGGCGTTTTGCAGATATCGACCAAAATGTGGACCAGGGTGACCCAGAACATCATCTGTTGGATACCGCTAATTTATTTATATATATAATACAACGAACAGTATTCCTGCCAAGTTTTCAAGGGTTTTTTATTTCGCCCTGTAGAACTTCTTCATTTCATTCTACTTAATATGGTAGGTGTCAGACTAATTTTACAAAGTTTTTTTCTAAAGTTATATTTTGCGTCAATAAACTAATCCAAATACCATGTTTCATCCCGTTTTTCGTATTTGGTATAGAATTATGGCATTTTTTTCGTTTTTCGTAATTTTCGATATCGAAAAAGTGGGCGTGGTCACAGTCCGATTTCGGGCATTTTTTATTTTATATTCTGCGTCATAAGTTCAACTCGCCTACCAAGTTTCATCGCTTTATTCGTTTTTGGTAATGAATTATCGCACTTTTTCAGTTTTTCGAAATTTTCGATATCGAAAAAGTGGGCGTGGTTATAGTCCGATATTGTTCATTTTAAATAGCGATCTGAGATGAGTGCTCAGGAACCTACATACCAAATTTCATCAAGATACCTCAAAATTTACTCAAGTTATCGTGTTAACGGACGGACGGACGGACATGGCTGTATCAAATTTTTTTTCGATCCTGATGATTTTGATATATGGAAGTCTATATCTATCTCGATTCCTTTATACCTGTACAACCAACCGTTATCCAATCAAAGTTAATATACTCTGTGAGCTCTGCTCAACTGAGTATAATCACAATGTTATTGCAAAAAAACCTATCTAACAGTCAAACTTTCATTCATTTATATTTTTTCCTGCGCCTTGAGTTGGCTTCCACTCACAGCACCGTTTTATTTGAGGGAGACTTTCACAGCGACATAAATTAGGGCGGATTTACAAAGACGCTTTGGTTGTGTTGCATCGATCTAACGCTTTGGTAGGTCCATAATATAATAATGAGACTCCTTGCCAAGCGACGAAAGAGCTGTAAATCCTCCTTTGAGAATTTGTCAATTTTTGAGTCCCTTAACATTCAACAAACTTTGCTTAGCAAGATATAGGAGCTTACATAAACTTAACTCATCTGCCGGGCGAAGCATCGAAAGATTTACATAAACGCTTTGGTTGCGTGCCTACGTTTTGACAACGCCATATGAAAAACAATGAAACGCCTTGTGTTATCTTTGCTTTGAAGCGGTCAAAGCATTTATATAATTTTGCTCAGTTGCACTTGTGTGAACAGCCATACAGAAACATGTTACACGTGTGGTGCTTTATATTTTGTTAAGTTTCTCTAGACTTTTTTGGATCTAATTTTAATAAATTTTCCTTTCCGTATGTTTCCGCATTGTTGGAGGCTACAAATCTTATATTATATATATTTCCGCGAAAATATATGCAACTACATTATCTGTAAATACTTCAAAGTTTTATTAAATTATCAAATGCAATTCAGCTTAAAGTAGTCTTACGTACCAAAAATGCAACTCTAGAACTGAAGCGTTGCGACTGGCGCTGAATTCGCTTTGTTCCGTTTTTTCGGTTGGTAGCTGCGTGGAAAGGCTTTCATCATGCCTATTCGAATTCCGTGGTATTGCCGTTGTGCTTTCATTTATTGTGTGGATATGTTTCAATACATAAGTCACGGCTTTTATTCTGAAATGTCATCATCTGCAATTTCTTTAGACTGTTTTTCTTGAGCTTGTTGTCTAATTGTTGTGATGCTAAAGTTTGCTAGTATATTTGGCTTGGCTGCTTCAATATCTGGACGATCGTCTGGCTTTTTGATTAACGAATCTAAACGATTTTCATTAATGATTGCCGAGAGTTCGTCAACGATCTCATTTAATGGCGTTGTTGGGCTTTGTAACGGTTCTGATATAACATTATGGTTCTGCTTCTTGTCCGATGTCTTGGTTTCGCCGCTGGAGCTTCCAATTTTTTGAATATTCGATCCTTCCGTGCTCAAAATCTAGTACAGGTCGTTTCTTAATTTTGGGAGTAATAGGTATGTCTGATTTCTTATCACTATCAAATCCATTCGCAAACCGCACATCAGCAAAATTCGGTGGCGGCGATATTGGAATTGTAAATTTCCAAGAGGCGCTATCAAAGAAATTCGGTGTCGTTTCTTGAGTTAACGGCGCTGGCGTTACATCTCCGCTATCCGATTGGGCGGTTGGTGACTTGACCACAGTTTTCCCAAGTTTGTAGTTTTTCAATTTAACAAAGTCATCATCATCTGAGCTTGATTCAAACGCAGATCTTCCCTCATGCGCGGAGCCTTCTGACGGTAGACTATCTGGTATTGGGGATAGCACCGGTTCGCCGATACCACAATCAGCTAGCTTCGACAAAACATCGTCATCGTGTTCTAAAACGGAGGCGTTTTTGAGTGCAGCTAAATGCACGCTTAAGAAAGTTGCACTGTCCTCTGTTTTTGATGGCTCATCATCGTCACGCTCTATAATCGAAATATTCTTTAGGGCAGCTATATGTGCGCCTAAGTAGCTTTCGGATTCCGGTGACTCCGCCGAAAGTGAACGTGGCTCAGGTGTTGGTGTGCGGTTCAGCATTATTTTTGCATCATTTGTTGTTGCCAAGGGCGATTTCGAGCTCTCCTTTAATTAATTACTAACACGAAGAATATTATTATCGTCAATAAATTGATTACGACGAAATAGTTTGCTAGATTTTGGAATTGGTTGCTTAGTGTGAACTGTTATGAGCTTGGATGAGAATTCCGTGGATTGGATCCAGCGGATGAGTGACAGTTCGCTATGTTGAATTTCGATAAATGTAGGAGGAGGGATATATTGAATCAGTTGGCTTATCGGGCTCGAAAGCATTGCAATTGATGGACGTTGCCGTTTAAGTTTGAATGAAGAGCTCACAATTTTCACAAAACGGATGGCGTATGCGACAGCACGACGAAGGCGTTTGAAGTTCGAAAATCGATTAAGGAGTGTTTCCAATCCACACTCTTCTTTCTTAGTAAGATTTATGGTTTTGAATCGTGCACGAATTTCGGATTCATCGACGTCATGAAATTCGTATGATGAGTTTGCCCATTCCGCTTGAGACAAAGAGAGAAATTGAGCTCCGTGCCCTATGGAGGAATCGCAAAATTCAGTAATGGTCAAACCCCGACTTTTGAGTTGGGCTGGATTAGCTGAGGAAGATACATGATTCCATTGCTCTACTTAAGTCGATGCAAGAATTTATGAACACGATTGTATACGAAGATAGCCCAGCTATCGGGATGCCTTCGAATTCATTATAATACGAAGGTGGAATCATTCCACATAAAAACCTTGTAGATTTTAAGTCACAATGATTACTTGACAGCATCAAGTAATGTGACCGCCAGCGTCGCACCACATAGTTCTGTTCTAGGTGTGGTTAAAAGTTTTCGAATGGGTGCCAGTTTACTCTTTGCTGCTAATAGTTTGACATAGACGTAGCCCTTTACGTCGACCGTTCGGAGATAAATCGCGGTGGCGTATGCCTTGTTTGAACTTTCGCAAAAAACGTGAAGTTGGTTCTGTTTGTTCATTGAGGATGTACGGATTTCATGACAGCGACGGATTTCAATGTGCTTGATTAACTGAAGGTCCATAGTTTGGTTAAATTCAGACTGTAGATTGATACACGTTATGGGTTCATCCCAATCCAATTTCTGTCCACATAGCTTGTTTTTTCCTTGGTGACGAAGGGATTCAGCCTACCGAGTGGGTCGAACAGACGTGCCACTATCGAGTAGCACTGCGTTTTATCAGTCGCGCCGCCGTTGGAAAATGCATCGACGAGTTAAAAAAATCGCTAAATCTTGATTATCCCAACCCAAGTGCTTTAATGGAATCTTCAGGATTAAATAAATACATCATTATTTCATCGCGATGTTCGACGGGAATTTGCTTTAGAAGTTCGGGTGAATTGCTCGCCCATTTGCGAAGTTCAAAACCAGCACTGCGAAGCAATTTAATGTGTTCTTAAATCATTTTTATGGCGTCCTCGATTGTTTCGCCTGCGGTAGTGACGTCATCCACGTATGTGTGCGTTGTCCAGTTTAGAATAATTGAGACTAAATTGGCTTGTAAAACGGGACCGGTGGTCAAAATGTTGTTTAAAGATTTTCCGTTTGTCGGCTTGGCCGAGCCTGCAAAAACCTGTCAAAGTTTCGTGGTGAGGCTGGTTTCTTTAAGTACTGCATGGTGGGGCAAATAATAATGCTTTTCCTGGATCTCATGCATTAACTTGACCTGATTAAATTTTTGATACTCGTTAAATACCTTAAAATATGCTTCTTTGAATAGGTAGTCATGGCTAAAGCGACGTTGTAGAGATTGAAAACGTTGAAGTACCACTTCGTAGGAGGAACCTAATGCAAATGACGGATCTAATTAGGATTTGAATGGTAGACGCACCATAAACCTTCCATTTGGTTTACGAAGGGTAGTCTCATTGTAACACCTTTCTGTCCATTCATCTTCCTTGGATAAAAATCTGACAGTAGGTACTTCCTCTAGTTCATAAAACCTTGTACGCAACTCTCGTATTTCTGTTGTGGAACTATGGTTACACTGAGTTAATGGAAAGGAAAGAACATGATTTTGCTGAAATAATTCCCCAAACAGGATCCACCCCAAAGCCGTGCATTGAGCAAGGGGATCACCGATCTCACTTTTACACACCCCGTTTTCAAGAATGCGGCCGTATACATTGCCGGCAAATAACAAATCAATTTGGTGAAGAGTTGCATAGTGAGGATCAGCCAAGACTTCACTCTAACTGGATGCAAAGGCAACTCCGATGTGATTGATGGAAGAACTGCAAATCTCGATTTAAAATTAAAGCTAGGATTAACAGGTGATTTAATACTACGAATAATTCCCTTATCAGCAATCTTGTATTGAGATTCCCCCGTGGACCGGTAACCTATAGTTATTTCAGTCGTTGAACCACGCGCGTGGTAATGACGGATTGCTGCGATCCATTGTCGATTAATGCACGAAGCCGGACCGGCTGACCAGATGCATTAATGATGTTGACAATTGCTGTTGCGAGTAGAATTGTAGAATTTGTATGTACCAAATTGTTGGAAATCATTTGCGGATTGACCAAAGGCGCATGTTTGACGTGAGGTGAGTTCAATGATGGTTCTGGATCTCGGAGAGATGTTGTCTTTGCTGATAACTTTGATTGGTTGAAATGCAATAAAGTGTGATGCCTGCCACCACGTGTGAAACAAGCATGTTTTCTAGAATATTATGTTGAGGTTGAATAACCGAGACAATTAAAGCACAGCTTATGGTTACTTGCGAACGATTTGCGCTCAAAGGGTGTCCATTGCAAAAATTCTTGGCACTTGCGAAGGACATGTGATACCTTACACCTTCGATCGGACAAATGATGAATTTTTTCGCGATGTGAAGATTTCCTATTTCCCTTCTGTTAACAGGCTTGGTGGAGATATTGTTAGACCATGCATTAAGTGATGCTTTGGAACTGTTGTGGTGACTTGTATGAGCGGCAGCATCAGAAATGAGAATTATCGATTTCAAAAAGTCTAGTAATTGTTCAAAATTTGCAACTATCTTCGGTTCCTTGCGGTATCTTTCAAAATTAAGATGTGTGTTGGTGAGAGCTTCTCTAGTAAATGGAACGAAAAAAACTCAGAATTTGCCTCGGTATTGAACTTAAGTTTCTTCAATTGAGCGACAGAGGTATGTGCATCTACCGCAATGCTTTCGAACCCGATAAGCAAACTCATTCCACATATCACTCCTACAGTTATCGAAATTCAACATAGAGAACTGTCACTCATTCGCTGGATCCAATCCACGGAATTCTCACCCGAGCTCAAAGCAGTTCACACTAAGCAAACAATTCCAAAATCTAGGAAACTATTTCGTTTTAATCCGTTTATTGACGATAATAATATTCTTCGTGCCTACGGCCGCTTGCAAAATGCTTTTATGTCGTTTGAAGAGAAATTTCCAAAATAATATTACCATTAAAAGCAACCTCGCGACGTTACTCGTATACCGTTATAATCGCCTCACATTACATGGAGGGCCCCAAGCCACCGTCAATCAAATTAGACAAATTTATTGGATTTTAAATGTGCGGAATCTCGCTCATCCAAAGCTGTGTAATTTGTTTCAAGGCGCGTCCAGTTTTATCTCAACAACAAATGGCCGCCTTACCCACGGTGCGTGTGAACTACAACAATCGACCATTCGCTTGAACCATCTTCGAATACGCAGGCGCATATGATATTCGTTCCTCAAGAGGTCGCGGCCAAAAGTCATACAAAGGCTACGTCGCTGTGTTTACTTGCATGACCACCAAAGCAGTTCACTTGGAGGCAGCAGACGATCCCTCGACGCAAACTTTCCTACACGCATTCGAACAATTTGTGGCCAGGCGAGGATTTTGTCGCGACGTATTCAGTGACTGCGGAATAAATTTTGTTGGTGCTGATAATGAGAATCAAAGAAATCAATCCCAATGTCTCCGATCAATAGCAAAATAAATTATCCCAGCTCTCCCGAATCGAAGTATTCAATGGCATTTTAGCCCATCCGGTGTTCCTCATTTTAATGGTTTAGCTGGAGCGGCGATGAAATCCATGAAATTTCACTTGTCTAGAGTAATCGGAAAGGCCAAGTTGACCTTCGAGGAGTTCTCAACCGTCCTGACCCGCATCGAGGCGGTGTTAAAGTCTAGACCGATTTCACTAATTACGGTTAATCCCAAAGACTTGACTGCATTAACGCTCGGTCACTTTTTCACGGGCAAGGCTCTTGTATCTCGACCTCAACCAGCATGCGAATCTAATCCAATTAAAAGGCATCAGCTGATGGACCAAATGGTTCAACACTTTTAGCAGCGGTTCAAAGAGGATATTTTGTCTACTATGCAGATGCGGACTAAATGGCAAGAAAGGAAACCGAACATTAAGGGAAACGATTTGGTTATCATCAAGGATGATCGCTTTCCAGTTGGTCATTGGCCCATGGGTCGCGTGGTCTCGTTGCATCCCGGAAGCGATGAGCTCATTCGCATGGTTACAGTCAAGACAGCCACGGGCGTGCTCAAAAGACGCATCGAAAAGTTCGCTTTGATACCCATAGTAGCACATTAACAGAATCAACTATTGCCACAAATTTGGTTAGTCACTTTTTCTCCTATTCGAGCAAAGCCATATGGATTTCATATACGACCAGTTTAACCCAAGACTAATGCCAACAATGTTGCCATGGCCGGGAGAATGTTGGATGTCACAAACGATCAGTATGGACGCCACATAACATAATTCAGTTGAGATAAGTGACCAGTACGGCGATACACCATTCTTTTGTCATCTCTATATTCATATCCATTCATAAATTTTCACATGTACATCTAATAATCGGAAGTCAATATAAAAACTAGTTCCTTTTTTTTTGTCAATAAAGTAAATGCATTCAGAACCTCGAAACAAAATAAACTATAGTACATAAACAATAAGTCTATAGAAGGTTCTGATTTATCTCGAGACGGAAAACCATCTTTAAATCGTAAAAGTCTGCAACCATACAACAACGTGAAGAGGGTTGGTTCATCACGTCATTTCCACATCAGCAAGTTTGCTGAAGGGTAAACGAGAGTCGTTTGCTTCGCGGAATAGGACCCGGCATTTCCAATAGCATCTGCCTGATTCTGCTCGCGCCACTGTGTCCTTCGACCCAGATCGTTTTTTGCGAAATACAAAATAGCCTGAATATCAAGAAAACCGCAACACCTTTACCACGGCCAGACATTGTTGTTATATATTTCACTTATTACACTTTTTCACAAATACACACACTAGGATAGTTGCATACGCCATCCGTTTTGTGAAAACTGTGAGGTCTTCAATAAAACTCAAACGGCAACGTCCACCAATTGCAATGCTTTCGAACCCGATAAGCCAACTCATTCAAAATATCCCTCCTCCTACGTTATAAATAATAAAACCAATGAAAGACACTTCAAAAGAAATAGAGAAAAAATTGCGCCAAATAGTAGAAGGAAAGGATTAAAAAGCAATTGTAGGAACAAAAAAAACAATTTTTAGAAACCACGCAAAACTACATAACTAAAAATAAGAGAAATTTTGAAAAATTTGATTTGATATATAATGAGGATTGGGTTACAAATGACACTAAAATTACCATTCACCCTGAGTGTAAATGTCTACTATTATTAAGTAGCAAGTCCGCTCTACCAGATTCCGGAAAACTGTTTCACCGCTACATCTAATTGCTGACATTGAGCAAAATATACAAACAATAACAGACAGTAGGGAGAAAGATATGGCTAGATGTAAATTCGCAAAGAAAGTTAATACCTTTAGGAACAAAATTAAAAACAAAGCAAAAGAAAAATCCAAATCTACGATGATATACGAAAATTTATGAGTCAACATAAAAATAACATAATTACCACAAATGCAGACAAAGGCAATAAAACAGTGGTGATGTATAAAGAAGATGACGAGAAGAAAATGCAAGGCCTGTTAAACGATAAAACAACATATAAAACAATTAGAAATGACCCACCCAATATCTAGTGCGCAAAAAACAACATTGTAAACTGTCTCTACAAAAACAACAACATAGACTTGAAAGAAAACATTATCTGAGGTGTACAGCAGCTACGGTTCCCAGACTTTATGGCTTGCCAAAAGTTCACAAAGTTAACACACCATTTAGACCTTGCTCCAAACTATCAAAATTTGTAGAGAAAGTTCTAAAAAACGTAGTGTCTGAAACTTTGGATATTAAAAACTCCATAAGCCTAAAAGAAAAATTAAAAATTTAAATATTGAAGTGGATGAAATTTTCATATCTTTGGATGTCGTCTCCCTCTTCGCGAACATACCGATCCAATTTGCCATAAGCACAATAATGAAGCAGTGGTCAAGCTTGGCGAATTTCACAGACATCAACAAAACAAACTTCTTAACAATACTTGAATTCTGTCTGAGAGAAAATAACTACTTCATTTACAATGGAACCATGAAATAGGACATCTACATAACGTAGTTTACGAATTTCGATGACAATGTAACGAAGGAGAGAAATTTAACAAAGTTAATATCGGCACAACAAAAGATCACTATAAACGAGACACCTTTCGGAAAACAAACACACAGCTGATTTCGAAAACGCAACAATACTTGATATGGAAAAGAACGCGTAGAAAGGTGACACTAGAGGGACTGCGCATACAGCAAAAACTACCAACAACGATTAACTTCAAGGAGGACGTTGATAATATTAATTGTGCCTATGCGACGTTAATAACAATCAGTGTCTGGAGGTGAAAAGTGCAATATTGTTTCTAATGTTAATAGATGTTATTTTAATGTAGTAAATATCGTTGTGATTTTTAATTATTGTTCATATTCAATACATATAATGCTAACAATCAAAACCTTGTATATAATGTTGCACAATTTGTGGCAACAACAGAATAACATAAATAAAACAGTCAATCACTAACAATTTTTACATTTAAAAGCAGAAAGTGATCTTTCGTTTTTAGCTTTTTTGGAAAACATTAATTTTAAATTTGCATAAAGCCATGCTATTATTGTACAAAATTAAGTCATTGTAATATACAAAAAATGGAAGTTAAAATTTTAAAATCCTAGATAAATACTAAGTTATGTTAAGATAACACTAAACTATAAGCCCAAGAAATCTGTAAATATTATATTAGTTTGGGCAAATAAATAAACTTTAAACTTTATCTACACATGATTTTCTACACTTTACAGCTCCGTGCTTGGGTCCACGCCTTTCCCGCTTGGTCTATTGCAACTACCAACTTATCTAATTGGGAGTTCACGGATCAAGCTTCGGGGAATGCGTCATTTTTAGATAGTTCATCCGCTGTTTCATTCCTATCTATTCCCATATGCCCTGGGAAATAATATAGATGTATGCTTCTCCGTATCCAGATTTTTCCAGGGATTGCTTACACTCTAACACACTTTTAGATGATATGATAAGCGAGATTTTTTCTTAATTGCTGCTTCGCCCTCAATATAAAAGCTGATGCGGCTGCAGTTGAAGATACTTATTTTCTTCTAGTGTTTCTACTGCTTTGGTTACAACTAATATTTTCTCCTCCTGCCATTGCTTTGGAACCATCGCTGTGCACTTTGATCACCTCGTTCGCCATTTAAGCACCCTTGCGCCAGCCATCCTCTGTATTAAAGCTCTAAGAGCTTTGAAGCGCAGATATGGAATACTCTGTTCAATCTGTAATTGATGAAAATATACTACTCTGGCCGTATGATCTTCGCCTAAGCTGCCCGAGCCTCGTTCCAGTTGTTAACGTTATGTTCCTTGCCCCTAGATCTGCAAATCAAATATGCAAAATGGCATACAGCGCAGCCATCGGGGTTGTTTTCAGGGTTCCCTTAAGGTTAAGCATCAATAGCCTACAAACCCCTTCTAATTTTCTGACGTAGGCAACTTTTTGTGACTCTCCCCAAACACCGACTTCACAGAAAAAGATAGGTTTCACAATCGCTATAAATACCCAAGAGATATTAAGCCTTAGATCCCAAATGCGCCCCAGCAATCTTTTACATGCCTAAAGTGCCGTCAGACCTTCTTCAATCTGTCCTCCATGTGAGCTTCCACGACACCTTACTCCCTAGAATGATACCTAGATAGCAAGAAAATATCCGCCTTGGCGGTCAGCCCCTTACCTCGGTTATGTACATACTGAAGCGCCCGATATACCAAAAAGCTAATTGTTGGAATAGACTTTGAACTTGTGACAATTGGATCGAACTGCCTGAGCAATTTTTTGGTGACCAGCGTCTGCAGCAGAGGGGATAATACCCCGCAATTCGGCGTGCCCCTGTTCATAGATTTAGAGGTCTTATACAACCACAATGGAATAATCTTCCTGCAATTTTACATGCATCCGATCTGGTTATAGCTGGATGTACTTCAACGTAGTTAAGACCATCCATGATCGTTCGCTTAGAGCTATCGTTGAAAGCCCCGGCAATGACTTAGAATACCTCTAATGCATATTCCTTATATGCCTAATGCAGTGCCATGTCCACAGACTTGCATTTGGCGTACGCGTATTGTGTACACATCTTACAGCCTCTCAAAAGCTTTGAGCAAACATGATGTTGAGCTTATGGGCCTGTGCCCTTTGGGGTACATATGAACTTCCCGTCTTGTAATGAAAGAAATTCCCCAAGAGTGCGGTACATGATTCAGTCTTATGGGCCCATCGAATAATATTTTAAGATATTCCACGACCTGGGAATATACTACCTGGGACCAGAGATTTAAACTAAGAGAAAGTCCTCACCAACCATGCTATCTCGGTATCGCTCTGTGATTGAAGTGTAAGTGTTGTCTGTTGGCTCTTTTTAATCATCTCCTGATGGGAAATGTGTGTCGAAAAGCACCTCAAGAGACTCCTCACTATTACATGAGCGTTCCCCGTTCGCTTTCTTTATAATTTCTTGGACTATTATTCGTCTTTCCTCAACCACGCACTTTCGCTGGAGCACTGTATGTCCGCACAGAGACTCTCTTCGCCCTGAATATTACTCGCTTGTAAATCCTCAAAGGTCCCTATACTCGTTCCGCCTATGGCCAACCGACCACTGGGCCGTTTCTCTTCTACTAGTCTCTTGCACTCCACCGGTGGTGGCTCTGTAGTGTTGGCCATATAGTAGGATGCCAGTATGAATTCCGGCTTATTCTTCTGTTCGATGGCCACCACTGCGATGTCCTCAGGTGTACTTAATTATGCAGCATATATTAATGCAGATGTTTCCTGAACATGACTGCAGCTTGCACCCTTCCTTAAGTTCCGCGCCACAGCTCTTTACTTGTTTCAATGAAATCAACGGCAGACTCCTTTGATTTATACAGAAAAGTTATGGCTATATTTGTATGAAAAAATTAACATGGCTGCCAGATCGGATAGAATTAGCTGAACCTATCGTGACAGAAAATTTCATCGATTTAGTTACCGTCCTCTCTTGGGTTTTAGTCACAGTCAACTTCATGGAGAAGCGTACACCATGGATTTATGTTCTCAGTTATTGAGATCGTACTGCAGCGGCGTTGTGAGCGTTGCATGCCTTCAATTCTCAATTACGTACCTCCTGGACTGGTTTGCTAAAGCGTGCATAAAATAACTCCTTCCACTTGGATGTTGCGGACTCGATGTGTATGGCGGCCTAACTTCGTATCCCATTCATTTTTACTTGGTCATCATCAGTTTGGATTGCCACTATTAGTTTGTTTCCATTTGGGTCACTTAGCTGGAAGTCATATATAAGGTCGAATGGTGCAAACTTGGTCGTGGTGTAAACAATTCATTTTGTTTTAAATTAAAAGGAATATCACTCAACTCCACAAATTGGCTCGAAAATTGTTTCCAAATTGTACCACGGCGAAGTCCTCGTTTAAAAAAATGGTAACTCTTTCCCCGGAATAGCTATTGCAGCTGTTTCAACATTCATGATGGTGGAAAAATTAATAAAGCCGGCGCAGTAAATGGTATGCCGATTTTGCTCTAGCGAGATGCAGTGGAATGGTGACGTGGTGTGCAACAGCAAGGTATCAACATTTGCTGACGCAAAAGCTGACATGGCCAATATATTACGATATATTTAAAACTAAGCGGCAAATAAATGAACCAACGGACACATTCATCAAGAAAAAGCTAGCTCTATTTGCGCAAATACCAAAGGGTTCAGCCGAAGCTGACCAAATTGATATGATGTTTGGTTTGTATAATGCAAGTGTTCGTGAAAAAAAGTCGTCATAAGTTACAACATATGAGCAGCTTCTCAAAGATGCACGACAAGTCGATCTTTTATTAATGAAACGTGGAAGTACCAAAAAGTGATAAGACCAAGTGTCTTGCTGTAAATATTGTATCAAAAAAGGACATTTAGGTACGCGAAAACTATTTTAAAAAGCAGAAAGTGGAAAACATTGATGCAAATGCTGCCAAAGTCGCCGCAGCAATAGAAGCCAAGCCGAAGTTTGCATGCTACGGATGCAACGCATCTGGCGTGGCGCATGGTAATTGTACTGTGTGCAAGAAAAATTAAAGCTCCTCTTTTAATGCGATAACCCATGTAAATATTGGAAGAGACATGTCGTTAGTCAATGTGCAGCTTTTCGGTGCGCCAGGTCAGGTATATTTTGATACTGGGGCACGTGCAAGTGCGGTAAGTGCAAATTTGAAAGAGGTCATGGATTTGATGGGTTGTAAATAACAAAACGTGACTAGCGATATTCCTTTAGCAGACGGTATAGTGTAAGGGAAAACTTGCTTGCCAACTGTATGTAATACTGTTTTCACACAGAAACTTAATGATCTCATTTCACCTTCTAATGAAATCGTAAATTTTTTGCTTTCACACAGAAGTATTTGCTCGATTAGTATGAAGGATGAAATGTCAAGCGAAAAAAATGACAATGCTATATGACAGACAATGACATTTACTTTGACAAATGACATTTTTAAGCACTGAACACACCAAAAACTAAGAAGCGGAACGCTGCCAACAGGGTATCATTGGGCTTTTGATTTCATTAGGCATTCGATTAGTCACTTATGAAATAATTATAGATTCGAATTTTGTAGGAAAGATTGAGCTCAATAAGCGCCTTAATGTAGAAAACTGCCTTTATTATTCAATAAGCCGTGTGTGTGAAAATAGTATAATATCGTTATAGGTAGCTGTTTGAACACACAATTTATCGTATTACCAGATACAGGCAACAATCGTACGCTACTTGGTGCTGATTTCACCGTATTGCTAATCGGTTTTTTTGGCCGCGCATTCGAACCGATATTGCGAAGCATGTTAAAGCTTGTATAGAATGTCAAAGATACAAAGGAACCAATTTGAAACCAATAGGTATTTTACAGACCACGAGCAGTAACCAACGATTTGAAGTTGTAGAAGTTGACTTAGTGGGTCCTTTAAAACAGATCAGAGGATGTTGAGGATGTTACAGAAGTACTTGTAACTATACGCACCTTAAGTCAAGCATCGAAGAATCTTACGTCAAAAATGGCGATGACCCTTATATAACCGTTCGAAAAGGGGCCTCACTTCGTATCCCATTCATTTCTACTTGGTCATCGTCATCTTGGATTGCCACTAATAGTTTGTTTCCACTTAGGTCCTTAGCTGGAAGTCATATATAAGATAGATTTGTGCGAAATTGGTCGTGGCGTAGCCCTTGGTATCTACGGACCCCTGCAACATACGCACCTTTTTGTGCAAATGTTTCGCTTAATTAGTTGATGTTCTAAGATACACCAACACCGCCTGGTTAACTTGTTTTTTTTTTTAACTTTAAATATATATTTATTGTGACTCTAAGGTCCTAGTTCAAAGACTTAAAAATATTATTGCATTAATAATAATGTGTACTTATTCCAAATTATAAAATATAATTATGACACAGGTATCACTATCCATTTAAATCCTTATCTACATCTATTTCATTTTATCGGACTACACGGTTAAAAGTTGGAGCCTAAAATCTAAAATTTTTTAAACTACATATATGAGCGAACCAAAAGGGTTTGAAATAGAATCCTTGGAAAAATATATGAAAATAAGCGAGCTGAGCGTGGATTGAATTTCAAAATGGTTGGCGGTAAGTTGGAAATGCAGTTTTTACTTATTTCTAATACAAATAAAACAACTTTGTTGAATATTTTTTAGAAACATCGTATTTATTTATTTACTATGGTAACTGGCGGATGCATATTGTGTTAGTTCTACATTTGATAAAATAATAGCAGCATCACCAATTTACTGAACCTTTTCAGGACATAATTGACATATTTTCCTTAGAATCTATATAATGCTTTCTGTAGCGAGTCAAGGAGTTGCTAGCTGTTTTTAGAAAAAACTGCCGATTTGGGTGACACCTAATCCCACACAACACATTTCTTTGATAAACTGCGACGTGTTTTTGTGTTGTTAGTGTTGATCCCCGCAACTCTATAAATAGCTTGTATTAGATTCACACTATTCGAAATAATAGGAATGCAAATATTTACTTTTATTTTATACACAGAGTTTATCCAGCTTTAAAATATATATTTTTTTAATATTTGGAAGACAAAGTCGTATGAAATTTTTCCTCGATTGTCTGATTGACAAGTTACTCAAAGCTATTCCGCTCGCAATAATCTATTTATATTGGATTTTAAACTTTGAAATAACTTAAAACTTTTCAGTTTAACTTCCAGACATTTTGTGAACTTTTTAACGTTCTCTTGCCATTTTTTACTATAAAATTTAAACGAAATAGTATTTAAAAGCCCCTTAGACCCTTCACGGGTTTCAAGTTGAGCATAAAAATGTGGCGAAATGAGGGTAAACTAGAGAGTGGTTTAGAACTTAGACTCAAATTTCTAATAAAAATATGCCTGTTGTTTCTACAAAGGACCTCGTAGTTAAATGTAGTACCTGTTCTCATATAATCAAGTAAACTTTCGCGCTTTGCGTTATAAATTAATTTCAATTGTTTAAAATTATTTGTTTTTATAACACTCATCCAGTTCAAACCTAGAAGCATCTCTATCCAAATATCCAGAAATGATGCCTGAAGGGTCCGCAAATGATCCCGAAATACTCCAGAAAATGCCCCGAAATTACCCAGGGAGGATCCCGTTCGGATCCTGGAAACCATACAGAAGTGATTCTGGAAAGGCCCTAAATCTTCCTGAAAAATTCCTGAAAGGAACCTGACGGGCTCCCGACAAACATCCAGAAATGATGCCTGAAGGGTCCGCAAATGATCCCGAAATAGTCCAGAAAATCTCCCGAAATTACCCAGACAGGATCCCGAAAGGATCCCGAAAAACATCCAGAAATGATCCCGGAGGGTTCCCAAATTGATCCCGAAAAAGGCCCGAAATCACCGATACGGTTTCCCGGACGGATCCCAAAAACCATCAAGAATTGTTCTCTGAAGGTTCCGCAAATGATCCCGAAATAGTCCAGAAAATGTCCCGAAATTATACAGACAGGACCCTGGATGGATCCCGAAAACCATCCAGGTATGATCCCGGAGAGCTCCCAAAATTATCCCGAAAAAGGCCCGAAATCACCGATACGGTATCCCAGACGGATCCCAAAAACCATCAAGAATTGATCTCTGAAGGGTCCGCAAATGATCCCAAAATAGTCCAGAAAATGTCCCGAAATTACCCAGGGACGATCCCGTACGGATCCCGGAAACCATCCGAAAAATACTTTGGAAAGGCCCCCAAATAATCCTGAAAGGTCCCGAAGTTACCCTGACGGGATCCCGAAATCCATCCAGAAATGATGCCTGAAGGGTCCGCAAATGATCCCGAGATAGTCCAGAAAAGGTCCCGAAATTACCCAGACAGGATCCCGGACGGATGCCGAAAATCATCAAGAAATGATGCCAGAGAGGTCTCCAAATGGTCCCGAAATAGTCCCGAAATTAACCTGACGGGATACCGAAAACTATCCAGAAATGATTCCGTAAGTGTCGCAAAGTGAACCCGATAAAGTCCCGAAATGACCCCGCCGGGATCCCGTGCGGATCCCGAAAACTATCTAGAAATAATGCCAGAAGCGACCCGAAATGATCCCGAAAAAATCCCAAAAATGACCCTGACGGGATCCCGAAAAAGTCCATCCAGAATTGACCTCTGAAGGGTCCGCAAATTATCTCGAGATAGTCCGGAAAAAATCCCGAAGCTCCGACGGGTTCCCGAAAATCATACAGAAATTATCACGGAAGTATACCCAAATAAACCCGGAATAGTCCCGAAATAACGGCGGCCACCGTGGTGTGATGGTAGCGTGCTCCGCCTATCACACCGTATGCCCTGGGTTCAACTCCCGGGCAAAGCAACATCAAAATTTTAGAAATAAGATTTTTCAATTAGAAGAAAATTTTTCTAAGCGGGGTCGCCCCTCGGCAGTGTCTGGCAAGCGCTCCGATTGTATTTCTGCCATGAAAAGCTCTCAGTGAAAACTCATCTGTCTTGCAGATGCCGTTCGGAGTCGGCATAAAACATGTAGGTCCCGTCCGGCCAATTTGTAGGGAAAAATCAAGAGGAGCACGACGCAAATTGGAAGAGAAGCTCGGCCTTAGATCTCTTCGGAGGTTATCGCGCCTTACATTTATTTTTTTTTAGTCCCGAAATAACTCCGACGGGATCCCGGACGGATCCCGAAAACCATCCAGAAATGATCCAGAAAAGTCCCGAAATTACCTCGACAGAAATGATCCCGGAATGGGCTCGATATAACCCTGATAGGATTACACATAAGGTGAAGCTAATTATAAAAGCATGTTAATAAGGCAACAGACGCGTTGAAGCGAATAAAGAGTTATAAACAAACATACAGGTAAAACTAATAAAAGCTTATTAGCACGCTTGAAAGGGGCGGATGACGGGAGGAGAAGGAGAGTTCCACTGATCGTTTTTCCAAATTGTTTAGATCTCGATGTGTATGTGCCAGATACCAAAAATTATTGATTTAGGAGAAAATGTATACTGAGTTATGAAAATTTATAGATTTTGCACCAGAGGGGGCAGAGTAGGGGGGGGGGGGGCGGAGGGTGTCACTGCTCACTTTGTAAGCCCTCGAATTATTTGACCTATTGAGTTTGTAATATTGGTGAAGGTCAGTATACGTAAAGTTATAATGTGTAAAAATTATTAAAAAGTAATTATTCGAAGGGGTCTTGGGACCGCGCCACCTCTCCATGCTCGAAAAAAGTTCGCCAGTAGATTATTGTCTGTGTCCCAAATTTCATCAAAATTCGCGTAGTCGTTCTGACGTGATTAAGCCAAAACTATGAAAAATATAATAATTAAATTATAACTGTTCCTAGGTGGTGGGGACCTCACCACTTTTCAAAAACATATAGCTAGTAGATCCTTCTAGACTATTGGCTATATGTGTGCCAAATTTGATTCAAATCCGTCCAGCCGTTCTTGCGTTATTGAGGCACAAAAACAAACGTCTGGACAAACAAACATCCAAACTTTCCCATTTTCCCCGTCCGCAAGGAGAAAATGAAATATATGGTCTATTCACGTTAGCCAGCTTATCAAGTTATCTGTTTAAAAATAATTTTTGTCTAATGTATTTTATTTTTGTAATAGGGTAAAAAAAAAGAACTAAATGAGCTAATAACCTGAAAGGCTCGCTTACGTGAATAGTACAATACAGTTTTTGCGAATTAAGAGAATACATTTTGTTTCTAAGTTAAATTAGTTGATACGACAGGGGTGAAGGAATTATTATTCATAGAACAAAGGAGTGAAACTACAATTAGCTAAAACCAAAGAGAATTTTTTAGATGAAAATAATGTTGCTTTTTCGGGTATTTAGTTGGTTAAAATGTTACAAAAAATGTAATTATAGTTATAAGAGTTCGTTACAGGATTCATTTAAAATAATAAAAATTGAACGAAAACGCTGTGTTAAATATTAAAGATAAAACATACCGAATTTTAATTACGAATAATTTGCAGCAAATCCTTGGCCATAAAAGCTCATAATTTAAAAAATCATGTGTACAGAACTACTGCTTACGAAGACCCCTTAAATGAACGCGGAAGGGTCCCAAAACGATACCAAAATAGTCCCGAAATGATCCCGATGGCATCCCGGACAAATCCCAAAAACTATCCAGAAATGATGCCGAAAGGGTACCCAAATGATCCCTAAGTAGTCTGGAAATGATCCTGACGGAATCCAGGACGGCTCCCGAAAACCATCCAGAAATGATGCCTGAAGAGTTCCCAAATTATCCCGAAAAAGTCCCGAAATTACCTCGACGGGCCCCGAAATCCCTACAGTAATGATCCCGAAAAGCATACAGTAATGATCCCGGAAGGGTATCGAAAAGGTCCCGAAATTACCCTGAGGGGATCCCGAGCTGATCTCGAAAACCATTCAGAAATGGTGCCGGAAGGGTTTCAAGTGATCCCAGAATAGTCTAAAAAAATTCCCGAAATGACTCTGACGGAATCCAGGACGGCTCCCGAAAACCATCCAGAAATGATGCTGGAAGGGTTCCCAAATGATCCCGAAAAAGTGTCGAAATTACCACGACGGGTCCCGAAAACCATACCGTAATGATCCCGGAAGGGTGTCGAACAGATCCCGACATGACCCTGACGGGATCCCGGGCTGATGCCGAAAACCAGCCAGAAATGATGCCGGAATAGCCACAAATGATCCCGAAAAAACCCCGAAGTTAGCCTGACGTGATCCCGGACGAATCCCGAGGACCATCCAGAGACGTATCCGGAAGATCCCCAAATTATCCAAAAATAATCCCGGACGGATACCAGAAACCATCCAGATATAATCCCCAAAGAGCTCCCAAATGATCCCGAAAAAGTCCCGAAATTACCCTGACGGGGTCCGAAAAACACGGTAATGATTCCGGAAGGGTCCCCAAATGATCCCGAAATAGTCTCGAAAACCATCCAGAACTGATGACGGAAGGCTCCCCAAATAGTCCAGAAATGATCTTGACGGGATAACGAAAACAATCCAGAAATGATCACGGAAGATCCACAAATTATCCCGAAATAATCCTGGGCTGATACCAGAAACCATCCAGATATAATCCCAAAAGAGTCCCAAATGATTCCGAAAAAGTCCCGAAATTACCCTGACGGGGTCCCAAAAACCAGACATTAATGATTCCGGAAGGGTCCCAAAATGATCCCGAAATAATCCACGTATGACCCGACGGGATCCGCAAATAGTCCCTAGATGACCTGAAATGATCCCGAATACCATCCAGAAATGATACCAGTATAGTCCCGAAAAGGTCCCAAAATAACCCCGACGGGATCCCGGACAGATCCCGAAAACTGTACAGAAATATTCCCGGAAGAGTCCTAAAATGATCCCGAAAGAATCCCAAAATGATCCCGAAATTACCCCGACTGGATCCCGAACGGATCCCGAAAACAACCAAGAAACGATCCCGGAAGGCTCCCCGGATGATACCGTAATACTCCCGAAAGAGTCCCGAAATTATCCCGAAAGAGTCCCAAAGTGATGCCGAAATAGTCCCGAAATTACCCTGAAGGGATCCCGGGCGTATCCCGAAAACCACGCAGGAATTATACCGGAAAGGTCCCAAAATCATCCCGAAAAAGTTCCGAAATAACACTGACGGGATCCCGAAAGCCATCCGGAAGTATCCCCAAATGAGCCCGGAATAGTCCCGAAATGACTCCGACGGGATCCCGGACGTATCCCGAAAATCGGTCAGAAATTATCCCGAAATAATCCCGACAGAAAGCCGGACGGATCCCCAAAACTACCCAGCAATGATCCCGGGAGAGTCCCAAAATGATACCGAAATAGTCCCGATATGACCCGACGGAATACTCCCGAGATGACCCTGAAAGGATCCCGAATACCATCCAGAAATGATCCCGGAATAGTCCCGTAAAAGTCCCAAAATAACCCCGACGGGATCCCGGATGGATGCCGAAAACCATCCAGAAATAATCCCGGAAGGGTCTCGATATAACCCTGATGAGATTATTTAATAAGGTGCATGCTCGTTGGAGCGAATGAAAAGTTACAAAGAAACATACAGGTGAAGCTAATAAAAGCCTGCTAACAAAAGCAATTGGAGGAGGGCGGATGGCGGAAGGAGACGGAGAGCACCACCGATCGTTTTTCCAAAATTGTTAAGATCTCGATCTGTATGAGTCAGATACCAAAAATTATTGATTTAGGAGAACATTTATATTGAATTATAAGAATTTATACAATTTACACCGGAGGGCGTGAGAAGGGGGACGGGGGGACGGAGGGTGTCACTGCTCACTTTGTAAGCCCTTGACTTATTTGACCCATTGAGTCTGTAATATTGGTGAAGGCCAGTATACGTAAAGTTATAATGTGTATAAATTATTAAAAAGTAATTGTTCGAAGGGCTCGTGGGACCCCCACCCCCCTTTCCATGCTCGAAAAAAATTTCTCTACTAGACTATTGTCTGTGTCCCAATTTTCATCAATATCCGTGTAGCCGTTCTGGCGTGATTCGGTCACAAAGACGAAAAAATACAATAATTAAAGTATAACTGTTCCTAGGGGCGGGAACCTCCCCCCTTTTCAAAAAAATATAGCTAGTAGATCCTTCTAGACTATTGGCTATATGTGTGCCAAAGTTCATCCAAATCGGTCCAACCGATCTTGCGTGATTGAGTCACAAAGACAAACGTCTGGACAAACATCCAAACATCCAAACATCTAAACATCCAAACATCCAAACTTTCCCATTTATAATATATATATTAGATTAGATATTAGATTAGCCTTTATCCGCCGCCCCGTCCACGAAGAGAAAATCAAATGTAAAAAAGAAGTACTTAATGAACTTGTAACCTGTAAGGCACGCTTACGTGAATAGTACAATACAGGTTTTTTGCATTAAAAAAATACATTTTGTTCCTAAGTTAAATTAATTGTTATGAGAGGGGTGAAGGAATTACTATTCATAGAACAAAGGAGTGAAACTACAATTAGCTAAAACCAAAGAGAATTTTTGAGATGAAAATAGTGTTGCTTTTTCGGGTATTTAGTTGGTTAAAATAATACAAAGGTGTAATTATAGTTTAACAGTTCGTTACAGGGTTCATTTAAAAAACTCAAAAATAGAACGAAAAAGTTGTGTTAGATATTAAAGATAGAACATAAATTTTAATTACGAATAATTAGCAGCAAATCTATGGCCATAAAAGCTCATAAT
The DNA here is from genome assembly GCF_040869045.1 of Eurosta solidaginis. Lineage (NCBI taxonomy): Eukaryota > Metazoa > Arthropoda > Insecta > Diptera > Tephritidae > Eurosta > Eurosta solidaginis. The sequence continues at coordinate 109,751,137 of NC_090324.1, forward strand.
TTAAAAAGTCATGTGTGCTGAAGTACCGGTTTCGCAGAGTCCTTACATGATCTCGGAAGGGTCCAAAAATGATACCAAAATAGTCCCGAAATGATCCCGACGGGATCCCGGACAAATCCCGAAATCCATCCAGAAATGATCCCTGAGGGGTCTCCAAATGATCCCGAAGTAGTCCCGAAATTACTATGACGGGGTCCCGGGCGGATCCCGAAAACTACACAGAAATGATGCGGGAAGGGTCCCAAAATGATCCCGAAGTAGTCTCGAGAAAGTCCCGAAATGACCGTGTCGAAATCCATGACGGATCCGGAAAACGATACAGAAATGATGCCGGAATGGTCCAAAATGATCCCGCAATAGTCCCGAAATGACCCTGACGGGTACGAGGACGGATCCCAAAAATCATCCAGAAATAATCCCCGAAGGGTCCCAAAAAGATCCCGAAATAGTCCCGTAAGGTCCCGACATGATCCCGACGGGACGCCGGACGGATCAAGAGAACCATCCAGAAATGAATAAAAGTCTCGAAATGACCCTGACATAGTTCGAAAAAGTCCCGAAATTACCCCTGCGGTATGCCGGACGGATCCCCAAAACTACCCAGAAATGATCTCGGAAGGGTCCCAAAAATATACCGAAAAAAGTCCCGATATGACCCCGACGAGATCCGAAAATGCTCTCGGAAGGATCCCAAAATCCATCCAGAATTGGTCTCTGAAGGGTACGCAAATGATCCCGAAATAGTCCATAAATATTCTCCAAATTACCCCGACGGGATGCCGGACGGATACCGAACCCATCCAGAAATGATGCCGGAAGAGTCCCCAAATGATACCGAAATAGTCCCTAAAAACTCCCAAAATAACTCCGACGGGATCTCGGATGGATTCCGAACACTGTACAGAAATGATATCGGAAGAGTCCCCAAATGATCACGAAATAGTCCCGAAATAACTTTGAGGGGATCCCGGACGGAAATGATGCCGGAATGGTCTCCAAATGATCCTGGAATAATCCCGAAATAACCCCGACGGGATTCAAAATGTATCCCGAAAACTATCCAGAAATGATCGCGAAAGAGTCCCGAAATAACCCCCGCGATCCCGGACGGATCGCGAAAATCATCGAGAAATGATGCCGGAAAGGTCCCAAGATCATCCCGAAATAGTCCCGAAAAAGCCCCGAAAATACGCTAACTGGATCCCAAAAATGACCCTAACGGAATCCCGAAAGTCGTCCAGAAATTATACCGGAATGATCCCCAGATGATCCCGGAAAAGTTCCGAAATAACACCGACGAAATCCCGAACGCATCCCGAAAATCTTTTAGAAATTATACCGGAAGAGTCCCCAAATGATCCCGAAATAGTCTCGAAAAAACCCTCACGGGATCCCGGACAGATCCCGAAAGCTATCCAGAAATGATGCCGGAATGGTTCCCAAATTATTCCGGAATAGTCCCGAATTGACCCTGACAGGATCCGAAAATGCTCTCGGAAGGATACCGAAAATGTCCCGAAATAACCCCGACGGGATCCCAGATGTATCCCGAAAACTATCCAGAAATGGTAGCGAAAAATTCCCGAAATGGTCCTGACGGGATCCCGGACGGATCGCGAAAATCATTCAGAAGTGATGCCGGAAGGGTCCCAAAATAGTCCCGAAATAGTCCCGAAAGAGCCCTGAAACTACACTAACGGGATCCCGAAAACCATCCAGAAATGATCCCGGAAGTATCCCCAAATGATCCCGAAAGAGTCCCGAAAAAATACCGAAATGGCCCTGACGGGATCCCGAAAGTCATCCAGAAATGATACCGGAAGGATCCCCAGATGATCCCGAAAAAGTTCCGAAATAACTCCGAAGGGGATCCCGGACGCATCCCGAAAATCATTCAGTAATTATACCGGAAGGGTCCCAAAATGATCCCGAAATAGTCCCGTAAAGGTCCCGAAATAATCCCGACGGGACGCCGGACGATCCCGAAAACCATCCGGAAATGATCCCGTAAAAGTCCCGAAATTACCCCGACGGGATGCCGGATGGATCCCTAAAACTACCCAGAAATGATTTCGGAAGGGTCTCAAAAATATACCGAAAAAGTCCCGATATGACCCCGACGGGATCCCGGACGGATCCCGAAAACCCTCCAGAATTGATCTCTGAAGGGTACGCAAATGATCCCGAGATAGTCCATAAATATTCTCCATTTTCCTCCGACGGGATGCCGGGTGTCACTTCTCACTTTGTGAGCCCTCGACTTATTTGACACGTTGAGTTTGTAATATTTGTGAAGGTCAGTATACTTAAAGTTATAATGTGTAAAAATTGTTATAAAGTAATTATTCTAAGGGATCGTAGACCCCTCCGCCCTTTCAATATTCGAAAAAAATTTCGCCAGTAGACTATTTTCTTTGTCCCAAATATCATCAAAATCCGTATAGCCGTTCTGGCGTGATTCAGTCACAAAGACGAAAAAATACAATAATTAAATTATAACTGTTCCTAGGGGCGGGTACCTACCCCTTTTTAGAAAATATTGCTAGTAGATCCTTCTAGACTATTTATTGGCTATATGTGTGCAAAATTTAATCCACATCTGTGCAGCCGTTCTTGCGTGATTGAGTCACAAAGACAAACGTCTGGACAAACATCGAAACTTTCCCAATTTATAATATATGTATATTAGATATTAGATTAGATTAGATTAAGATTAAGGTAGGATAAGATCGTTTAGAAAGTCAACTGCTATTATTGCTTCGAGATGTAACCGACGATAGAATTCTCGATCAAGGTTAGCGGCTATATTACAAAACCCTGTAACATCTATGAAAACCACATAGTAGGTATGATATTGTTCCAATGTAGGCTGGTTGGAGAGGTCTATGGAGTTATCTGATAGCGAGATGCCATTGGCATCCTCATCACACGCGCTGTAAGCTAATTTATTCCAAATTGTACTAATAAATACGGAGATAAACCTTTAAAACCATGAACTTCCGAAAGTTTTTACGCTCATCGAATGTAAAAGTTGCTGATTTCTTTGTATAGTGAATTCGAATAGTACATTGGCATTATAGTGGGGTGTAGAAAATGGAAGGGACACTGCATCATCATCACCGAATATGCTGGCAAGTAAATTATTGTTCCATGGTACAAATCGATGTAACGTGAAGGTTCTCTCTTCTGCAGCCACGAATAGGCGCAAACTAAATTTCTTTGAAATATTAGACATGTTGCTACTAAAAAAAAAAAATCCAATCAAAGAAGTTGTGGTTATTTCCAATACCGGCTTAAACGGATTATTATTAAATAGGTAAATGTTAAAACGTCTGTGGGTAGGTAGTTCTTTGCGAAATTGTTTGGAACTTAGTAACTGATTAAAAATATAAGTTAAATAATAAGCATGATTCTGATCATAAATTAAATTTATATAGTTTTTCTTTTGAAAACATTCCTCTGGCGTTGGTATGCATATATCAATATTTAATTTTGGAAAAATTAAAGTTTGCTTAGCTGCAGCACCAATTAAAAATGGCGATACTTTTGGAATGATAAATTGGAAAAGAAAAACTTTCTGTTTTGTAATGATATAGGAAATTTTAATGGACTATTTTATAACCATTCCAAATTATTCATATCCTCTTTTAACGATGACGTTTCCAGACTGCTTCCAGACTTCCAGAAATTTGTTAAAAGGCTCCAACCAATTTGTTATGTATTGGTGTATTTGTCCTTTAATTATGAGCTCAGTTAACATTTATTTGGTTTGCAAGCGAAAAATATTTCAATGAAAAAGATTGCGTGTCTCTTTGTGCTCGTTTATCTCTTCCAGTGTTGGAGGCTTTTCTTTATCGATATTGTGCTTCTTACACTTCGCTTGGCTAACATTGCCGAGCTCCTTCGGATGAGCTACGGCTTTGCGCTTTGTTTTCAGCTGCTTTTTCGACATTTTTGTTGGTAGCTGACCCACTGGTTCGGAAATATTTTTGGGCGCTTGAATTAGACTTTTATGTAGGACATTAAACATGCCTACTAGGGGCTCTTCTAAGACTTAATATGTGGCATGCGTTGTAAGGTAAGTTCGTACCATAGTTGTGAGTTTATTTGAGTTGTATAGTTTTCTTTTTTTTTGGAAAATTCCTCAAATTCTTTGGTAAAAAAGGGGTGATATTACAAGTTTTCCCAACCCTCACCGGAGGGTGCAGTAGAACCAATTTCGTGATTGGTCTCGTGGTTTGTCCCCTTGCCATGTCGAGTCCGACGACTCCAACTCGGTTATCGGGGCCATAGTGAAGGTTTGCTATCCGAACTAGTCTCCATTCGTTGGGAGGCAAATTGTTTGTGACGGACTTATCCTTTGGTTTTGCCGGGGTTGGCCTCAGTCCGTCCAGGGTTCCCGAAAGTAGAAATTCCTACCGGTCCTTCTAAATGAATAACCCTGTTGATTTCATGTAAAAACGTTATAAATATTTATTTTCATCAAAATCTACTTCTACTCCTAGCTTATTCCCTTGCTTTGTAAGAGGTGACTGAGGTAATAGAACCCTCAGCCAACCTCTGCGGTCGAATGGAGTAATAAAGCCTCTAGACGAATAAACTTTAGTACAAATTAAGTCAAAACCTTCAGATCTACTCTTGGTCGGTAGTCATAAAACCTACCGACTCGCATGCCTGTCTCCTAATCTCTCTCTTTTAATGCGAATTCGTCGCCCTTATATACTAATTTTTGCACGCAGGCAACGGTTACTTTATAAAAACAATTTCTAACTAATAATATTAACAGTAAAAAACAACAGTTATTCCGGTGAATATTTCTTTCCATAAATATCCATGTTACGGTGATCCTATATTTAAAATTTATGTGGGCGGAAATATAAATATTTTGCTTGCGTGCAAAAGTGCGAAAGTCTAATTTTTCCTTCAATTTAATAATTATCCATTCAATGTGCAACAGAATGTATGTATTTAGGGTATAATTCATAAGGCTATACATATGTATATTTCCGGTGCTTCATATAAAATGTATACGTGATAAATACATATAATATTATAAATTCCAAGTTATTTCAAAATGTATGTTAGAGAAATGTATAGATATGTGTATGTTGTGAGGATACAAAATCCTCGTCTTTGGGGTCCTCATACTCCCCCCTCACCTGCCGCAACGAGACTCACCGTGACCAGCCCAGTGAGCGTGATGCGTACGCGGTAGAGATGACCCTCAATAAAACGTTTGAAAGACCGTTGTCGTCGTTTCTGTGGCTGCTGTTGTGGCTGGTGTAGGTGTCGTTCGATATCCTTGTTGAGTTCCTCTGGCAACGGCTGAATACAGGAGCAATTCTCCCACGTCTCCGGCGTGTCGCTTTGGGCGCTGTTCAGCCATTGTTGTATTTCGCCGATCACACAGCTGCCGTCTCCGTCGTTATTGTTGCGGTCGCCGATGTCCTCGTTGCTTGCCGTCGCTGCTGCTGTCTTTGAGGCTGCCGTTGACCTCGCTGGCCAGACGGCTTAATATGTTGTTGTCGTCGTTGAGGCTGCCGTTGGCCTCGCTGGCTCTATGGCTTAATATGTTGTTGTCGTCGTTAAGGCTGCCGTTGGCTTCGTTGTCGTCGTCGTTCGTTGTTGGCGGTTCGCATATCGCCTCCACGATCCTCTGCTTGGCCGGGATTCGGTTTCGACATGCGCGTTATATATGCGCATTCTGAGATTGATGCGACGAGTGTACTCCACGAACCCCCGGCCCTGATTATCCTCGTCTTCCTGTCTTATGGAGAGCTTACCCGTCTGCTTATACCGTTGTCTTTCGTCTTCGTCGTCTTCTTCACTCTCCGAGGAAATTGGGATTGGGGTAGGGTCCCGGACAGCGGCCCATTCCTCTGCCTCTGACCCCGACTCGGTGAGGTAGCCAAATTCCTCGGTGGCGGCGCTATCTCTCTAGTTGCTCGTGGCCGGTTCCCGTACCTCTTTCGCCCTGGTTCGCCTAAATTTCATTCGTAGGGATCCAAAGTTGGTCCCTTCGGCGGAGTACTGCTCTTCGTCAGATTGGTATGGTGTACTCATCTTGCTTTGCGTCAAAATACTTTAAGGTTTGGCCTTCCGCGTACCGGTTTATATATGGTTTCTCTTCTGACGCGTTAGACGGTACTTTTCCTGGCAGCGGGTATCATGCGATCATTCTTACCAATTTAGTTTTTGTACCTTTCATCAGGATGCTGCTATGTTTTTGCTTGTCGCTGCCCTTCCAATCGGTGGTGTGTGTGATGCCAGTCTATACTTTAAATGAAAAACTGGTGGATTTTCCTTAGGGTGTTCCCACCGTATTTGGTGGATTTAAAAAAAAAAAAGTGGTATATCATGAGCCTAGTTAAAGAGTATATTGATGTGATATTTATGTAATTATGGTTAGCGTTTACCGAGCTTTTAGTGGTTGATTCGGCTTCCGGGTATTCCTTGAAATGAAATTTCTTCGTGTATGATTTGACACTGTTTCGGTTGGGCGTGTCCGTTACTACCGATTTGATCCGGATTGACGTAAAATCTTACAAAATAGTCTATTATTCCGCAGTTGTCTCGGGGTGTGTGTTCGTTTAAGGCTGCCATAGCGAACTGCCTTCCTATGTATAATCTTGATCCATGTGTCTGTCGTCTGGCGATCCGTACCTGATTTTCTGGAAATATTTGTACCTGATTCTCTTGTTCCTCTCTGTGTTGTTTCTCGGTCTCTTCGTTGACTCGTGTGAGCGTACCGCAAATGGCTACCTCGCTGTTCTCTCTCTGTTGTTGTACCTCGGAAATATTGCTTGCTGTTCGATTGGACCATGTTGACTTGATTTGATTTTTGCTAACGTACTTCTTGCTGTTCTGTTTATGACTTTCCTTCCTGGATTTGTTGTTGTCGGCGGCGTCGGTTACGTGTTATGCTTTCAGCTCACTTAGGTGGGCTGTCCTCCTTCTTCCTCTGAACACTTTGTCTAGCTCTACGGTCACTGGTGACACAAAGTTCGTTACACGGTGAGCTCCACTGTACCTACGCTAGTTTGGCTGCAAAGTTATCCACCGCCTTTGAGAGCTGATGCTCCTTTACCAGCACTAGGTCGCCTATCGCCGGTCGCCATTGCCTTCTTCTTAAATTGTAATACTTTGCTTGCTCTATAAACGCTCTCTCTTGCTTACGTCGTACCATCGCGAATATTTCTTCCATCCTCTCTCCTGGGTTCACTAATTTCTCACCAGTACCAAATGTCTCCGCGCCGTAAAGGCTGTTGGGAATTCTCGGTTCCATCCCTTGTACTATGTATGCTGGACTGTAACCGGTCGATTCCCATACGCTTGTATTCAATGCCAACGTTATCTCTGGCAACAAGTCATCCCATTTCTTCTGCTCTTTTCCTGTAAATTGTGCTATCAGCCTCTTGATGTTCCTGTTTGCCCTCTATGTCGGGTTCTCCTGCGGTTTGTACGGCGCCGTTACGGTGCTTCACGCCGAGTTCCTCTAAAAATCTCTTAAAACGTTTGCTGAAAAACTGTGCTCCGTTGTCCGTAATAAATACTTTTGGGACGCCGAACCATGCCAAAATCCTCTCTCGAAATCCTCTTATTAAACATTCTGCCGTCACCTTTCTGATTGGTACTACCTCTACCCATTTTGAAAATTTTTCTAGGAAGACTAATGCCATTGTGTTGCCATGCTTCGATCGTGGCATTGTACCAACATAGTCTGCACACACTGTTGCCCAAGGCTCCTCTGAAATCTTCGTTAGCATCTTACCCGCGGCTGGCTGTTGACTCGGTTTGTATATTTGACATGCGTGACACAGCTGTACGTACTTTCTTATATCCCTGAACATTCCTGGCCAATAATAACGTGTTGTTGCTCTTGCTATCGATTTTCGGATGCCCATATGCCCTGCGCTCGGTGTGCCGTGAATCTCCTCTAGCACTCTGCGTCTCTGTGGGTTCGGCACACATAGCTTCCATGGGCCTGCATCGTCGCCCTCTACTTGACTTCCTATGCGTCTGTACAACTTTCCATCCTCGATAACGTACTCTGGGAATTTCTCCGGCGCCTTTCTTACATCTTCCATATTTGCTTTAAGCCACTTACACTCGTCTTTTCCGTCATTCATCGTCAACGTGCCCAACTGCTCGTCCATCGGTTGCCTTGATAGTGCATCTGTCACAATGTTCAACTTTCCTTTTCGATACTGTACGTGAAATGAGTATTGCTGTAGTTCCAGCCCCCATCTCGCGATCCGACCAGTCGGACTCTCTATCGCATTCAACCATTTCAACGCTAGGTGATCTGTTATTACTGTATACGTGTATCCTTTTATGTACGGCCTCATCTTTCGTATTGCCCAATCTATTGCCAAACACTCCTTTTCTGTCGGTGAGTAGTTCATCTCTGCCTTGTTTAACCTGCCGCTTGCGTATGCTATTACTCGCTCTTCGTCGCCTGAACCTTGTGTAGGTACTGCACCAAGACCAAAATCACTTGCATCCGTCTGCAAACTAAACTTCCTCAAAAAATATGGACAAGCGAGTAGCGGTGCCTGTGTCAGTGCTGCCTTAAATGCTTCGAATGCTGATTGCTGCTCCTCAGACCACCTCCACTTACTACCTATCTTAAACATTGATGTTAACGAGTGTGCGACTTGTGAGAAATCCGGCACGAATCTTCTGTACAATGACACGACTCCTAGAAAACGTCATAATTCTCGTATGTTCTTCGGTGGTTCCAGTTCTTTGATGGCTGCTATCTTGCCTGGGTCAGTATGGAAGCCTTCCTCGCTAACGACATGACCTAGATATTTTACCCTTTTCCTAAAAAACTCACATTTTTCCGGGTTTATCCTCAGGTTCGCTCTATGCAGTCTTCGAAATATTTCTGTTAAATGTGCAATGTGCTCTTCCAATGTTTTGCTTGTAATGATAATATCGTTAAGATAAGCAAAGGCGTATGGTTCCAATTCTGGTCCTATGACACGACCAAGTGCTCTCTGGAAAGTTGGTGGGGCTGAGCGCAAGCCATATGGCATTACCTTCCATTGGTATAGTCCGCACCCAGGTACTGTGAATGCGGTGTATTGCTTGCTGCTTGCTTCCATGGGATTTGCCAATATCCATTTTTCAAGTCGAGGCTACTGATAAATCTCGCGCTTCTAATTTGTCCAAGATATGTTGTATACGTGGTAAAGGGTAGGCGTCTGGTACTGATCTTGCGTTTAATTGACGGCGTAGACTAACGCAGAGTCTCCATTTGCCATTCTTCTTCTTTGCCAGAACTATGGGTGCGTTGTGCGGGCTACGCGATGGTTCGATGCAACCTTTTTGATCAGCCCGTCGATTTCCTTGTTGATAATTCCTTGCGATTTCGGATTCTTCGGATAGTACCTTTGCTTAATTGGACGGTCGTCTCTCATAACTATTTTGTGTGTGGCCACGTTGTATACTCCTGACATCTTTGCGAACACCTGTAATTCTTGGCTGAGAAATTTACTCACCGAATCTTCTGTCTTGCCAGTTGCTATCACCGCCATTGGGTTGTGTCCCTTGAAATCATCGCTATTCGTTTCGACCATAGTTGTACACGTCGCTACCTGCTGCTTACGTTCGTCTACTCTCAACGTTATTTCTTAACCACCACATCTCATCTCCAAGTTTACCTTCGCAAGATAGTCCGTGCCAATTACCACCTCATCACCCAGTTCCGGTAGGATTAGCATCACGTTCCTCTGTACTTTATCACCCATTCTTAATTCTGTATCTACCGCTTTTTTGATTATTATTGCTCTGCCGCCGCCCATTCTTACTCGCGTCTTTACTTCCTTGAATTTGCCAGCTTTTAATCTTTTCGTGATTAGCATCACGTTCCTCTGTACTTTATCACCCATTCTTAATTCTGTATCTACCGCTTTTTTGATTATTATTGCTCTGCCGCCGCCCATTCTTACTCGCGTCTTTACTTCCTTGAATTTGCCAGCTTTTAATCTTTTCGCCGTTGCATCACTTATAAAGCTCCTCGTCGCTCCCGTGTCAATTGCTGCTACCTCCGTTCACATACGTTGTTACCAATATGCGGCCCTTTGTGTATTTGAACATGTCTAATTTCTCCGAGGTTGCACCTCCGAAGACCCCATCCCTCGGTTACAATGTGGTCACTGGTCGTTTCCCCGTGGCTTCGTACAACAATCAGGAGTGAGCACGCCTATCTTACCACATGCCCAGCAAAATTCTCTGTTTATGCCTCGGCACCCGTATGAAAAGTGACCACCTCTTCCGCATCGTCTGCAGGCCGTTCTTGTGTCAACATATTCTTGTTGTGGCTCTGACCTCTGCTGTTGTTGGACTTCTAATCGCTCCTGTCTTTGTTCTGCCTGGAGACACTGGCACTGACCTTCTTGACGTCGTGGTATGAATGGCCTTGTGGTGGGTCGCATTGGTTTCCTGTCAGGAGTAATATTTTCGTAGTCTTCAGCTAAACTTAATAGGTCCTCAAGATTGCTGACCTCGCTTGGCTCTATATATAGTTGGTACTCTCTGCGCGAGTTTCTGTAGATGCGGGTTAGTTTCTGCTCCTCGGTGTTGCCCGCGTGACGCATGAGTCCTTGTAGTACTAAGACATAATCTTTAAATAGCTCACCTTGTCGTTATACGCGCATTCGAATTTCATCTTCCAATTGCTCTAAGTATCGGGAGCTTAGGGAGAACCTCAGGAAGTCCTTCTTGAAGGCGTCACACTCTTGCCAGTGCCGGTTGTTATTCCTATACCATACCAACGCTTTCTCCTTCAACAACTCCGGCAGCGCTTCCGGAATTGTGTGGCGTTTGATTTCATACCCATCTTCAAGTTCCGCCACTCTCTCGATGAATCCTAGGGGATCTTTGCCTCCGTCGTACTTTAATCCCCACTTCCTTACTATGTCCATGGTCGTTGTATATATATTCCAGGATACTGAATATAATGTATCGCTGGTTGTACGACGTCTAGCTGATTGGATGGCACCATTTTGCTGTCTATCATTTGCCATTGTTCTGCTGTATATCCTCGTAGTATTAACCCAGAAATGTGAAATACGTGTTCACCTCTTCCTCGCTGAAGCTCTGAAAGTGTGTCTCAAAATTTGTATTTAAATCTGCTCGCGAGCGATAAATGTGTCTCGTTCCTGCTCGGGCGCCAAAATGTGACGGACTTATCCTTTGGTTTTGCCGGGGTTGGCCTCAGTCCGTCCAGGGTTCCTGAAAGTAGAAATCCCTACCGGTCCTTCTAAATGAATAACCCTGTTGATTTCATGTAAAAACGTCATAAATATTTATTTTCATCAAAATCTACTTCTACTCCTAGCTTATTCCCTTGCTTTATAAGAAGTGACTGAGGTAATAAAACCCTCGGCGAACCTCTGCGGTCGAATGGAGTAATAAAGCCTCTAGACAAATAAACTTTAGTACAAATGAAGTCAAAACCTTCAGGTGTGCTCTTGGTCAGTAGTCATAAAACCTACCGACTCGCATGCCTGTCTCCTAACCTCTCTCTTTTAATGCGAAGGCAACGGTTGCTTTATAATAACAATTTCTAACTAGTAATATTAACAATATAAAACAACAGTTATTCCGGTGAATAGTTCTTTCCATAAATATCCATGTTAGGGCGATCCTATATTTAAAATTTATGTGGGCGGAAATGTAAATATTTTGCTTGCGTGCAACAGTGCGCAAGTCTAATTTGTCCTTCAATTTAGTAATTATCCATTCAATCTACAACAGAATATATGTATTTAGGGCGCCAAAATGTGATGGACTTATACTTTGGTTTTGCCGAGGTTGGCCTCAGTCCGTCCAGAGTTCCTGAAAGTAGAAATTCCTACCAGTCCTTCTAACTGAATAACCCTGTCGATTTCATGTAAAAACGTTATAAATATTTATTTTCATCAAAATCGACTTCTACTCCTAGCTTATTCCCTTACTTTGTAAGAGGTGACTGAGGTAATAAAACCCTCGGCCAACCTCTGCGGTCGAATGGAGTAATAAAGCCTCTAGATGAAGAAACTTTAGTATAAATGAAGTCAAAATCTTCAGGTGTACTCTTGGTCGGTAGTCATAAACCTACCAACTCGCATGCCTGTCTCCTAATCTCTCTCTCTTTTAATGCGAATTCGTCGCCCTTATATACTAATTTTTGCACGCAGGCAGCGTTTACTTTACAATAACAATTTCTAACTAATAATATTAACAATATAAAATAACAGTTATTCTGGTGAATATTTCTTTCCATAAATATCCATGTTAGGGTGATCCTATATTTAAAATTTATGTGGGCGTAAATATAATTATTTTGCTTGCGTGCAAAAGTGCGCAAGTCTAATCTGTCCTTCAACTTAGTTATTATCCATTCAATGTACAACAGAATATATGTATCTAATGTGTTTAGGAGGACACCGTACATAAATTTACCTTCCCTTTTTTGTATGGAGCTGCTGCTGACACGGCTGCTGCGGTGATGGCACGGCTGGGATGGCGAGGTTATGCTGGTGAATGCGAAGGTGGTGGTCCTTTGATGATTCGACGAGTTGGTTGTGGTGTGGTTGGATATGGCGGTGACAATTGACTTCGTTAGCCAATTTGTGCACTGGTGGTTGCGTAGCGGTAGTGGCCAAATGAAGTGGCGATGGATCGTGGAATAAAGAAAACCTTAAGTCGAACTTACTGTAGCCCGACGTGCTAATGCGCAAATTTTACACACGGGTTTTTGATTAAAACGTTTACAACTATAAATTAAACTTCATTGCTTATTTACAAACGTTAACAATACAGCATTTAAATTCACTTTAAGAGTTCAACAAAGGATTTTAAAATTTTGTTTGTAAATTTACTTAGGTCACAACCGCGAGGGATAAAATTTCGAGTTATATTAATTATTAAAAAGGAAGAATGTCAACAATGAGTGTTTGACAGCGGATGCTCGTTCAGGCGAGCGAGTAGCGCACGCGTTACCAACCACGTAGCTGAGGTTTTGGTTGTGTTCCCATGAGGGAGTCATTTAGGAACTACAAATTCCATGCATAAAGGAAATTCAATATGTAAAATTAATTCAAGGTGCGTGCGCTAATCGCTCGCTTGAACATCCTGCCCGCCTAGGCGCGTTAGCCGGCTAAGGTCACTTTGAGCTGCTCCAGAGCTCTGATGGCCTCGTTCATGAGGATGTTTGCCACTTTGCCTCGGTGTGGAGCCGTCTGAAGGCCTGCTACTGAGCACCGAACGGTTGTGCTTTTGGGATAGTGACGGTGGTCGGATTATAACGATTGTTGACGGCTTGTTGTTGTGGGCGTTGGCGGCGGCGGCGCGAGTTAGAGCGTGGTGCTGGTGTCGGAGGCACTTGGGGTGTTGGTGCAGCGTGGCTCGATGGTGTTGGTTGTGGTGGGGCCCGGTGGAGCATGGTGTGGTGTGGAAGTTCACAAATGCGGCACATAATGGGCGACGTACATTCACTCGTCGCGTGTGATAGCGCCAGACAATTGGTACAATACCCATGGGCTTGTGCCAGGAGGTATCGCTGCGACGGCTGCATGCCCCGAAAGAGTGGGCAAGTACGGAGCGCATGGTGGCGAGCGCATACGCGGCATTGCATGAAATTATTGTTGGAGTTGTTGTTTTGGCGCTCGGCGTGATTGCTAGCTACCACCACCTGAGAGCGTATCGACGTTCTTGGTCTTGGAGTTGGTGTTACATCCATGTTCGTCTGAAACGAGTCGTATTCATATGACTTTAGTGAGGGGTATATTGATAATTGTAACTATGAGATGAAGCGGTATTTTAATTGCTGTTTTTGGGATTAGGCGGATACGGTGATTTAACGGGATAAATTCTTAGGACTCAGCGGTCTTGTGAGTGGGGTGGTAACCAAAATCTACACGGTCGCTTGGGGGCTGGGCGGACGATCCGCTGGAGGCAGAAAACATAGTTTTACTATCGGCCGTGTTAGAATGCCGGATTGGGTGCGCACCCCGACGACTTGAATGTGGCCATCCGGGCCGGGGCGTGCTCGTTCGATGCGTCCGAGGCGCCATTCGGTGGGAGGAAGCGTATCGTCCTTGATGGGGACACACTCACCGACTTTTGGCTCAATGCGGGTGTCTTTCCACCGATACAGTTTGTGGAGGTCTTTGAGGTAGTCCTCTTTCCATCGTCGGCTAATTTGGTGATGGAGAACCTTGACCTTTTCCCATCGGTTGAGAAGAGATAGGTTTTCATGCTCGGGTTCAGGAATTGCTAATAAAGGGGTTCCCCTAAGGAAATATCCCGGGGTGAGCGCGGTAAAGTCAGAGGGATCCTAAGACAGCGGGGAGATGGTGCGTGAGTTTAACACGGCCTCTGTTCGTATCAGCAGGGTGGTAAATTATTTAAATGCAGATAAGGAAAACGTGACTGTTGCAATGGAAAAAAGTGACTACATGGCAAAGATGAATAATATATTATCCGATCTGTCAACATATAGAATATTACGACAAGACCCAACGTTGCGTTTACAAACGAAAAACAATCAATTTGTAGATAAATTAGAGAAACTAGGTATCATTACAAAAAGAGAAAGATCACAAATGACAACCCATACCGCTCTACCACCACGAATATATGGTGCGCCAAAAGTACACAAAGATAATGTACCTTTAAGACCAATTTGTTCAATGATTAATTCTCCGTCCTATAATTTGTGTAAATACTTGACCAACGTTTTAAAAAATCTGACTTCCGAATCAAAATTTAATGTTAAAAGTGCAATAGAGTTCAAAAATAAGATAAACAACTCCTGTATATGTGATGATGAACGTCTTGTGTCGTTTGATGTAGTGTCATAGTTTCCAAGCGTACCAACGGATTTAGCTATAGGGACTATAATGACAAAGTGGGACGACATAAAACAATACACAGATATACTAAAAAAGCTCTTTATGGAAATATTGACCTTTTGTGCTCGGGTTCAGGAATTGCTAATAAAGGGGTTCCCCTAAGGAAATGTCCTGGGGTGAGCGCGGTAAAGTCAGAGGGATCCTGAGACAGCGGGGAGATGGGGTGTGAGTTTAACACGGCCTCTGTTCGTATCAGCAGGGTGGTAAATTACTTAAATGCAGATAAGGGAAACGTGACTGTTGCAATGGAAAAAAGTGACTACATGGCAAATATGAATAATATATTATCCGATCTGTCAACATATAGAATATTACGACAAGACCCAACGTTGCGTTTACAAACGAAAAACAATCAATTTGTAGATAAATTAGAGAAACTAGGTATCATTACAAAAAGAGAAAGATCACAAATGACAACCCATACCGCTCTACCACCACGAATATATGGTGCGCCAAAAGTACACAAAGATAATATACCTTTAAGACCAATTTGTTCAATGATTAATTCTCCGTCCTATAATTTGTGTAAATACTTGACCAACGTTTTAAAAAATCTGACTTCCGAATCAAAATTTAATGTTAAAAGTGCAATAGAGTTCAAAAATAAGATAAACAACTCCTGTATATGTAATGATGAACGTCTTGTGTCGTTTGATGTAGTGTCATTGTTTCCAAGCGTACCAACGGATTTAGCTATAGGGACTATAATGACAAAGTGGGACGACATAAAACAATACACAGATATACCAAAAAAGCTCTTTATGGAAATATTGACCTTTTGTATCACAGAGAATAGATATTTTAAGTATGAAGAAATTATTTATACGCAGTTAAGGGGGCTTCCAATGGGATCTCCGGCATCACCGATAGTAGCCGACATCATAATGGAAGAAATATTGAAGAAAGTGACAAACACGAGACTACTTAGTAAGTACGTAGATGATGTGTTTGCAATAGTAAGGGAGGACGAACTAGAGAAAACAATGAAAACCCTAAAGACATATCATAAAGATATACAATTTACCATGGAGCTGGAGACTGAAAACAGATTACCCTTCTTGGATTGTCTCGTATCTAAGAGAGGTAACCAAATAAAAGTAGATTGGTACCAAAAGCCCACATCATCAGGACGGATAATGAGATACAAATCCAAACATCCGAGAAGCATGATTATAAATACAGCCAAAAACTTTATTGGGAAGGTGTTGGACACGAGTGATGCAGTGTTCCACCCTGAAAACAAAAGAAAAATAGCAAATATACTAAAAATTAATGACTTCCCTCATGGAATTATACGGAGGATGATAAAAGCTTACAGTGAAATAAAAATACCCAGAAACGGAGAAAAAACAACTACAAAGTACAAATCGATGTTATATATACCAGGCTTCTCCGACAGATTAAAAGGTTCCGACATATATGACAAGTAAAACATCAAAATTGCACATAAACCAGCCTATACGATGAATATTTTCTACAACAACATGAAAAGTAAAGTAGCATTATTAGACAAAAACAACATTGTATACAAAATTACATGCGCTGGAAATGAAAACGATAAATGTACCAAAGAGTATGTAGGTACAACTAAGAATAAATTGAAAACGAGGATATCAGGCCACCGATCTGATATAAAATGCAGAGCAGCTACTAACATGTAAAAAACTGCACTTGCGGCCCACTGTGCAGAGAGCGGCCATCAACCAGATTTCGAAGCAGTGAACATACTTCAAACAGAGCAAAATTACAAAAAACGCTTCACTTTAGAAATGCTCCACATAACAAACACACCAATAAACAAGAGACTTAACTATAAAATAGATATCGACGGCTGCTCACATATCTACAGACACTTGCTAGAATCGTGGAAAATTAGTTCAAAGCTACATGGCGAACCGAACGGACGCAGATTAGCAAAATAAAAATATAAATGTATGTATGTATATAAATATGAATATGATTATATACATAGGATGGTTTATTTATTTATTATTGTTAGTTATTACAAACTAAGCTGAAATTTTTTATTATTGTTGTAGCCCCCTGATGAAGGTCACCAAATGTGATCGAAATATATTGGGAAATTAAAAAATCAAATCGTTTTATTACTTTTGACCTAGAGCCGGCAAAATAAAAACTTTACATATTAGGTGGTAAATTCCTCGAAAGTGAATTTATGAGGTCCGACTGATTACTTGAGGTGGGTTTTGAAACTTTTGACCGCAGACCCATATGCGGGGCGCCGGATGGGATATACTTCCATTTTATGCCTTAAGTGGCGTATTTTTTGATGAATTCTTGGGATACTGGAGAAGGTCACCAATTCCTTTTCCGTAGCTCTTTTGGCACATACAAAGGTTGTGCCATTATCACTCACCATAGTTGCGGGATAGCCTCGACGTCCAAAAAAACGGGCAAATGCAGCCAGAAAGGCCTCAGAGGTGAGATTTGAGCACAACTCGAGATGTACCGCTTTTGTCGTGAAGCAAACATAAACGGCCACGTAACGCTTCACGAGGGTAGAAGATCTTAGCATGGATGCTTTTATCAAAAAAGGGCCAGCAAAATCAACACCCGTTGTGGTGAAGGGGGGAGCGAAAGTGCTTCGTGTGTGTGGCAAGGCTGCCACTATTTGGGAGCGCATTTGCTGCTTGTGGACGGTGCATGTTTTACATTGAAAAATGCATTTTTTGATGAGTGGCTTGAGGCGAGGAATGTAAAGTTCTTGTCTAATCGTTTGCTGCATGAGACGGACTTCGGCGTGCAAGAAAAGTTCATGCAGGAAGCGTAGGAAAAGTGCAGCATATCAGGATTTTTCCAGGATAATAATGGGGTGGCTTTCGTTGTAGGTTAGTGTTGAGTGAACTAGGCGACCGCGGACTCGGAGCAATCCATCTTCATCCAAATATGGATTAAGGGTGAGAAGGGGGCTCCGTTTGTCGATAGGCTTCGATGCTAACAACGATGCCTTTTCCTTGGGGAAATATCGGGACTGAGTTAAGGCGACTAGCTTGAGTTTCGTGTTTCGGAAGTCGTCGTGGGTAAGGGTTAAAGGGGAAGTTGGTATGTGGCCTGCGCGGATTTTAAGGGTGCGTATGAAGCGCAACACGTGAGTTAAAACTCTCAGGGCACGCCGAAACGAGGAAAATCTATCCAGAATGTCGGGTTCTTCTTCGCTGGCATGTAATGCTTCGATTCGGCGGACTTCGGGTGGACTTACGGAGGGGCGGCGCAAGTCTCTGGGCCATGATTCCAGGGGACTGATGAGCCATTCTGGGCCTTTCCATCACAGGGAGGAAGCTGCCAAATCAAGAGGTTTGCATCCTCTTGTGCCCATGTCGGCGGGGTTTTCGGAACTGCGTACATGTCGCCAAGTGGCGTTTCCAACCAGATCGATTATTTGCGCGGTTCGATTTACTACGAAAGTTCTCCATGTATAGGGGGGCTTTTCTAGCCGCGCGAGAACTTTTTCGGAGTCCGACCACATCGTCAAGGTATGCGGGCTGAGATTGAGTTGGGATTGAACGACGGAGACTAGCTTCGCTTGGAGCAGAGCTCCACACAATACCAACCGTGGAAAGCTGGTGTATTTTAGGGGTGCCACTTTGCTTTTAAAGACTATGAGATGAGAGGTTTGTGTGCTGTTACTGGGATGGATTCAACGGTGTACGGAAATGAGTCCTTTATGGCATTCCTTTGAATCTCGAGAGTTTTCGTCGTACTTACTTTTTCGACTTCGAGAAACTGGGGATCCAGCAAGTCTGGTGTGGGAATAATTTCAATTATTTCAGGATGGTTTGCAGTGATTTTTCTAAGGGGGAAGCCTGCTGACGTAAGGGCTTGCCTGACTTGCGAGAGGGACTCTAAAGCTGAGAGGATGGAGTGCCCGCCAGAGAGTATATCGTCTACATATGTCTCGTCTTTTAATATCTGAGATGCTTTAGGGAAAGTATTATTGACGTCTTTAGAGAGTTCGTGCAAGGTACGTATTGCAAGATAGGGAGGCAATTAAGACCGAATGTGACGGTTTAAAGTTTAAAATCTTGAATTGGACCATTGGGGGTTGAGCGAGAAACAATTTTTTTTTTCAATCTTGGTCCTCCCCATGTAAGAGAATTTGGCGGTACATTTTTTCTACATCGCCGTGGAAAACAAATTGGTACGTGCGCCACTTGTGTATTAATAGCATGAAATCGGGTTGTAGGGTGGGACCGGTATAGAGAACATCATTCAGAGAATTACCGGAAGTTGATTTCTTTGATCCATTAAAGACCACACGTACCTTGGTAGTTCTTTTTTCGGGCTTTATAACCGCGTGATGGGGTATGTAGAACGAAAAGTATTTGTTGTGTGAGCATTTTTCGTAGGAAGTGGTTTCTTCCATATGACCTAGGGTGAGATAATCTATTAAGACTTGGTCATATTGGGATTTAATCTCGCCTTTTTTGAGAAGATTTATCTCTATGCTAAGAAATTGCTGGAGAACTGAGGTTCGGGATCTACCTAAGGCTACCTGTTCTGGGAAACTGCGTCTAAAGGGGAGTCGTACTACATAGCGACCGTCATCTGTGCGAGTGGTGGTGGACTGGTACAATTCTTCGCATATAGTGTCTTCAACATTAAGAGACTTGTAGGTGGATACTTCTTCCAGTTCCCAGAATTTTCTGAGCTGCGAATCGAGGGAGTTCGATACTTCCTCCACCTGGGTTGAGAACGAAACTACTTTGCTAGGGACTTGACCACTAAGGGTCCACCCAAATATGGTGTTTTGCGCTAGTAGGTTCAGGGAGATTTTTTCAACACCTTCTAGCATTATCTTCGGGATAAGGTCACTGCCAATGACTAAGTCAATCTCGGATGGAGAGTGGCAGTTTGCATCTGCGAGGGTTAGATGCGCCCATTTTTCACGCCGTCCTTGGGTGGGATTAAATTTGGGTAACACATAGGTTAACTGGGGTAGGACAATAGCTTGTGCTTGGATCGTTCGAGACTAGAGTTAGAGAGCATAGTTTGTTCGATGTTTGAACTACTCTTCCACCCATGCCTGATATTTCGAAATTAGATGCTCGGCATGGTAGACGCAGTTTTATTTGAGCTTTGGAAGAGATAAAACTCCGTTCTGACCCTTGGTCAATTAGGGCTCTGAGTTTGAAGAGTTCACCTCGGTGTTCTACTGCCGTCGGGAGTAGTACTTTACTTTCATTGTCCGAGTAGAAAGATTGTACGTGGGCATTTTTGAACACGTGGGTTGATCGCGGTTGTCTTTCGGAGAGTGGGGAGTTGGGAGAATGACATCAGTGGGGGTGGTAGTTGCTACTTGGGCTGTGGCTCCATGCATTCTTGTTGTTGATGATGTGCTAGAGGTTGCATCATCATGGAGAACTGAGTTGTGTCATTGTCGGCAGTGAACACACTTGAATGTGCTTTTGCAATCTCTTAGAACGTGGGACTGGGATAGGCAGTTAAAGCACATGTGATTGTCTCTCACGAACTTGTTCCGATCATGGACTGGCATTCTAGCAAATTTTGCACTGCTGTACAGGGGGTGCTCGGAGGTTTTGCAATATGCGCTTTTGTACATTGTGCGGTGTTCTGTAGCATGGGATTGAATCCTCGAATTGGATTTTTCGTGATTGTTGCCTCTGAACGCATAATTATTTTGTTTAGAGTAGCTTGTGCTAGCGGGGGCCGATGGGGGTTTAGAGGGGCGTCATTGGTCTACTCTTTCTGCAACCTCGTAGCGAGTAGTCATAAACTGGTTCATTTAAGACCAGTTGGGGAGATCTTTCCTGGAGGTTAGAAACTGTTCCCACAGGGTTACCGTGTTCTCCGGGATTTTAGAGGTGACCAGATAAATGAGGAATGGATCCCAACTTTCTGTTGAAACTTGCTGAGTAGCGAGACTTTGGAGGCAATTATTTACGGATGATTGCAATTTCTGTATACCCTCGCTATTTTCAATGGGTATTGGTTTTAAATTCATAAGGGTTTTTATTTGGTTGTCAACCAAAACCCTGCGATTTTCATATCGCGACCTTAGGGCTTCCCAAGCCAGTTCAAATTTGGCATCACTGAGTGGGAACTATTTGACTATTTGCCCGGCTTTGCCTTGTGTTTTATACCGGAGGTGATATGATTTCTGGGCTTTTGTGAGTTTTGGGTGGTTAATATAAACCGCAGTGAACATGTCCCGAAATGATGGCCATGGTTCATAACCCCCATAAAATACTTCCGTATCACAAGACGGGATTTTTAAGCCGAAACCTGTTCCATCTCTGGGAAGTGATGCGGTGGGTGCGGCTATGGGAGTGTTTGCTTGTAGGAGCAACATAAGTTGGTCCCCTATCTGGGCTTTTGTGTCCTCGTCGAGAATTAGAAATGACCGGTATTTATTAAACGCGACCGGTTTAAAATCCTCTGGGAGATCTAGATCTTCTGTATCTAATGCCGCGTCATGGGAGGTTTGGACCCGGTCCCAAAACCTATCAATATTGGTATCTTTAAGTTTCAGGGACGATTCCGTATTTTCATTAATCGGGGTGCACCTGAATCAAGCACAGTAGTCAGTGAAATTATCCGTTTCCGAGACGAATTTATTTGCCGTGAACATTTGCTTATTTTTTTTTTTGTGGATTGGCGCGTTTGGCGTTGATCTTTGGAACTGCCTTGGGATTTTTCGTCGTCACTCATTGTGGGGCTTTTTGATTGGCTTCTTTGAGGGACACCTAACATAAAGTGAGCAAGCGAGGGAGAGAGCCTGAGAGTGAGGGAGAGAGCCTGAGAGTGAGGGAGAGAGCCTGAGAGAGAGAGAGTGAGTTGACGACTTAAAGAAAGATTTATCACCGCAATGCAAATTTCACGACAAGAGAAATAAATTTTTGACCTTTTGAAATTATATTTAATACGGCGACCATGAATTCGTACCATTGTACCCGCTTGAGAGAGCAACAAATGAAATTGTATCTCCGTGCCGCACTTTTATAAACGTGTGTATATGTGTAGCATATATGCGTATTAAAGTATCTAGGGGAAATTATAATACTTTTGATATGGGGAATTAATTCGTATGAGATTATCTCGAGATGAGGTTTTTTGGTTTTTTTTTTGTTTGTGTGATTTAGAGGAGTCTTATTTGCACTTCGATTATTTGGACTGTAAAGGGGTTTTGATGCGAGAAAACTGAGTAGCTTATCGAAATTCTTATTGGAGATTGCGAATTTATAGCGTGCAAATTTAGTGCGAGAATTTGGTACTTATTATTTTGTATGGCTGGTTCCAAGTGGCGTCGAAGGACCACTGTTTAGGGGGATACCGTACATAAATTTATCTTCCCTTTTTTTATGGAGCTGCTGCTGACATGGCTACTGCGGTGATGGCACGGCTGGGATGGCGAATTTATGCTGGTGAATGCGAAGGTGGTGGTGCTTTGATGATTCCACGAGTTGGTTGTGGTGTGGTTGGATATGGCGGTGACAATTGATTTCGTTAGCTAATTTGTGCACTGGTGGTTGCGTAGCGGCAGTGGCCAAATGAAGTGGCGATGGATCGCGGAATAAAGAAAACCTTAAGTCGAACTTACTGTAGCCCGACGTGTTAATGCGCAAATTTTACACACGGGTTTTTGATTAAAAAGTTCACAACTATAAATTAAACTTTATTGCTTATTTACAAACGTTAACAATACATCATTTAAATTCACTTTAATAGTTTAACAAAGGATTTTAAAATTTACTTAGGTCACAACCGCGAGGGATAAAATTTCGAGTTATAATAATTATTAAAAAGGAAGAATGTCAAAAATGAGTGTTTGATAGAGGATGCTCGTTCAGGCGAGCGAGTAGCGCACGCGTTGCCAACCACGTAGCTGAGGTTTAGGTGTGTTCCCATGAGGGAGTCATTTAAGAACTACAAATTCAATGCATAAAGGGAAATTCAATATGTAAAATCAATTCACGGTGCGTGCGCTAATCGCTCGCTTGAACAAAATGTATATGTGATAAATTCAAATATTATTATAAATTCCAAGTTATTTCAAAATGTATGTTCTTTAGAAAAATGTATAGATATGTGTATGTTGTGAGGGTACAAATTGTTCGGTTTTGGGGTCCTCACATGTTCTCTTTTATGACGACTAGGTCCCCTTGTTTGAGGTTTGATTGCGGATGTTTCCATTTAACTCGTTTCTGCAACTCGGCGAGATACTTGGTTTCCCTTCGTATGCAGAAAGTTTGATGCAGCGCCTTGAGTTGTCCCCAATGGTTGACGAGCGATGCGCGATTCTCGCTGACGTCAATCTCGGGTGACGCTAGTAGATGACCCCCGACTAGGAAGTATCGGGGGGTGTGGGAGTCCAAGTTGGACGGATCATTCGAAGATGGGCTTAGGGGTCGTGAGTTGAGACAGTATTCATCTGTACAAAGTAGGGTACTAACTCTTCGAGGTTGAATTTATGATACAAGCCGATCTTTTTAAAATAAGCTTTAAAACTATTTACTCCCGCTCCCCACAGCCCACCCATATGAGAAGCAGCTGCTGGTATGAAACGTCATGTAAGAGTTTAGTGGGAATATTTAGAGAGCGTTTGGTTGCGCGCCTCAGCGAGGAACACCTTAAACTCTGAGCGGAAAGCCCTTGACGCCTCGAAAAAGTTCGTTCCGTTGTCGGAGTAGAGGTTTTTCGGGTATTCTCGTCTGGTGACAAACCGGCCAAACGCTGCTAGAAACGCGGCGGTACTGAGGTCGCTGGTTGCCTCTAGATGGACTGGCTTTTGTCGAAAAATAGACAAATAGGCAGACGTAACCGTTTGACATGCGGCATCCTCGTCCGCTGTAGGACTCTGTATCAAATAGTCCAGCAAAATCCACCCCGGTATTTGTAAATGCACGAGAAAAGGTAGTGTGTTCCGCCGGGAGATTTCAAATGAGTTGTGTTGGAGAACATTTGCGGAATAGCGTGCAGGCCTTTCAATTAAGAATGATAGATCGAATCATGTTTTTGACCCTCGGTATCCAATACTGCGTGCGTTGAAGCCGCAGAATTAGCTGATTTCCCGTGTATGGAAATGGTGTGATCAAATTGAACGAGAAGACGACTGAATCGGCAGGTTTAAGGAAGGACTATCGGGTGACGCTCACTGAAGGGAAGGTCCTTGGATAGACGGCCTCACTCGTAGGACATTATTTTCATCAAGGACTCACACACTTTAGCGAATGCTGGAATAACGCTGATTGGCCCTTAATCAAAAGGTGTTGCGTCTGCATTTTTTTGCGACGGGAACAATCACAGCCTTTTTCCATTCCACTGGGAAACACGAAGTTGTAAAGCAATGATTGATTATGTGTGCAAGGGTTCCTAGCACGAAAGGTAGTACAATTTTCACAAACTTCAAGGATATCCCGTCCTCCCCAATGGCACCGGACTTGATTCTTATAAGGGATTCAAGAACATCTTTTTCACTTGCTGCGCCAAAGTGAAATTCTGTCTCCGGTAAAAATGTGTGTTCTAGGTACTCAGCTCTGTCCTGAACAATACCCGAACTACTAAAATAATCGTTAAGAGTATTAGGATTAATCTGACACTCAATCGTCTGTTTGCCATGGATGTTGAGATTCTTTAAGTTGCGTCATAAATCTTTAGATGGTAGTGCCGGATTTAACTTTCGGTGACAGTATATTTGCTTTGCTTGCCTAGTGATTTAAGTGGGCTGGTTGCGAGCGATTTTTTACTGCGACCAAGCAATTTCAGTATTGGTCTTTTCCACTTCGTGTACAGCTTATTGTACGTAAGTAAGTACAGCTTATTGCGTAGTTTAATAGCTGATCTGACTTTGTTATTGTACCAAGGACAAGAGTTTTTTATAAATCGGACTTCAAGTAACGGTACGTGGACATGAAATAGATTGCAGAGGGTGTTATTTAAAAAATCAAGCTTCTAATCCACGGTAGCAAGAAGCGAACATGAAGCTCAATCGATATATGAAAGATCAACAAACAACTCAGAAATAACGGTGTCAGCTGAACAATTAAACGTAACATCTAGTGTGCAAAAAATAAGATCATGATCGGAGATGAAGCTAATTTGTTGAAATTTTAAAATGTGGTCAGGGCTTCACGTTATAATGGATGTCCAGGAAGCTCGGAGTTGAGTTATGTGAATATCTTGTTGGTACAATATTGTTAACAATGGTAAGATCAGCGCCCGCGACATGATCAAGTAGTTTCATGGTGTAACCACCATTACAAAAAAGATTTACGTTAAAGTCCCCACAAATTACAAAACGCTCAAAATCAATTAAAAACTGGGATAACTCCTCAAAATATGAATCTGACAAATTACACCTATGGGGGTTGAACACGCAAGATACCAAAACTTTTTATCGTTGTCCGATATTTCGGCAATGATAAACTCCGTGTCACTATTTTTTGATTCTGCCAAGACACTAATTTTCAAGTAGGACTTACAGTAGATAGCAAACCTCTTTCCTTTTCTGTCGACACGTGTCAGACTATAGTTAGGGATGCTGTAACAAACGTCAGGAATATCACTAGTGAACCAGGTTTCCGTGACACAAATAAGATCAACATTAGAATCAAAAAATAAATCCCTAACATAGTCCAGCTTATCATTATTTAAACTGCGGGCGTTGAAGTGTACTACATTAAGTCCATCAGAGTGCTTACACAAGATATCTATTAATGCCTTGTTGCTATCACTAATGCTGAAGACAGATTTCCTACAGGGGTCTAAGTCCATTAGAATGTGAAGGAACGACTACAAAAAGTATGATACACATAAAAACCGCAGCAGTGATGCAAGTATATGTGACTGCAAAAAATAAAAAGCACAAAGAGAAAAAGAGCAGAGAAAAAAAATAAATGAGTATGACTGAAATTAAAGCTAGAAACAAAATAAGAACGAAAAATAGAGTTAAAAGAATTGAGCATAAAGAGTAAAGTTCACAGCATAGATTAAATTGAAAGGCAGAGCTTAAGTTTAACATATACATATACATAAACATTCTAAAAATTATTTGTTTCATATTGTAAGTGCGCTCAAGTACCAACAACAGTATCCACCTCGGCGATGCTGCCAACCAATTTGGGCTCTTCGTCACTCTTTAGCCGAACAAATATTCTGCCTCGATTGGAAAACGCCGATGCTAACTTTTTTTGCCACCTAAGCTCAGATGCACGCGTCATCACCTCCCGCAATCTCCTAGGCATCTCCGTAAATATTTACCGTCCCATAGAAAGGCAAATCAATGTCAGAGGCCGTCAGTGATCTCTTTTTAGACTTAACAAATACAGCAACCGATTTTAGCAACTGATTGCGGTCAGGTGCAGAGAACAACTTTATAACAATGGGAGGGGAGGTGTTTGGCTTGTTTTGTTTATTATTATTCCCACTGTTTCGCAATCGGAACGCATCGCGCAATGGTGGTGCTTTGCTATCAGTTACTCTGCAGATCTTCGAAAATAGCTCAGGTAAACACTCACTTGCTGCATGTGGGACACAAGTAATTATTAAGTCAGTGGCGACTGCGCTGGCTTCGAGTGCATTAATGTGGCCCTGAGCTGCAATCAACTCATTTCGCACCAAGAGAACATCAGAGCACGCGTTCTCAACTCCACCAACTCTCTTCTCGACTGCAGTAATGCGGATTTTCAAATTTGCAGTTTCAGCAGCCAACTCACCATATTTTTGCATTATACGCTTTTCGGTTTTCCTTAATTTTGCAGTCAGTTCTTTGACAATTAATTGTCTCTGTACCTCCAGTTGCTTCGCCAACACAGTTGATGATGGCGTGGGAGGGGTTGTTTGGGGGGGGGGGGAACCGTTCCTCTTGCTAGGTATCTTTTCGCCATTGTTGTTGTTATAAACACTCGCTCGTTTAAAATTTAATTGTTTATTGCTTTTGTTATTCTTGTTCTTAACTCACTGATTTTAATTAGTATTTTTTCTGACTAATATCTATTATCAGGAGTTATTTTCAACTCAGGAAAAAGAATTCACACAACAATAGTTCACACGAGCAACAGCAACACAAAAGCTTTTGAAAATTTCAATATTTTACCGAGGTAAACAAAAATTATATTGGAGCCCACAAAAACACGTCCCATTCAGCCAAATGATTAAACTCTATGGGTTTTGCAAGGATAATCCTGCTGACTTTAATGCAGCTGTTATTTCATCTCGAGCTTTGATTGCTGACTCAATACTATGGCCCCCTGCTTCTCAAGATGTGCGGTGCAGTAGTGTCCTTATAGCCAGACGAGGGGCAGAGTTGACTCCAAAGATTGCCGTGTTGAGTTCATGTACACTGATAGGGTCACCTGGTTTAAGACGAAAAACTATTCCTTGGTATTGGGTCTGATTTTCCTTTACCCAAATTTGCCTGTACATCTACTCAATGTCGCTGTTAAAAACAAACTTGAAAAATCTCCATCGGAGATGTAGGATTGTTAAATCGGCTTGATGTACTTGGCCTGCATGTAGGACGTCGTTCAAGCTAGTGCCGTTGGAAGTGGAGCACGACGCGTTGAATACGACCCTTACTTCAGTAGTTGTGCTTTCCTCTTTGATCACCGCATGATGCGATAAGAAACATCAATCAGTTGATTGTGGTAGTACTACGTTGTGCACCTGTGGCATGTGCCCTAAGGTGTCGTATTCTGTAAATACCCTGTTGTATTCCGTCTGTAGGGCCGGTGTCTTGAGTAGACGCGTCTCGTTTCGATAGAAATGAGAACAAACGCTCTTCAGAGATGGGCCCGAACTGAGGTTTTTTGGAAAGTCTTGTTTAAATGGAAGAGCGACGGTGTATTTGCCGGCGTATTTAAAACGTTCTTCCGTATGCCTTTTAGTATTATTTGAGGATAGATATCGCCTCCAACTATGAGGTCGACTGGTTCACTAATGAAGATCCTCTTATCCGCCAAGATCAAATCAGGGAAGGCTTCCCGAATCGCTGCGCTAACTTTGCAGTTCGGAAGGTCCCTTGCTAATTGAGGTAGGGCTAGAATCACTAGAACCGACACTTGCACATGCAAACGTTTGGATGGCAGGTTTATTCTCTCCTTTAGCCTTTCTGTAATGAAGGAGCATTCGGACCCAAAGTCAATCAGCACTCTGGCTGAGAATTCCCTCCATTATAGTGTATATTAACACGTACTCTTCCTAACAACACCCCCTTTGTTGTATTCGCATGATACGAAGAGACGTTATTAACATTCTCTTTCCTTTTTTCAGAGTCCAGCCTTGCTCCAGCATGCTGTGAGGTTGAAGGTATGTTGTCGGTCGAGTTTTGAATCCACCTTTGAGGAGTTGTCATTGCTTGAGCTGTCGGAAGATGGAGCCAGGTGCTGTGCCTTGCGTGGCATGAACTGGAATTGAATGGGCTAGTGCATCATGTCGCTGTGTGTCCACCCGACAGGCAATTCAGACAACAACTATTGCTTTTGACAAAATCTATTTTGCTCGCAGTGAAAAACCTACGGAATTTTTGGCAATTTCGTAATTTGTGCTCCATACTATTGCACATTTTACAAGTCTTCAAAGATAAATGGGACTGGATAAGGACCGAAATGGCCAGTTTTTCAGTCGCCTTAGTAAAGGAGAACCGTGGACCTCCACCTGCTTGGAAAGAGGTGGGTTGGCACCAGGGGCAAGTTAAGTTGGTGGCTTGCGATGACCAGAGGTCAGCCGACTTGTACAAAAAGGCGGTGGCTAGGTTGGGTGAGTTCTACCCTGGGGCGATGCTCAGGGCTGTCGACTTCAATGACATCCCATCTAGGCCGAGAGCTAGGTGTAAGGTTCCTCTTCGGAACCCTTGATGAAAATTGTCTCTGAGCGCTTTGGACGCGCAACACACTCCACATAGAAAAAACGTAGTCGTTGTTAGGTTTTTAATAATTTATTTATTCATGTTTTTAACATATAATAAAGGTTCTTTTATGTAAACTGTGTACTTTTATTTTTACATAATTTTAGTTTCACAAAACGATTTTACTTTTTCCCTTAGTTGCGTTATCTCGTGTATGTCCAAATTTATAATAATCATTCTGCGAGCCGAATTGCTCTGTTTCCAAATTGTCCCAACACCTGTTGTCCGTTCACAGTAGACAACGGGTTTTGCAGCAATTTGAAAACAGGGTGACATTTTTATTATTTATTAAGGCTCTGTTACACCATTCTTTTTGGGGAAAAGAAGAATTGGCAAAGTGATCAGTTTTGTCAGTTCTTCTTTTGCATAAGTTAAAGAATTGATGCGAATGAACGAATTTGTTCACATTAGGGTGTTCCACCACCTTTGAGATCGTTCGTTCGGAGCAATTCTGTGACTATTTAAAATAATTTAATTGTACAAGCTAAAGATAAAAGCTAAAATAGGTGTTTTTATATGAAAAAATTTAATTATCAATTTTCATTTTCCTATTAAAATTTTTAAGTACAAAATGGAAAATATGTTTGTTTGTTTTTTTTTTGCCATTTAAATTTGTAAATTTTTTTGTTTTATATTTAAATTTGTATTATTTTTGTACTGCCTTCTTGGTTGTTTGTAAAAGAATGTTAATATATATATGAATCTAACACAAATAAGCAGCTATTAGTGTATTTTATTAATTCTATTTTTGTGTACCATTTTTTCTTTTTTTCTTGTTTCATCAACAAGTGTAACATTAGGGTCGTTAATTTTGATTACAGTAAAAGGACCCAGGTATATATTTTCATGTTTGTGGCGTGGTTCTCTTTGTACAAGAACTTTATCGCCTATTTTAATATCTAATGGTCGTGCCGTTCTATCATAAAACGTTTTGGATTGTATTTTATTTTTAATTATTAAATCTTTCGCCATTTCATGTGTTTTTTGCATTCTAAATTTAACTTCTTTAGCAAAGTTTTCGGCATTGTAAAGTGGGTAAATTTTTTCCTTTCGCAATTCATGAGGCAAAGTTGCCTTTTTACCAAATACTAACTCGAAGGGAGACAATTTATTGTCGAAAACTGTGCTAGTTGTTGTATTGTGTAGGAAAGTAAAGTATTTTAAGTAAATATCCCAATCATATAAAGTATTGTCTAAATATGCACGTAAGTATTCATTAAAAACTCTATGATTACGTTCGATTGCACCAACAGTTTCGTGATGGTATGCAGTCGAAAAATTATGTTTAATATTTAAGAGTGTAGTTAATTCTTCAAATAATTCATTTTTGAATTCTGTACCTAAATCTGATTTTATGGCGTTCAATACGCCGTAGGTTAAAATAAATGTTTCGAAAATGGCTGCAGCAATTGTTTTTGCTGATTTGTCTGGTATAGCAACTGTTACCAGATATTTGGTCATGTCGCAAATCATGGTCACTGCGAACTTGTTACCGTGTTTGGACTCGGGAAGAGGTCCCATTGTATCTATAACTAGTAGATCAAATGGTTTACAAGGAGTTGGTGTTAAAACGAGTTTTCTTTTGTTTTAGGTTTAACTTTGTTTAAAAGACAATCATTACAACTTTTGATATATTTTGATATATCACAAGTCATATTTTGCCAATAAAATTTGGTTCGTAATTTTGCGTACAGTTTTTTCGTTCCGCAATGTCAACCTGAAATTGGGTCATTATGGTAAATTTTCATTAGTTTTAGTTTCGTGTCTTCGTCTGTTACTGTCTCCACTGGATCTGTTAAAATAATTTCGAATGGTTTTAAAATTTTGTTTCCAATATTTTTGAAATTTGTAATAGTGTAATATTTGAATAAATTTCGTTTTTAGGCCATTCAATTTGCTTAATGTTGCGTTTGCCGGCTTCTGATTCTAGCCTCGAAAATAATTTATCTAGAGTCATAATTTCGTTAACAAGCTCAAAACTAAGTAACTCGAGTTTCTTATGTTTAATATGCGCAAAAATTCTTAAATTTGTTGTCTTATTATTTTTATAGTACGTACTTTCAGATCTTATTCGTGGAATCTTTTTTGAAAAATTAACTGAAAATTTGTCGTAGACATGTAAAGTAATTTGTTTTTCGTCGTTTTTGTCTGTTTTCTATGTAAATTTTTTTCGTTTGCCTGTTTTGTCATTGTCGTTGTCTGTACTGCCAAAATTTGTTTGTTAGCTTCTTTAATCTCGTCCATTGTGATACGCGATAGTGCACCAGCACATACGTTTGATTTACCCTTTATATATACAATAGTAAAGTTATATTCAGATAGTTCCAGCCTTATTCTTGAAAGTTTTGAGGATGGGTCTCTCATGTTGAATAAGTATACTAGAGGTCTATGGTCTGATTTTACAATGAAATGGGTACCATACACATACGGTCGAAATTGCTTTATTGCGAAATAAATAGATAAGAGTTCCAACTCTATAATTGGCTTTTTCTGCTCTGCTTTATTAAATGCTTTAGATGCGAAACAAATTGGTAAATCACTGCCTTGCTGTTCTTGACTTAAAATAGCGCCACATCCAGTTGCGGAAGCATCAACGGTAATAATGAATTGTTTAGTAAAATCTGGATATTGAAGTAATTTTGGTGAAAGTAACGCTGCTTTCAAAGATAAAAATGCCCTTTCGCACTCTACATCCCATACAAATTCAACTCTTTTTCTGCTTAATCGATTAAGAGGCGCTGCCACAGACGCAAAATTAGGTATAAACCGTCTGTAATAGTTTGCAAACGCGACGAAACGCCGTACTGCGTCTTTATCAGTCGGTTTTGTATACTTTTTAACTGCGTTTATTTTGGAGTCGTCTGGTAACAAACCTTTGGCTGAACATTTTTGACCTAAAAATGTAACTTCTGGTCGTAAAAAGTTGCATTTATTTAGGGTTAAGTTTGACATTGAAAGACCTACAAGTATCGAAAACTTTTGAAAGATTTTTAATATGGTGTGCTTCACTACAACCTATGACGATAATATTGTCAACGTATAAAAATGCGACGTTGGGTGGTATACCCGAAAAAGCTATTGTCATCATTCGTGAGGATGAATTTGGTGCTATATTTAAACCGAATGGAAGCACTTTCCATCTGAATGCACCTCGGTCAGTGCTGAAAGACGCAATGTCACGTGAGTCAGGATGCAAGGGGATTTGATGAAATCCTGAAAAAAGATCTAATGTGGAAAAATACTTTGCCCTGCCAAGATTGTCTAAAATATCGTCAACTATAGCTAGTGGAAATTTATCAGCAATAAGTTTTTTTAATTTATTTAATAATTTGGGAAAAAATTTAAACAACGTGACATCAGGACGGACAAGGCGACAGCTGTTTCGATTATACCTTGTAAATCTCTTCAAAGCCTTTTCTACTTCTTTACAACAACTAAGGCATGACAAAATAAGTTTTTTGTTTACTGCGCGAAAATCTATGCACATACGATATGCTTTTTGACCATTAGTATCTTTCTTTGGGCCTACAATCAAAGGACTATTGTAATTGGAATAACTGGGTTCAATCAAACCGTTGTCTAACAATTTATTTACTTGGCGATCTATTTCTTCGCGTTGAGAGTATGGCAGTCTATAGTTTTTAACATATACCGGCTCGTTGTCTGTCAGTCTTAATTTTTGCTCGCAGAAGTTATTTAAAGTCATTTTGTCGGTGTCAAGAGCGCAAATGTCGGCATAATCTATGCAAAGGTCAATTAATTTACTTGGAGCATTTTGAGGTATTTGATTTTTTTAAATCGAAATTAGTTTTTTCGAACGTTTGTCTTCTGTTTCTGTCTTGTTAATTGTATAAACGTTATAATTTGAAAGTTTTTCTGTCCGAATACTGTTTCTTTTCACATAATTGACATCATCGGTGGTGTTTATGACTTTAATTATAGGGTTACTGGAATTAACAATGCACCTCGCTGTGAAAACGCCTTTTTCAATTTCCTGCGAGTCCACGAAAAGTGGCTCGGGTGAATCTCCTAAATCAAAAAGTCTGAATATTTCGCATCTTGGAGGAATGATACAACTGTCGCTTTCTGTTCCGTGCAGGATTGGTATAGCAACTTTTTCATTACCTACCCAAAAGGAAATACTATTTCTTTCATAATTAATAATGCATTTGTTAATTTTCAGAAAATCTTTACACAGTATGCCATCGGATGGAATATTAAAGTCTTCATCTACTACATGTAAAGTATGATTAATAGAAAAGTTTGAAAAATTTAAATTTGCTGTAATTTTACCTAAAGTGGATACTGAATTGGAAGTAACACCGGTAATGTTAATTTTGTCGTTTTTATTTAAGGAAATATTACTGTCTAGACATGATATTTTTATTAAAAAAGTGTCTGCTTGCGTGTCTACTAAGAATGAACACAATTTTTGTGACCCGTTAAGTTGTAATTCTATGAAATCTGAATAATTTAAATTTAAACAATAGATGCCTTTTGGTGAGGGAAATTCGCTTACTCGGTTAGTTTGTCCTCCCTCAGTGTTCGCTCCCGAGGGGCACTCGCGTTTAAAGCGCGTACGTTTGCATTTCTGCCTCTACCGTTGGCTGATCTCGAATTGTTACCTCTATTGTTACTATTGTTTGAATTAGGATTTGCGTTTGAACGCGTATTATTATTGTTATTATTCTGGTATCAATTTCCGTTATAATTCCTATATCTTTGATTATTGTTGCCGTTATAGTCACTATTGTATGAAAATGAACTATTCTTATTTCTATAATCAGTATAGCCGCGGTTTGGGTAAAAGCCTCGATAACTACCACGTGAATTTCTAAATGTGTTGTTACCACGTGATCGAAAAGCTAGAAACTGACGTTCAGTTACTTCGTTGTTTTGTTCTACAATTAATTTCGCTACTACGTCTTTCGGATCAGTAAATGCCGTTGAGGCTAAAATGGTTTTTACTAAATTTGATTTTGCATTTAAACGACACACGTTAACCGTTTGTTCGACTGCCATTTCATGAGCTTTCGCTTGAGTGATCCCTTCAATAATAAGAGACCGCTCAAGTGAGTCAGCTAAATCTTCAACTTTTTTGGCAAAATTTGTGTAATTGTTATTGCTAACGTGCAAAGCTGCAATTCTCCCTGCTACAACTTTCGAGTTGTTCGGTTTGATCCTACTACGTAGAGCTGTTTTAATTTCATTAACTGAATTTACTTGTCTTGGTATTGCTTCACGGGCTTTACCCTCTAGTTTTGATTTTAAGAACGCTATAAAAGTATCAGTTAAATCTGCAGTAGCGAATTGTTCAAGTAATGCAATTTTGTTTATAAAAGAATCAAGTGCAAGAGGGTCACCACTGTAGTTTTTTCTAATAGAATTAGCACATGTGTTAATGAAAATTCTCTTTTCCTCAGGTGTTGCCATGATTTGATCGTTAAGACATGGAGCTGAATTTGCAGAAGGTGAGGCCACGTTTGTACTATTTGGATCGTTAAGATCTGTTTTTAAAGTAAAATAAGTTGAAGTTAGTTTTGCACTATTTGAATCGTTAAGATTTGAATCTAAATTAGAAGTTGAATTTTTAATGGAACAATTTTCGAAGCCTGGAAAATCTGTTGACAAAAAAAATCTATTTTCCTGGTTTGTGACTTCTTCGGTCGAGGGTGAAGCTAAACTTTCGTAGCTTGAGGCTGAATTATCGGAGTCGGATTCTGGGTCTGAATTTTTGTACATTTGCTTACCACTTCTAAGGTACATATGTAGTTATCAGAATAACAAAAATAATTCAGTTCAAACTATGAAATTAATGAAGTACTTATTTGAATGTCTGAATTCTTTGAAGCTGAAATGTTGAGGAAAAAGAAAAAGGAAATTTTGTATAAGAGAACCGATTTGCAGGTTAATAGTCACTAAAGGGGTATTTAACCATGTATCGGAAGAATTAATTAAAACTGCAGTAAACTTGTATGAAAAATCAATAAAAAGTGATTGATTTTAAAATGGCTCAAAAGCATATATGTAAGTATAAATTGGTAAAAGTCTCAAAATGTGGTAATCACGGACGCACCGCTTTAATCAAAAAAATCTCAATTGGTTTTTCACGGAACCACCGTTTGTATTAAAAAAAATCTTTATTGGTTTTTAACGGAACCAACCCATGTATTAAAAAAATGTTAAATGGTTTTTAACGGAACCACCGCATATATCAAAAAAAAAAAAATTTGATTGGGTTTTAACGGAACCACTGCATATTTCAAAAAAAAATTTAATTGATTTTTTGTTTCAAACACCATTTATATCAAAATTTACACGTTACAAACTGCTTATCAAGTTCAACAGTCTTATAAGGTGAAAATTAATATTATGCTTGAAACGGAAGTAGTTAAATGTAGAACGCACCACTTTAAAAAAAAATCCAAACTGTATATGTATATTATAATGCACCGCATAAAAGGAATTTACTGTTTTCTATGCATACATATATATGTGTTGTAAAAACCTTAGGCAAAATTTTGAATACATACAATGTACTTATTTACCGCTTCCTCTGCTTCTACGATGGCTACCGCTGATGTTATTGCTGGCGCTGGCCTTCGCTGCCGATTGTGGTTGCTGCTGCTGGGCTTTGCTGTTGATGGTGTTGCTGCTGCTGCTGCGCTGCCAGTATTAATGCGCTGCTGGTGGTGTTGCTGCTGGTGCAACTGCGTATATGTTAATTGCTAGTGGTGGTGGTGTTTTAAAAATGGCGATGATATACCGGTGGCAAGTGGCGTGGGATTATATCCCGTTGTATCAAAAATTTTCCCCTCGCCCAAAATGTAAAAATGACCGGGCTCCCGGATATTCTAACCACTAGACAATATGGGATATTTTTCTCATTTATTAAGGCTCTGTTACATAGGACCTGGATTCCATCCAAACCGGATGATTCAGAGGGAGTCCTTGAGGTCATAAGGACCTTCAGCCCAGAGCTACCTTGCTCTGTTTGGAGAGTCCTGAGCTGGAGCATAGCACAAGGGCCACGCGTCTGGCGATACTTCTGCTCAACAAGGAGTCACTCCCTTTTTTGGAGCGCGCGGATGGCGCTATTAAATTCTGTTTTGACATCGTGAAGAGTAAGGTGTACACCAACGATTTGAAGATGGCCTATGATCCGGAGCTAAAGATAGAGCCTGAAAAAGCGGAGAGCGAGGAGGAAGAGGACACAGAACCTAACAGGGTCAGTCCGACGGATGACATGCTGGGCGGGGACGCGTCTTCGATCTCCCCGCAAACGCTGGACATACTCAGTGCTTACACTAGAGAGGAGCCAATGTTTGATGAAGACGGCGCTTCGACAGTGTTGGAGGTGCTCGGCTTAGTGCGAGTCCTTCAAATAAACCAAGAGCTTTGGGTAGTAGGGCATAATATATGCGGGCTGAAGGCGGCAGGATTGATGTTGGTGAGTTGTGTCACACGAGGGAAACTGACAGCATGCATCTTGGTAAGATTTGATATACATTTTCTTTTTCTCCCCCAGTTTAGCGACGAGGATGCTGCAACTTTGATGTTGACGGTCGGTGGTACGGATGTTACACTCATACAAAATGATTCTCGGGGATTATAAGAAACTGCTAAGGTCGTCGAAGAGGACGTCTTGGCGGAAGTTTTGTAGCGACATGGAGACGGTGTCAGACGAATCTAGGCTGAGAAAGGTGTTCTCTGGTGCTCCAAAAAGTGTTCCGGGATGCCTGCAAGGAGTTGATGGGACATGGACAGATTCGCGGAGAGCAGCCTTTGCCTGCTCCTGAGTGTGCACTTTCCGGGCGCTAGTGATGAAGTTATGAACTGAAGGGAGACTCATAATGGTGAACCGTAAGAGGGGAAGTTCAATACTATGGGTAAAATTAAATGGGCTTTAATGTCGTTCAAGCCTTTCAAAGCACCAGGGCCAGATGGGTTGGCCCCGGACAACTCCAGCAAACAAACGAGCTGAGTTCTTCGTGGTTGTATAACATTTTTAAAGGAGCTTGTGCTCCTAACCATATTCCATAGGGTTGGAACGATTCAAGGGGCATCTTTATGCTAAAAGCTGCAAGGAATTGTCACGTGACCCCTAAAGACTTCAGACCAATTTGTCTGACATCGTTCCAGCTGAAGACACTGGAGAGATTAATGTGCTCTTCACTAAGGGAGTCCTTGGAGGGAAATTTATCAACATCCCAGCATGCGAACATGAACGGGAAGTTCACGGAAACGGCCTTGCATGCGGTCGTCTCCAGATCGAGAAATACTTGGCGCATAAGGACTTCACACTCATAGCTTTTCTTGACATTGAGGGAGCTTTCAACAGCGTTACGCCCTCTGCGATAACTGATGAACTAATCGGCTTGGGGCCGACTCGGGGCTAGTTAAACTCGTTCAGCAGCTACTGCTGCGAAGAAAGTTGCCTGCCGACCTCGCAGGTCAACGGTGGTCAAAAACATACGGAAAGGCACCCCACAGGGTGGGGTACTTTCTCCACTTCTATGGGTTTCCACACTTAATGAGCTCTTGGTTCTTCTTGAGAAGGACGGTTTCGGCAAGGTAATCGCATATAAATATGACTTCGCGCTGTTAGTTAGCGGGAAGTTTCCGCAGACACTATGCGATCTAATGCAAACTAAGCTTAGACTGGTGGAGAACTGGACCAGGAGTAAAAGTGTGTTGGTCAATTCAGCCAAAACTGAACTGGTTCTGTTGACTAGAAATATAAGATACCTGTCTTGCAGCTGCCGGTGCTAGCAGGTACTACCCTGACGCTGGGGGACTCTGCCAAATACCTAGGAGTAATTTTTGATAGGAAACTATCCTGGAGGGAAAACGCTCAGGATAGTGTGAAAAAAGCAACGGTGGCACTGTACAGCTGTAGGGGTGCTGTTGCGCGAAGATGGGGACTATCACCGGACATATGGCTCTACACTGATGTGGCTAGACAAATCCTTTGTACGTGGCATTCGTCTGGTGGACGAGCCTAGATTCTAAATCAAACCCACAGGCACTCCAGAAGGTACAAAGAATTGCTTTAGTCTGCGTGGGGGGTGCACTGGGTACCACCACTGCGGAGGCGCTGGACATTTTTTTTAATGTTGTTTAGGGGGGTATTAAAATGTACCTTACCTTTTTGGTAGTTGGGATGTTGCTGTTGTGGATACGGCGATGGAGCTTTGATGTTGACGATGGTGCGGCTACAATAGTGGCTCGTTCCAGGTTTATGGTGCTGCAAGTGCACTAGAGGTGGATAATGTTTTCCAAACGAGTATTCCGCACGAAAACAAAAGAAGCACTTGGAAAATTTACAAGAAAAAAACTATTTTTACTTCAACTTCACGATTTCTTTAATATATTATACATATATATCTTTAAAAAGAAATTTTACAAATTTTGTGTTACACACGAATTGGTTGAATATTTCGAATTAATAAAAAGATCAAAATGCCAAAAAACAACAATAAATGTATGTATGTATGTAAATAGTCCCAACTGTCAACCCATTGTTGGGGTTGCCAGAGAGGTGAAATACGCTTGCGTGTTAGCGTACAATTCTATGAGTACGTGACTCATACATGAGTACAGCTCATAAAACCAATTCAAATACTTAAATTTAATATAGAAAATGTACGTAATATAAGACATTACGTATTTGTACGTGAAAATAATTCAGGATGCGTACTTATACGTAAAAGGTAGATACATATTGTCACGGATATTAGTATCACTAAGTTATCCCATCACTAAGGCGATGCTAGGGCCACGATAAGCAGTATTTACGTCAATAATCAAATCATGTATACACATATATAAGGCAGCCGAAATAAGTCACACACAGATGCATTTACTTATACGCCTATGTATGCGCGAGAGACTGTAAACTACAAACATTCACATCAATAATTCAATCATTATGTATCTACATAAACGAATAAATAATTGCGTCTACACATATGTACGTATACGAGCAACGGAGCGGCAATGCACAAACACATGCATATATCTTATCTGAGTTGTCACAAGAAAGAGCAATAATTTGTGCACGTAGTTGTGGCTGGCGATTTTGTAGCCGAAACAAACTAGTAAGTTCTGGAAATCGAAGAGCCTAGAAGTATGCAGCGTAAACTATAAAAGCGGGGCAGGCGAGTAAGAGGTAATTCAGTTTGAGTTGAGCTATCCGTCAGTTATTGATTAAGCACGCGATCTGGTGGCCAATAGTAGAGTTTAATTTGAATTATCAATCAGTTTGGTTATTAAGCCAGCGAGTAGCGAAGTATAAGTGTTATTGTGAAGTACTTTAATAAAGGCCATTTTTTCATTATTCAATATTGGAGTTATTTATTCAACAGTTTAGTGATTCGAACTTAGCAGAGGATTGCAAATAAGAGGATTTGCAAGTAAATTCGTTACAATTGGTGTCAGAAGAGGAATTGTTGAATAAATTCCAGAGGACAACAAGGACATGGCAAAGTTCAGTGAATTAAAGATCCAGCAACTAAAGAAGGAGTTGGAGAACCGTGCATTGAATACAAGCGGCGTTAAACACGAACTTCAGGCACGGCTAAGAGAGGCAATGGAAGTAGAAGGAATTGATGTGGAAGAGTATGTCTTTCATCTTGATGGCGAGGAGACAACAAAAATTGAAGAGAAAAAGGAAACATCGCAGACGGTTACCAGCACAGACTTGAACATGATATTGGCTGCAATATCTGCACAAACATCGACAGTAGCATCAATGTCGTCACAAATGTCATCACAACTGGAAGAGCAGAAGGCATATATGGCATCACAACTAGAATCGCAGGAGAACCGTATAACAGCGAATATTGAATCACAGGAGACACGTATTTCGGAAATGTCAGCACAAATTTCAGCACAGCTTTCATCTCAGATCTCCACAGAACTAGAAGAGCAAGAAGCCCGTATATCATCTAAACTGGAAGCGCATATGGAAGAAAAACTAACCCAGTTTCATGAAGGCTTCAGTGGTCAACAGGATAAAATCGAGGCCGAGGTGGACGTATCGAGCAGTTTCAACTAAATCGTCCAGCAGTTTCAGCGAGTAATCCAAAGGTAAAAACACCATCCTTTGACGGTTCTGTTCCTTTCCAGGTCTTTAAGCTACAGTTTGAGAAGACCGCAGCAGTGAACAACTGGAATGTGGAAGATAAAGTTGCCGCACTCTTCGAAGCATTGAAAGGACCAGCTTCCGAAATCTTACAGACTATTCCAGAGTACGAACGGAACAGTTATGACGCATTGATGGCTGCTGTAGAACGGCGATACGGAAGCGAACACAGGAAACAGATATTTGAAAAAGAATTGCAAAACCGCTACCAAAAAGCTAACGAGACTTTGCAGGAGTTTGCTTCGGACATTGAAAGATTGGCTCATCTTGCAAATGCGGACGCACCCGTGGAATACACTGAAAGGGTAAAAATCCAGAGTTTAATAAATGGCATACGGGACGTGGAAACGAAGCGGGCTACATATGCGAATCCAAAACTAACGTTTGCTGAAACGGTATCGCATGCACTGACTCAGGAAACAGCCTCACTTTTGAGTAAGCCAGCGTACAAAGCTCATCGCGTGGAAGTGGAAAAGCCAGACTGGGTAGACGCAATTTTGGAAGCATTGAAGGGTACGCAGCAGAAGAATAATGATGCAGTCAAATGCTTTAAGGGTGGAAATCCAGGGCATATTGCGCGTTATTGCAACACCAACCCTAACAGTTCCAACAATGTGGGTGGTCGTAAACGCAGAGCAGAAGGAGATGAGCAAATCTCCACGACAAATCAATCGTTAAACTAAAGCGAGTCAGCAGCAAGGGGCGGCAGCTGACTCCCTCAATTGAATGCCCCATAATCTCTATCTCACAAATTGGAAGTAGGTCGAGCAATCTTACTGTCGGAGGACATGTGGATGGAAAGGAAAGTTTACTGACTGTAGCTACGGGTGCATCTCATTCCATCATTCGAGCGGATTTAGTCAACAAGAAGATAAAACCATTGCATGGAGCAATATTCCGTACAGCCACTCGACAAGACACCCAGGTAATTGGAGAAGTAGAATGTGAAGTAGCAATTGGGAACGTCACGGTACTACACAAGTTTATAGTGGCAGGTATTGTTGATGAAATCATAATTGGAGTGGACTTCTTAATCAACCAAGGCATCAAAATCGATATGCAAAGCAAGACGATGCGATATAAGAACATGGATGTGCCACTTAATTTCGGCTACGAGAGAGGCTACAGTAGTAAACGAGTGCTGGTGGAAGAGAGTCAGCAAATACCACCAAAATCAGAAGCAGTCATCTGGGCAAAGGTTGATGGAGATTGTGGGACAAACAAATTGTGGGTTGTCGAAGCAGCAAATAAATCAGCACTGAACATACTTGTAGGAAAAACCCTGGCTATGAAAAAACCAGATGGACGTATTCCGGTAAGAGTACTCAATGAGTTCAAGTCACCATTCAATTTGACCAAAGGAGCTATTTTGGAAGATGCCAAGAGGCCGAAGTAGTTATTAACTGTGAACAGCTCCAGGAACACGTTTCATCTAGTAATACTGATCTTTCAAATGATATCACGGCATGGACGCAAGAGCTAGAGGAAGCCTATCAGAGTAAGGCAAAACAACTGCTCATAAAATACGCGAACATATTTGACCAGGATGGTTCCAAACCAGGCCGCACCAATGATGTGAAACATCAAATTGGCACTGGAGACGCGAGGCCGATACGTCAAGCTTCACGTAGTGTTCCACTGGCGAAGCGGGAAGTGGTGAGTCAAATTATACAAGAAATGAGCGACAGCGGCGTCATCGAACAATCAGCTAGTCCATGGAGCTCACCGGTAGTACTTGTAAAGAAGAAGGATGGAAAAATCAGGTTTTGCGTGGACTACCGGAAGTTAAATGACGTTACGAAAAAGGATAGCTACCCATTGCAAGAATTGACGACACTCTGGACTCGCTATCTGGTACGAAATGGTTTTCCACACTGGACTTTAAAAGCGGCTATTGGCAAGTTGAGGTGAAGGAGGAAGATAAAGAGAAAACAGCCTTTAGTGTCAGTGATGGTCTTTGGCAATTTACAGTGATGCCTTTTGGACTTTGTAATGCACCAGCTACTTTTGAGAGACTCATGGACCAGGTACTGAAAGGACTACATTGGAAAACATGCTTGGTGTACCTGGACGACATCATCGTATTGGGCAAGAGTTTTGATGAACAGCTTAAGAACTTGGGGGAAGTTTTCCAGAGAATAGCTGGCGCTGGTCTGAAGTTAAGTCCCAAAAAGTGTACGCTGTTTAAAAAGGAAGTAAATTATTTGGGCCACAAAGTAACTACAG
The DNA here is from genome assembly GCF_040869045.1 of Eurosta solidaginis. Classification (NCBI taxonomy): domain Eukaryota; kingdom Metazoa; phylum Arthropoda; class Insecta; order Diptera; family Tephritidae; genus Eurosta; species Eurosta solidaginis. The sequence continues at coordinate 109,793,297 of NC_090324.1, forward strand.
AAGGTGCCTGTACAGCGAATGAAAAGATAGAGGCAGTAAAGGATTGGTCAAGACCACAGAACCTACGTGAATTGAGAAGTTTTCTTGGGCTGTGCACATATTACCGCCGATTTGTACCAAATTTTTCCAGCGTAGCCCATAGCCTCCATGAGCTTACAAGAAAAAACAAAGCTTTTGAATGGAAGAAGGAGCAAGAAGTGGCTTTCCGAACATTGAAGGAGCGTTTATGCACTGCCCCAATGTTAGCATATCCGATTCCAGGAGCAACATTTATTCTAGATACAGATGCGAGTGGATATCCTATAGGAGGCGTTTTATCACAACTGGTCGATGGACAGGAGAAGGTAGTTGCACATTACAGCCGTTCGATTGGAAAACCAGAGAGGAACTACTGTGTTACGCGGAGAGAGCTGTTGGCATTGGTAGAGTGCATTAAACATTTTCACAAATACTTCTACGGCCAGCGATTCCGTGTCAGGACAGATCACGCAGCGTTGAAATGGCTTCTGCAGTTCCGTAATCTGGAAGGACAATTGGCACGGAGGATCGAGCGACTACAAAGCCACGACTTTTCCATTGAGCATCGGAAAGGTAGTACCCATGGAAATGCTGATGCAATGCCACGAAGACCATGTAGTTTGGAATGCAAGCACTGTTCAAAAGCCGAGGCTAAATAAGACATTATAGATGTCCGGCTAATGAATATAACATGTACAGATGAATGGGACAAGGAACAGCTAAGAAAGTGCCAGCTAGAAGATGCAGATCTGTCACGTGTTATGCAAGGGCTCGAACGAAATGAAAGACCAAACAGAGAAGAGATGTCAGCAGAGAGTCCCATTGCGAAGTCATATTGGGCACAGTGGAACAGTTTAGAATTGATATCCGGTGGCCTTCATCGAGTATGGGAGAGTGAGGATGGTAAATACAAGAATAAACTGATAGTTGTTCCCAGAAAGAGGATTCCTGACGTGCTCAGCGAGCTGCATAATGGTCCAAGCGGAGGTCATCTTGGAATCACGAAGACGCTCGAGAAGATTAAACAGAGATTCTATTGGGTTGGTTGCCGTCAGTCGGTCACTGAGTGGGTTGCGAACTGCGAGGTTTGCAGCAGAGCGAAAGGGCTCAGAACACGAAGTCATGGCCAGATGAAGCAATATAACTCAGGTGCGCCATTTGAAAGGATCGCCATGGATGTCGCAGGTCCATTTCCTACTAGCAACCGCGGAAACAAATACGTACTGGTGGTTATGGATTATTTCAGTAAATGGCCAGAGGTATACCCAATCCCAAACCAAGAAGCAGAAACATTAGCAGAAGTGGTTAAAAACGAATGGGTTGCAAGGTATGGTGTACCAATGGAGTTACATTCTGACTAAGGCAGGAATTTCGAATCAGCTGTGTTCCAGGAAATGTGTAAGTCATTGGGCAATCGAAAAACACGGACAACTGCACTGCATCCTCAATCCGATGGTATGGTAGAACGATTCAATAGAACATTGGAGGAGCACTTAAGGAAAGTAGTAGACAAGTACCATAAAGAATGGGATACCCGCATACCATTATTCTTGATGGCTTACCGATCAGCAATGCATGAGACAACGGGCCAAACCCCTGCAAAAGTAATTTTTGGCAATGACCTTAGACTGCCTGCTGATTTGAAGTTTGGGATAGATGCCAATGCGGAGAGATATATCAGGAAATCCACTAGTGATTTGGAAGAAGAGCTAAGAGAAATACATGATCTGATAAGGCAACGAACAAAGATTATGAGTGACAAGATGAAAGCCACATATGATAAAGCAATTAATTCAGAAGGTTTTCAGGAAGGAGATTTGGTGCTGTTATACAACCCACAACGTAAAAAAGGTTTGTCCCCGTAATTGCAGTGTAATTGGGAAGGCCCATACAAAGTTGTAAAACGGATCAACGATGTAGTGTACCGCATACAAACCATCGATAAACCACGAACCAAAATGAAAGTGGTCCATTTGGAAAGGCTGGCAACGTTTCGATCGAGAGATTTGTCTGACCGGGACGATCAGACTTAGGTGGAGGGCAGTGTCACGGATATTAGCATCACTAAGTTATCCCATCACTAAGGCGATGCTAGGGCCACGATAAGCAGTATTTACGTCAATAATCAAATCATGTATACACATATATAAGGCAGCCGAAATAAGCCACACACAGATGCATTTACTTATACGCCTATGTATGCGCGAGAGACTGTAAACTACAAACATTCACATCAATAATTCAATCATTATGTATCTACATAAACGAATAAATAATTGCGTCTACACATATGTATATATACGAGCAGCGGAGCGGCAATGCACAAACACATGCATATATCTTATCTGAGTTGTCACAAGAAAGAGCAATAATTTGTGCACGTAGTTGTGGCTGGCGATTTTGTAGCCGAAACAAACTAGTAAGTTCTGGAAATCGAAGAGCCTAGAAGTATGCAGCGAAAACTATAAAAGCGGGGCAGGCGAGTAAGAAGTAATTCAGTTGAGCTATCCGTCAGTTATTGATTAAGCACGCGATCTGGTGGCCAATAGTAGAGTTTTGATTTGAGTTATCAATCAGTTTGGTTATTAAGCCAGCGAGTAGCGAAGTATAAGTGTTATTGTGAAGTACTTTAATAAAGGCCATTTTTCCATTATTCAATATTGGAGTTATTTATTCAACAGTTTAGTGATTCGAACTTAGCAGAGGATTGCAAATAAGAGAATTTGCAAGTAAATTCGTTGCAATATTTAAGTAAATTCAAAATTCAATTTTCAAGTTCTTAAGACTAATTTCTATTAAATGGAAGGGTTGGTTTTTGGCGACTACAATAGTCGCTCAAACATCGTCCCCGCCCTAGGCGCGTTCAGCGACTAGAGCTTCTAGCAGCTATTGAAGAGTCCGTAACGCATCTCTTACGAGGAGGTCTGACACCTTTCCCCTGAAGATGCTGGCGGTTGTGCATCGGTAGCTGGACGAGACCGAGAGATAGCTGGGCGAGAACGGGGTCGCACGGTGGGGGCAGAGAGTACCTGAGGTGGTACTACTTGGCGAGCAGGACGGGGTGCCTGGGTATTACGTGGGATGCTCGGGGTTGCATTCCGTCGATGCAGCAGAGAGTGGTGCCTTAATCCGCAAGTTCGACAGCGATCGTACGAACTGCATTCATCGGTGGCATGAGAAAGCGCCAAACAATTCAAACAGAATTTATGCACCCTCCCGAGTATCCATCGTTGTGGCGGCTTCATTTTCTTAAATATAGCACAATTTTGGAGGGCGTGCTGACGTGTGCAAATCCGGAATCGTCTATAGTCCACTAGCAGTGTCGAGGTTCGGGACTCGCCGCGGTGGTTCGGATCGACGATCTCTGATCTCACTGACCTTCGGGATGCCGGCATTGGCATTGTGTCTACAAAGTGTGATACTGTTGCGACAGGAATGCGGTAGGAGTGGAAGGAGGTGGTTCAGTGGTAGCTTGGTGGGCTTTCCGCGCGTGCCCTGTCTAAGTTTCGCTTTGAGGGAGGGAACATAACTTTACAAGTGGGCGTTTGAGGGTGCCGGTTTGAGTGCGAACGTCGACAACGCGTATATGACCGTCTGGCCCGGGATATATTTTCTCAATGCGTCCTAGACGCCACTCTGTCGAGGGGAGTGAGTCGCCGTGAATACAAACGCATTCACCGACTTTGGGTTAAGTTTGTGGATTTTTCCATTTTCGCCGTTTCTGCAGATCCTTTATGTTATCTTCTTTCCATCTGTTGCTGAATTGGTGATGGATGCTTTTTACCCTTTCCCAACGGTTCATAAGGGACAAATCTGTATGATCCACTTCCGGGATGGCCAGGAGAGGGCGGCCTCTGAGGAAATGGCCGGCGGTGAGAGCAGTGAAGTCGGAGGGGTCTTGAGATAGAGGTGAAATCGGGCGAGAGTTTAAGGCGGCCTCTATCCTCAATAAGAGAGTAGGGAATTCCTCAAAGGTGAAGGTATGAGTTCCTGCAGTCCTTTTAAAATGGAATTTGAAACTTTTTCCTGCGGCCTCCCACAGACCATCCATATGGGGAGCACCGGGGGGAACAAACTGCCAATTAATACCTTGAGGAGAGTATTTCTGGATGACTTATTGGGAGGCAGTTTTCAGAAAGTCGACAAATTCCTTTTCGGTTGCCCTTTTGGCTCCTATAAACGTCTTGCCATTATAGCTCATCATTTTTGCTGGGTATCCGCGACGTCCGACGAAGCGAGCGAACGCTGCGAGAAAAGCGTTAGTTGTTAGATCGGAGCACAACTCATGGTGGACAGCTTTTGTAGAGAAACATACAAAAACGGCCACATAACATTTTAGTAAAGTGTGAGACCTTAGCATTGAGGCTTTTACGTGAAAAGGCTCCGCAAAGTCAACACCGGTGATAGTAAAAGGCGGAGCATAATTGCACCGTTCCGGGGGCAACGCTGCCATGATTTGCGAGCGCATCTGCTGCTTATGGAGGGTACCGGTCTTACATTGGAGTATGCATTTCTTTATAAGGGGTTTAAGCCGAGGGATATAGAACTCCTGCCGTAGGCATTGTAACAAGAGACGTGCCTCGGCGTGGAGAAATAGCTCATGCAGGAACTTAATATAGAAAGTCGCGAATCGTGATTTTTCCGGGATGATGATAGGGTGTCGTTCATTAAACGTCATGGTCGAATGGGCTAATCTCCCATTCACCCGAAGCAGGCCATCTTTGTCAAGGTATAGACTAAGTGCCAAAAGGGGGCTTCATTTTTCTATCACCTTGGAGTTTTCTAAACATGCCATTTCATGGGGAAAGAAGCGGGTTTGCGTCAAGGCTATAATGTTACATTTTGCTTTATGGAGATCATCGTAAGAGAGAGTGGAGGACGCGGAACGTGTGCCTCCGTTTCGATGACTCAGGTTGCGGATGAATTTTAGACATATGCCATTACCCTAAGGGCTCGTGAAAAAGAGGAGAATCGGTCGAGAAAATCCGGTTCATCTTCCGTCTCGAGTAAAGCTTCGACTCGTGTGTACCTCCGGCGGGTTGGTGTTTCGTATAATGCGTTTTGCCCAGGCTTCCGGGGGCAAAGTCAGCCACTCAGGGCCATTCCACCATAACGGAGAACTAGCCAAGTCAATGGATTTATATCCTCTAGTGCCCATGTCGGATGGTTTGTCGCGAGTGCCGACATGTTTCCATGACGCATTTCCGACGAGATCCATTATTTCAGCGGTGCGGTTAGATACAAAGGTTTTCCTAGTGTGTGTGTGGGGGAGGGGGGGGGGGGGGGGGGTCCAGCCATTCTAGAACTATTTCCGAGGCAGACCATAGTATTACTTTTTTAATCGAGAGGTTGAGGTTTGACTGGACGACAGCGACGAGACGTGCCAAAAGAAGAACCGCGCATAGTTCTAGCCTTGCCAGGCTGGAAGTACGAAGGGGTGCAACTTTACCCTTGGAAACCAAGAGATGAGAGGAGGTACTGGCATCGTGAGTGGTCCAAACATATATATTGGCGCAGTATGCCTTTTCCGATACGTCACAGATTCCATGCGATTCTACTTGCTGGTGGGGGTTTGAGTTGATCCATCGAGCGATCTTAATGTTCATGATATCGTACACATTTTTTGTGAATTGAGACCAATTTATGAGACGGGGGGTGTGACTTCTTCATCCCAGTCGGTTCCGTCTATCCACAACTTTTGGAGGAGAATCTTTGCCTGAATCATTATCGGCGTAAGCCACCCTGCGGGGTCAAAAAATTTAGCGACAGAGAAGAGGATCTGACGCTTTGTCCTAGCCAACGACAGGGGCATAGAGTCGACTGTATACGAGAAGGTGTCGGTGAGGGCGTTCCATTGAATGCCAAGAGTTTTGGCGTTACTCGTTTTCTCGAACTCTAAGAGATTTGTGTCGAGCAAGTTCTCTTTGGCGATATCCTTCAGAATACTAGGGTGGTTGGCCGTTATTTTTCGTAATGTGAATCCTGCTGAACTGAGCGCTTGGATGACTTGAGAGAGAGACTGTTCAGCCGAGAGAATATCATGGCTACCAAAGAGAATGTCATTTACATACGTTTCTTTGGCCAAGACAGGGACGGCTTTGGGGAAAGCTTCTTCTACATCTTTGACCAGTTGGTGAAGAGCACGCATGGCGAGGTAGGGGGCACAGTTCACACCAAATGTGACTGTTTTCAGACGATAGTCTTTTATGGGGTCGCTCGGAAACGACCGAAATTCGATCCTCTGATAGTCCCTGTCGTCTTCGTGCATGATGCTTTGACGATATATTTTTTCTACGTCTCCGTTAAAAACAAACTGGTATGTCCTCCATTTGAGAATAAGGAGCATTAGATCGGGTTGGAGGGTGGGCCCGGTGTAGAGAACATCGTTAAGGGAGTACCCCGATCCTGATTTTTCGAGCCGTTAAATACTACCCTTACCTTCGTGGTTTTTTTCTCGGGCTTTATAACTGCGTGATGGGGGAGATAAAACGAGGCGCATTTTCCTCCGTTGAATTTTTCATGGGAACCCGTTTCTTCCATATGATCGAGGGTGATGTGTTCTTCTAATACATTATCATATAGCTCCTTGAGATTTCCTTTTCTGGGGAGAGTTTTTCCATCCCCAAAAATTGGCTGAGGGTCGAGGAGCGCGAATTGGATAAGGAGATCGCGTCAGGGAAGCTAGGCTTAAAGGGGAGCCTGACCACATAACGTCCATTATCCGCGCGGGTAGTTGTGCCTGTGTAATAATTTTCACAAAAGTCATCTTCAGGAGTTTGGGTAGTTGTGCCTGTGTAATAATTTTCACAAAAGTCATCTTCAGGAGTTTTTTCATTGAAGCTTGGTATTTCTTCCAATTCCCAAAACTTCCGTAGTACGGAGCTTAGTTCGCTATTAGTTACCTCTGAGAATTGTATGGAGTAGGAGGTTACTTCCACGGGCGTCTTGCGGCTGATGATCTATCCAAAGATCGTGTTCAGAGCTAACAAATGGGGTGAGAGCTTTTCAACGCCTTCCTTAATTATTTGGGGTATTATGTCACTACCTACAACGAGGTCTATTTGAGATGAAGAGTGACAGTTTGAATCCGCGAATTTTAGGAGCATTTTAGTCAGCCGAGGTAATACTATCGCTTCCGCATTGATTTTTGTCTGCATATCGGCGGAAACATGGGTCAGGGAGTACAGTTTATTTGAGGCTTGCACTACTTTCCCTCCCATGCCAGAGATTTCAAAATTGGAGGGTTTATAAGGGAGCTTGATCCTATTTTGGAAATGAAGGTTCTTTCAGATCCCTGATCTACGAGAGCTCTAAGCTTGAATATCTCCCCTCTATGTTCTACCGGGACAATAGCCGTGGGCAAAATTACTTTACAAACGGTTTCTGCACAGATCGATTGTACCTGGCTTTTCTGATAGCAGGAAAGTCCTTCATCCATAAGATCGGCTTGATCCGGGATTTTATCGGATGAGTTGATGGGGTTTGTCGTTGTGGTTTGCGAGGTTGTCCTTTGCGATCGGGAGGGTTGCCTCTTCGGCGTGGGTGAAGTGTCTTCATGAAGCACTGAGTTGTGCCGATCTCGACATTGATTGCAAGTTTGATTGCTAGGACAATCTTGCAACATGTGTGACTGGGAGAGGCAATTGAAACACATATTGTTCTCTTTGACAAACTTCCTGCTGCCAGAGGTAGACAATTTCTTAAATTTGAAACAATTTATTAAGGGATGAGAGGAGGTTTTTCACATTGAGCATTTGTACATCGTTCGATGCTCTGTTGCGTGAGACTGAGTCTGAGCTGTCGATCTATTTTGGAACGAATGTGACGGTTCAAGTTTAAATGGCGGCCTAGTTTGAGGAGGAGTGAATTTACTTTTACTTGGGCGCCCTTGATCAACTCTTTCTACCACTTCGTATCGCGTTGTGAGGAACTGGTCCATTTGGGATCAGTTGGAAAGTTATTTCCTGGAGGTTAGAGACTGTTCCCACAGGGTTACCGTGTTTTCCGGGAGTTTAGAGGTAACGAGATATATAAGAATTGGGTCCCAGTTATCTGTGGAGACTTATTGCGTGGCGAGAATTTGAAGGCAATTATTTACCGATGATTTCAACTTTTGCATATCTTCACTGTTTTCCGTAGTGATAGTTTTTAAGTTCATCAGGGCCCATATTTGATTATCTACGAGAACTAGTCTGTTCTCGTATCGGGACTTTAGGGCTTCCCACGCTAAGGCAAAGTTGTCATCAGTCAAGGGAAATTGGTTGACTATTTGAACTGCCTTTCCTTGCGTTTGTATTTGAGGTGATACAATTTTTGTGCTTGGGTGAGTTTGGGATGATTAACGTAAACAGCTGTGAACATGTCACGAAGTGAGGGTCATTTTTCATAACCACCATAAAATATTTCGGTATAGCAGGGAGAGATTTTTAGCGAAATACCAGAGTTGTCAGGTGGAGCTGGTGTGACGGTAGCGGGCGCGGGTGCATTTGCTTGTTTAAGCAACTGAAGCTGGTCTTCGATCTGGGCTTGTGTGTCTTCATACGCTATGAGAAAGACCTGTATTTGCTATTAGCAGATGTTGAACAATTTTCGGGGAGGTCCTGGTCTGAGGTTTCGACAATTTTATCGAAGACGTGTTGGACTCTCTTCCAGAATTTTTAGATGTTCGAATTTTTTATATTGAGGGAAGACTCAGTGTTCTCTTGGAGGGACATCGACATAAACCGGGCACAATAAGCCATGAAATTTCGTTTCGGATATAAATTTCTTGGGGGCAGACGAGAGTTTAAATCTTTTAACCGTTTTACTTCGTCTCGTTTGCACTCATTTTTGAGCTTAGTTTTATGACGCTTACAGTTGAGAATTAATAAAATTTAACTTAGAGCGAAAAACTTTATTTTTTTTTTTTTGAAGAGAGAGTCTTTGCTTTTAACTATTTGTAAGGGAGTTACGTTTATATTTTTAAATAGCGAGAGAGAGTAATTTTCAAAATCAAAAAAGTTTTTGTGTTAATAAATTTTATTTGAGGGGGTGATCGATCGAGTTTGACCAGTGTGCCGCGTTTGCACTGTATTTAATGTATATATGCGTATATATGGGGGAGGGTTAAATATACGTGGGAAAAATACAATATATATATGTGTGAATATGAGTAAATGTCTTAATTTCTCTATCGATATTCTTGTGGACTGTATAAATGGAGATACAGAGTGAAATACTAAATTAATCGGGAAAATTTTAGCTTTACACAAGATAGCTATATTTTTTAAAGGCTAGTGTACGCACTGAACCACTCTTTTACCACTGTATGAGATTTTATATTGCCGCCTATTTGTGTAATTAATTTTGTGTATGCGTTTGTATAAATGTTTGAACGCAAGTAAGACAAATATTTGTTCAATATTTATTCAAGTGGGGGAAAATGAGAAATTTGCTGAGGTTTTGCAGTATATTTAATGAGCGACTAGAGATATTTTAATTTTAAATGAGAAAATTTTAAAATATTGAGAGGTTTGTCGCATTAAAATATAAGGGGTGATTTTAGCAAGTATGCCCACTGTAGCTAACTACTTAGTTTTTCTTATTTTGCTTTGAACTTATACCGTACTGAGGTTTGGCAATATGAGGTTATTGCTGTATGTATATATATATATGTGTATATAAGAAGTGGGATGTGCAATTTGGCGGGAAATTGAGAAGTTTTGGCGGGAAATTACAACTTTTGGCGGGAAAGGATAACTCTCGATAATGAAATTGCGTTAATTTTTCTTTGTTTATATATATTTTTTTTATATATATATTGAAAACCACTGTTTAGGGGTGTATTAAAATCTCTTTTAATACTCACGGTTTCTTGGCAAATGGGTATTATTGTGTCTTTTTGTACGTTTTTGGTCGCTGGCTTCGGCGAAGGAGCTTTGATGTTGACGATGGTGCGGCTGCAATAGTGGTTCGTTCCAGGTTTATGGTGCTGCAAGTGCACTAGAGGTGGAGAATGTTTTCCACACAGTATTCCGCACGAAAAAAAGGGGACACTTGGCAAATTTACAATAAAAACCCTTTTTACTTCAACTTCACGATTTCTTTAATATATTATACATATATATCTTTAAAAGGAGATTTTACAAATTTTGTGTCACACACGAATTGGTTGAATATTTCGAATAAATAAAAAGATAAAAATGTCAAAAAACAATAATAAATATATGTATGTATGTACTTAGTCCCATCTGTCAACCCATTGTTGGGGTTACCAGAGAGGTGAAATACGCTTGCGTGTTAGCGTACAATTCTATGAGTACCTGACTCATACATGAGTACAGCTCATAAAACCAATTCAAATACTTAAATTTAATATAGAATATGTACATAATATAAGACATTACGTATTTGTACGTAAAAATAATTCAGGATGCGTACTTATACGTAAAAGGTACATATTTAAATAAATTCAAAATTCAATTTTCAAGTTCTTAAGACTAATTTCTATTAAATAGAAGGGAGGGTTGTTGGCGACTACGACAGTCGCTCAAACAAATGTGTTGCCAGTAGATTTAATGGCCAAGCAATGTGCGGCCTTTTCTGCTCTGCGGCTGCGAGAATTATCCGGCTGGAGAGACAATGTGGATGGCCATGGAGCCATCCTTGAAAATCTGGATTCGCCTTCGTCGGACTATTGCGCTCCGACTATCGTTTTCGATATGAAGGTTGTTATCCCGGACATGGATTATTGGTTGAGGGAGCCGCCTGACCTGAGCGATAGGCTGCAGATATATACTGACGGCCCCAAACTGGATAAAAAGGTGGGCAGCGGGGTCTTTTAACCTCAACTAGGGTGGAATCTATCATTTAGCCTACCCGATCGAATCGAATCATTAAAATCTTCAGTAGTGATGAAATGATGTTTTGGCTGTTGATGTCGGTAAAGCTTCTTATCGGCATTGGTTTTATAAGAACTAAGAGATGAGCCATTTCTCTGAGATAATTTTTCCGGTGGCTCTGGTACTGGTCGTGTAAGATCGTGTGCTACTGGAAAAGAAGAAGATTCAAGATCAGGATATTCGATAGGTTTTACATTTTTACTTCTACGTCTTTTACTCGGATTCACAATGCAAAACTAGCAGTCTTTGACGTGGTTTTTTTGGTTATCGCCAGATTCCTGGTGTTGCAGATTTCATAGATCTTTTCTCACTTCGATACCAACCTAAAACGTATAAAGAGAAATCAATTTGTCTACTTTATTTAATTTACTATTTAAATAAAGTTTGCATACCTTCCAAATATCTCTTACAATAACTACAAGCAACATGTGGAGCCCATGTCTTGTCTTGATTCCAAACAGGACAGCCAAAGTATGCTTCGAAGGCTTCACAGAGGATGAGAGATGTATTTAATTTTATGCCTCGCACTTTAATAAATTGCCCACATATGTATATAACAATAAGCATCAGCTTCATATTTACACTTTCGCGACGACATTTTAGGTAACTTTAGATTTGTACAAAACACCTGATCGTTGTTTAGTTATCACTCTGAGCCATAAGTATTGTTACTATAACTATTTCGAAAGCAAACTTTATACCGAGAAAAGGTATTTTCTTTTCGTTTTTGTTTATAACAAAACAGAAAATCATAAAATAAACTTTAGGACAAAGAACAAAATTTTTTTTGGAGAGTCGTGTAATTAGCTAAAACCCAAGAGAATTTTTTAGATGGAAATAGTGTTGCTTTTTCGGGTATTTAGTTGGTTAAAATATTACAAAAAGTACAAATATAGTTATAACAGTTCGTTACAGGATTCATTTAAAAAAATCAAAAATGGAACGAAAAAGCTGTGTTAGATATTAAAGATAAAACATACGGAATTTAAATTATGAATAATTTGCAGCAAATCCATGGATAAAAGCTCATAATTTAAAAAGGCATGTGTGCTGAACTACCGGTTTCGAAGGGTCCTTAAATAATCCCCGAAAGGTCCCAAAATGATACCAAAATAATCGCGACGGGATCCCGAAAAAATCCCGAAAACCATCCAGAAATTACCCCTGAGAAGTCCCAAAACGATGCCGAAATAGTAGCGAAATGACCCCGACTGGATCCCGGACGAACCCCGAAAACCGTCCACAAATTATCCCGGAAGGGTCTCCGAATGATCCCGACATAGCACAGAAAAAGTCACGAAATAGTCCCGACGGGATCCCGGGCGGATCACGAAAACTATACAGAAATGATGCCGGAAGGGACCCCAAATGATCCCGAAATAGTCCCAAAAAAGTCCCGAAATGACTATGACGGAATCCCGGACGGTTCCCGAAACCATCCAGAAATGGTGCCAGAAGAACCCCAAATTATCCCGAAAAAGTCCCAAAATTACCCTCACGGGGTCCCGAAAATCATACAGTAATGATCCCGGAAGGGTCCTGAAAAGATCCAGAAATAGTCCGGAAAAAGTCCCGAAGTGACCCTGACGGCATCCCGGACTGATCCCGAAAACCATCCAGAAATGATCCCTGAAGGGTCCCCAAATGATCCCGAAATAGTCCCGAAAAATTCCCGAAATGACCCCGACGGGATTCCGTAAACCGCCCAGAAAGAAACCGCCCCAAATGACTCCGAAATGACCCTTACAGTATCCCGGAGGAATCCCGAAAACCGTGCTGAAATGATGCCGGAAAGGTGCCCAAATGAGAACGAAATAGTCTCGCAATTACCTTGACGGGATCCAGAAATGACCCCGGAAGAATATCGAAAACGTCCCGAAAAAACCCCGATGGGGTCCAAGATGGAAGTTCCGATTTAACCCCAGTGGGTTCCCGGACGGACCGCGAAAATCAGCCAGAAATTATGCCGGATGGGTCTCAAAATCATTTCATTTCATTTCTTTATTGAGTCAATGGTAACATACCTTACTGACTAGATTACAGGTGTACTTAGAACTAAATTATTAATTTAAGTATGACTTAATGTGATATATAGTAAGACTCAATGCATTCCTTGAAGAGAGACCTAGAAGTGGCAAAGTCAAGATCTAGACTCCTAGAGGGCTGATTAAATTCTACAAGTTTTCTTAGAAGAGGAGCAAAGCTGAAGTAATTAGAACGCAACACTTCAATACGGAATGTATTGTGAAAGCGGAGGGCTCTGTTAGGGACATTGAAAGTTACCTGACCCAGAAGTTCGGAACAATCAATAGCACCAGATATTATATCAAAAATAAACATTAAGCCTCGAACAGAACGCCTGACTTCAAGTGGTAAGACATTGATATGCATACATCTCGCATTGTAGGGTGCCATGTGATTATCAAAGTGTAGAGGTTGCAGAGCAAACCGCATGAATTTCCGCTGAACTCGTTCAATTCTTAAAGAGTGTGAAGAGTATATCGGATTCCAAATGACTGAGGCATATTCTAACTTTGAACGTACTAAGAAATTATACAAAATCTTTCTTGTATACGGGTCTTTGAAATCCTTCGCATATCGTCGTAAGAAAGCTAAGTTGGCATAAGCTTTTGGTATTAGAAAGTTAACATGATTAGCAAAGGAAAAGACGAGCCAAAAATTACGCCAAGATCACGAAACTCATCAACTGAGGCAAGCGTTACGTTTGAGATCGAATACACGGAAGAAAGGATATTCATTGACTTAGTAAACGTTATGTGAGAGCATTTACTAATGTTGAGTCGCAAGTTATTTTGTGAAGCCCAATCGTTGATAGCATTCAGATCTTCCTGCAGACGCAAAGCGTCAGAAATACTGGCGATCTTACGGAAGAGTTTTAAATCATCTGCATAAAGTAAATAATTAGAATATTCTAGGCAAGAGCCAACATCATTAATAACAAGTAAGGAAGGTTAGGTTCGGGTGTAACCGAACATACATACTCAGTTGAGAGCTATGGTGACAACATAAGGGAAAATAACCATGTAGGAAAATGAACCGAGGGAAACCCTGGAATGTGTTTGTATGACATGTGTAATGAAAGGCATTAAAGAGTATTTTATGAGGGAGTGGGCCATAGTTCTATAGGTGAACGCCATTTAGGGATATCGCCATAAAGGTGGATCAGGGTTGACTCTAGAATTTGTTTGTACGATATGGGTATCAAATGAAAGGTGTTAATGAGTATTTTAAAAGGGAGTAATCCTTAGTTCCATATGTGGACGCCGTTTCGAGATATCTCCATAAAGGTGGACCAGGGGTGACCCTAGAATTTGATTGTACAATATGGGTATTAAAATAAAGGTGGTAATGAGTATTTTAAAAGGGAGTGATCCTTAGTTCCATAGGTGGACACCGTTTCGAGATATCGCCATAAAGGTGGACCAGGAGTGACCCTAGAATTTGATTGTACGATATGGGTATCAAATTAAAGGTATTAATGAGGGGTTTAAAATGGAGTGGCGGTAGTTGTATAGGTGGTCGCTTTTTCGAGATATCGCCATAAAGGTGGACTAGGGGTGACTCTAGAATGCGTTTATACAATATGGGTATCAAACGATAGGTGTTAATGAGTATTTTAAAAGGGAGTGGACCTTAGTTCTATAGGTGGACGCCGTTTCGAAATATCGCCATAAAGGTGGACCAGGGGTGACCCTAGAATTTGATTTTAAGATATGGGTATCAAATTAAAGGTATTAATGAGAGTTTTAAAAGGGAGTGGTGGTAGTTGTATAGGTGGTCGCTTTTCCGAGATATCGCCATTAAGGTGGACCATGGGTAACTCTAGAATGCGTTTGTACAACATGGGTATCAAACGAAGGGTGTTAATGAGTATTTTAAAAGGGATTGGGCCTTAGTTCTATAGGTGGACGCCGTTTCGAAATATAGCCATAAAGGTGGACCAGGGGTGACTCTAGAATATGTTTGTACGATATGGGTATCAAATGAAAGATGTTAATGAGTATTTTAAAAGGGCGTGGGGCTTAGTTCTATAGGTGGACGCCTTTTCGAGATATCGCCATAAAGATGGACCAGGGGTGACTCTAGAATGTGTTTGTACGATATTGGTATCAAATTAAAGGTATTAATGAGAGTTTTAAAAGGGAGTGGTGGTAGTTGTATAGTTGAAGGCGTTTTACAGATATCGACCAAAATGTAGACCAGGGTGACCCAGAACATTATCTGTGCGGATACCGCTAATTTATTTATATATGTAATACCTGCCAAGATTTCAAGGGTTTTTATTTCGCCCTGCAGAACTTTTTCATTTTCTTCTACTTAATATGGTAGGTGTCACACCCATTTTACAAAGTTTTTTCTAAAGTTATATTTCGCGTCAATAAACCAATCCAATTACCATGTTTCATCCCTTTTTTCGTATTTGGTATAGAATTATGGCATTTTTTTCATTTTTCGTAATTTTCGATATCGAAAAAGTGGGCGTGGTCATAGTCGGATTTCGATCATTTTTTATACCAAGATAAAGTGCGTTCAGGTAAGTACGTGAACTAAGTTCAGTAAAGATATGTCGATTTTTGCTCTAGTTATCGTGTTAACGGCCATGCGGAAGGACAGACGGATGAGTGTGTATAAAAACTGGGCGTGGCTTCAACCGATTTCGCCCATTTTCACAGAAAACAGTTAACGTCATAAAATCTATGCGGAAGGACAGACGGATGAGTGTGTATAAAAACTGGGCGTGGCTTCAACGGATTTCGCCCATTTTTACAGAAAACAGTTAACGTCATAAAATCTATGCCCCTACCAAATTTCAAAAGGATTGGTAAATTTTTGTTCGACTTATGGCATTAAAAGTATCCTAGACAAATTAAATGAAAAATTGCGGAGCCACGCCCATTTTGAAATTTTCTTTTATTTTTGCATTTTGTTGCACCATATCATTACTGGAGTTGAATGTTGACATAACTTACTTATATACTGTAAAGATATTAAATTGTTTGTTAAAATTTTACTTAAAAAAAAAAATTTTTTTTAAAGTGGGCGTGTTCCTTCTCCGATTTTGCAAATTTTTATTAAGCGTACATATAGTAAGAGGAGTAACGTTTCTGCCGAATTTCATCATTATATCTTCAAAGACTGCCAAATTACAGCTTGCAAAAATTTTAAATTACCTTCTTTTAAAAGTGGGCGGTGCCACGCCCATTGTCCAAAATTTTATTAATTTTCTATTCTTCGTCATAAGTTCAACTCACCTACCAAGTTTCATCGCTTTATTCATTTTTGGTAATGAATTATCGCACTTTTTCTGTTTTTATAAATTTTCGATATCGAAAAAGTGGGCGTGGTTATAATCCGATATTGTTCATTTTAAATATTGATCTGAGATGAGTGCTCAGGAACCTACATACCAAATTTCATCAAGATACCTCAAAATTTACTCAAGTTATCGTGTTAACGGACGGACGGACGGACGGACGGACGGACATGGCTCAATCAAATTTTTTTTCGATCCTGATGATTTTGATATATGGAAGTCTATATCTATCTCGATTCCTTTATAGCTGTACAACCAACCGTTATCCAATCAAACTTAATATACTCTGTGAGCTCTGCTCAACTGAGTATAAAAATTATGAATAAAATAGGACCAAGGAAGCTACCTTGTGGTACACCGGAAGTTGCTAAGAATTTGTAGGATTTAGTTTTCTCGATTTCAACAAAATATATCCTATTTTCTAGGTAAGACTTCAGCCACAACAGAAAACTTGAATGAAAGCCCATGTTTTCAAGTTTCCACAAAAGTAGTTTATGCGAAACTATGTCAAAAGCCTTGGAAAAAATCTGTATATATGGTGTTAACTTGACATCCATCCTTTAACGCTGAGACACAAAACTGGGAAAAAACCGCTGTATATATGGTGTTAACTTGACATCCATCCTTGAACGCTGAGACACAAAACTGGGAAAAAACCGCTAGATTTATGACCCCTATTTTATTGCTAGGACCATGCTGACATGGATCGATTATTTTATTGATAGCGAATGATAACTTGTCCTTAACAACTTTTTCAAAAAGTTTGGAACGGGTCGACAATTTAGATATTGGCCTATAACTTAACATCATTTTTATTGCCTGACTTCAAGATTGGGGTGATGGACGCCAGCTTCCAGCGATCAATGAAAACTCCGGTCGAAAGAGAAGTATTGAAAATATGGTGCAATGGAACACAAAGAGAACTACTACACTTTTTAAATAAAGAACAGGACAAACCATCTATATCATTTTTCAGTGAGGACTGTAAGGAGGAGATACCCTTAATAATGTCCATTTCAGATACAGACAGGGACCCAAAGTTTAAAGGCTTTGGTGTATCAAAGGAATATCTGTTGTTAATATCATCCGCATCAAAAACAAATGTAGATTTGAAAAAATCAGCAAAAAGGTTTCTGTAACAGCCAGGCTCTCTGAACTGGTATCGTTAAATTTCACACAGGTTGGGATATTGGTACAACCTTTCTTAGACCGAACATAGTTCCAAAAAGATTTAGGATTTACTTTTCACTCATCCTCAAATCGGGAAATAACTTTACTGTATAAGAACTTATTCGGAACATTGAACTGAGTCATATAATAGGTGTACTGATCTTTAAAAGAAATGTCGAGAGTCGCTTTATATAATTTATGGTTCTTATTTCTTTGATTTTTCAGTTTGTTGCGAGTTAGCTTTAAGAGTTCCGCTAGATTGCTTAGTGTTTGCTTTGGCAGCCAAAAACTTGTCAATGGCATTGTTTTTAGTTACTAGATGCTTTGTTTTTGCAGACTTTTTTTGTTTATTACTGTCCACAGCATTTGCAAGAGTTGATTTGAGTTCATTAGTAAAGGCAGCAACAGCACTGTGCAGATCTTTCAGTTCAGCACTCAGCATAGAAATTGCATCGTTCTTATCATCAATAGTTGAGTGTAGTGAACGAATTTCGGATGATAAAGAATCACACTTTTGTGAAATTTGAGAGTTATCGTATTTGAGAACATCAACTGCTGAGATTATACGGCTGTTTTCACTGCGTAGATCGGCAATGCCTTTAATGATGTCGCTTATAATATCATTGCAGTCCATATTATCGGCAACGGTAGCGGAGAGAGCCATTGGTGGCGGAGTTCGAATAGACGT
Organism: Eurosta solidaginis; assembly: GCF_040869045.1. NCBI lineage: Eukaryota > Metazoa > Arthropoda > Insecta > Diptera > Tephritidae > Eurosta > Eurosta solidaginis. The sequence goes on from NC_090324.1 coordinate 109,811,388, forward strand.
GCGACGCACAACCGAACATACTTTACAAAAGAACGATTTATTTGATGCGGTGAGAAAATCAAGATCGTCCACTGACAAGTTGACACATTTCAGATGATAGAGGTCATTGCACTTAGCACACAGCACATTCGGTTGGCCTCTCTCAGCCCTACGCCCACACTAACACGGCATTACGAATAAATTGTATTAATAATTTGGCAAAGTTTTTTATTATGTTATATTCATTTGGACATTTAAAAACTTTGGTTATAAAATCCAGAGAAGAGTCACTGTTTTAATATAGTAACAGTCACAAACTATTAAACTTGTAAGAATAGCAAGAAAAAGACACACAACCACGGAGCGAAGAATAACACGTCCGTTTTGTGCGACTTTGTATAATCCCGAAATAGTCCCGAAATTACCCTGACGGGGTCCCGAAAACCATACAATTATGATCCCGGAAGGGTCTAAAATGATCCAGAAATATTCACGAAAAGGTCCCGAAATGCTCCCGTAAGAGTCCTTGAATTACCCTGACATAGTCCAGGAAAAGTCCCGAAATTGCCCCGACGGAATGCCGGGCAGATCCCGAAAACTACCCAGAAATTATCCGGGATGGGTCTCAAAATGATACCGAAATAGTTCCAAAAAAGTCCCGGACGGATCCCGAAAACCCTTCAGAATTGATCTCTGAAGGGTACGCAAATGATCCCGAAATAGTCCAGAAAATTTTCCGAAATTACCCCGACGGGATGCCGGACGAATCCCGAAACCCATCCAGAAATGATCCCGGAAGGATTCCTAAATGATCCCGGAAAAGTCTAGAAAAAGTCCCAAACTAACCCCGACGGGATCCCCGACGGATCCCGAAAACTATACAGAAATGATGCCGGAAGGGTCCCCAAATTATCCCGAAATAGTCCCGAAATGACCCTAACGGGATCCCGGACGGATCCCGAAAACCATCCAGAAATGATCCAGGAAGGGACTCGATATGACCTTGACGGGATTACAAATAAGGTGAAGCTAATTATAAAAGCATGTTAATAAGGCCGCAGGCGCATTGAAGCGGATGAAGGGTTACAAACAAACACACAGGTGAAGCTAATAAAAGCGTGTTAATGAAAACAATTGAAGGAGGGCAGATGGCGGGAGGAGAAGGAGAGCACCACTGATCGTTTTTCCAAAATTGTTTAGATCTCGATCTGTAGGAGCCAGATACCAAAAAATATTGATTTAGGAGAAAATTTATATTGAGGTATAACAATTTATAGATTTTGCTCCAGAGGGGGGAGGAGACGGAGGGTGTCACCGCTCACTTTGTAAGCCCTCGACTTATTTGACCCATTGAGTTTGTAATATTGGTGAACGTATAATGTGTAAAGTTATAATGTGTACAATGTGTACAAATTTTTGAAAAATAATTGTTCGAAGGGTCGTGGGACTCCCCTTTCCATTTTCGAAAAAAAAACTTCGCCAGTAGTCTATTGTCTATCTGTGTCCCAAATTTCATTAAAAGCCGTGTAGCAGTTCTCTCGTGATTCAGTCAAAAACGAAAAAATAAAATAATTAAATTATAACTGTTCCTACGGGGCGGGGACCTCCTCCCTTTTCAAAAACGTATAGCTAGTAGATCCTTCTAGACTATTAGCTATATGTGTGCCAAATTTCATCCAAATCCGTCCAGCCGTTCTTGCGTGATTGAGTCACAAAGACAAACGTTTGGACATCCACACATCCAAACTTTCGCATTTATAACATTACTAGCCTTTACCCGCGGCCCCGTCCGCAAGGAGAAATTTAAATATATGGGCTATTCGCGTTAGCCTGCTTATTATCTGTTTAAAATTTTGTTTTCTGTCTAATGCATTTTATTTTTGTAACTGAGTAAAAAAAAAGAACTAAATGAGCTGATAACCTGATAGGATCCCAAATGATCCCGAAATTATCCAGGAAAAGCTACGAAATGACCCACACGCTATCGCGGACGGATCCCGAAAACCATCCAGAAATGCCCCGAAAGGGTCTCCAAAAGTTCCCCGAATAGTCCCAAAAAACCCGAAATGACAGCGACACGATTCTAGACGTATCCAGAGAACCACTCAGAAATGATCCCTGAAGGTGTTCCAAAATGACCCTGACGGGCTCCCGGGCGGATCTGAAAAGCCATCCAGAAAATATCCAGGAACGGTCCCTAAATTATCTCGACATACTCCAGAAAAAGTTCCGAAATGGCTCCGAGGGGATCCACGACGGATCGCGAAAACCATACAAAAATTATTCCGAAAGGATCCCAAAATGATCCCGAAATAGTCCGGAAATGACCCAGATGGGATCCCGCACAGATCTAGAAATGATCCCGGAAGGGTGCAATAACTATCCCGGAAAAGTAACAGAAAATCCCGAAATGACTCCTACGGCATCCCGGACGGATCCAGAAAAGATCTCGGAAGGGTCCCCAAATGATCCCAAAATGGTCCCGAAATGACGCTGATGGATCCGGCAAACCATCAAGAAATTATGCCGAAATAGTCCCAAAATGATCCCGAAATAATACAGAAAAAGTCACGAAACGACCCCTAGAGGATCCCCAAATTATCCCGTATTAGCCCCGAAAAGATCCCGAAATAACCCCGACGGGATCCCGGACAGATCCCGAAAACCATCAAGAAAGATGCCGGAAGAAATCCCAAATGATTCCGAAAAAGTCCCGCATTGAATCCGACGGGATCCCGAAAGGATACCGAAAATCATCCAGAAGTGATGCCGGAAAGGTCCTCAAATGATCACCTAATAGTCCCGAAATGACCCTTAAGGGGTCATGGACGGATCCCGGACACATCCCGAAATCCATCCAGAAATGATCTTGGGAGGGACCCCAAATGATCCCTAAAAAGTCCCGCAATGATTCCGACGGGATCCTGATCGGATACCGAAAACCATCCAGAAGTGATGCCGGAAAGGTCCTCAAATGATCACCTAATACCAAAATGACCCTGACGGCATCCCGGACTGATCCCGAAATCCATCCAGAAATGATCTTGGGAAGGTCCCAAAATTATCCGGAAATAGTCTCGAAGAAGTTCAGAAATTACCCTGACGGGTTCCCGGACGAATCCTGAAAGCCATTCCGAAATGATACCGAAAGGGTCCCCTAATGATCCCGTATTAGTCGAGAAAAAGTCCCGAAATGAACCCGACGGGATGCCGGACGAATCCCAAAAACCATCCAGAAATAATGCCGGAAGGGACACCAAATGATCCCGAAAAAGTTCCGCAATTATTCCGACGGGATCCTGATCGGATACCGAAAACCATCCAGAAGTGATGCCGGAAAGGCCCTCAAATGCTCACCTAATACTCCCAAAATGACCTCGTCGGCATCCCGGACGGATACCGAAAATTATCCAGAAATAATGCCGGAAAGGTCCACAAATGATCCCCTAATAGTCCCGAAATTACCCTGATGGGATCCCGGACGGATCCCGAAAACCATCCAGAAATGATGCCGAAAGGGTTCCCAAATGATCCCGTATTAGTCGCGAAAAAGTTCCGAAATGACCCCGACGGCATCCCGGACGGATCCCGAAAACCATCCAGAAATGATGCCGGAAGAGCCCCACATGATCCCGAAAAGGTCCCCAAATGACTTCGACGAGATCCCGGACGGATATCGAAAACCATCCAGAAATGATGCCGGTAGGTACCCCAAATGATCCCGAAATAGTCCCGAAATGACCCCGTCCGGATCCCGGACGGATCCCGAAAACTATCCAGAAATGATGTCGAAAGGGTCCCCAAATGATCCCGTATTAGTCGAGAAAAAGTCCCAAAATGACCCCGACGGGATCCCGGACGGATCCCGAAAACCATACAGAAATAATGCCGGAAGAGCCCCCAAATGATCCCGAAAAAGTCCCCAAATGACCCCGACATACTCCAGAAAAAGTTCCGAAATGGCTCCGAGGGAATCAACGACGGATCGCGAAAACCATACAGAAATGATTCCGGAAGGATCCCAAAATGATCCCGAAATAGTCCGGAAATGACCCAGATGGGATCCCGCACAGATCCAGAAATGATCCCAGAAGGGTCCAAAAACTCTCCCGGAAAAGTAACAAAAAATCCCGGACGGATCAAGAAATGATCTCGGAAGGGTCCCCAAATGATCCCGAAATAGTCCCGAAATGACCTCGTCGGCATCCCGGGCGGCTCCCGAAAATTATTCAGAAATGATGCTGGAAAGGTTCCGAAATGATCCCCTAATAGTCCCGAAATTACCCTGATGAGATCCCAGACGGATCCCGAAAAACATCCAGAAATGATGCCGAAAGGGTTCCCAAATGATCCCGTATTAGTCGCGAAAAAGTCCCGAAATGACCCCGACGGGATCCCGGACGGATCCCGAAAACCATCCAGAAATGATGCCGGAAGAGCCCCAAAATGATCCCGAAAAATTCCCCAAATGACCCCGACGAGATCCAGGACGTATCCCGAAAACCATCCAGAAATGATGCCGGAAGAGCCCCCAAATGATCCCGATAAAGTCCCCAAATGACCCCGACGAGATCCCGGACGGATCCCGAAAACCATCCAGAAATGATGCCGGAAGAGCCCCCAAATGATCCCGAAAAAGTCCCCAAATGACCCCGACGAGATCCCGGACGGATCCCGAAAACCATCCAGAAATGATGCCGAAAGAGCCCCTAAATGATCCCGAAAAAGTCCCCAAATGACCGCGACGAGATCCCGGACGGATCCCGAAAACCATCCAGAAATGATGCCGGAAGAGCCCCCAAATGATCCCGAAAAAGTCCCCAAATGACCCCGACGAGATCCCGGACGGATCCCGAAAACCATCCAGAAATGATGCCGGAAGAGCCCCAAATGATCCCGAAAAAGTCCCCAAACGACCCCGACGAGATCCCGGACGGATCCCGAAAACCATCCAGAAATGATGCCGGAAGAGCCCCCAAATGATCCCGAAAAAGTCCCCAAATGACCCCGACGAGATCCCGGACGGATCCCGAAAACCATCCAGAAATGATGCCGGAAGAGCCCCCAAATGATCCCGAAAAAGTCCCCAAATGACCCCGACGATATCCCGGACGGATCCCGAAAACCATCCAGAAATGATGCGGAATGAAACCGTATTAGTCGCGAAAAAGTCCCGAAATGATCCCGACGGGATGCCGGACGAATCGCGAGGACCATCCAGAAATGATGCCTAAAGGGACCCAAAATAACCCCGAAAAAGTCCCGTAATGATCCCGGAAACCATCAAGAATTTATCTCTCGAAGGTACGCAAATGATCCCGAAAGTACCCCGACGGGATCCCGGACGGATCCCGAAAAACATCCAGAAATGATGCCGGAAGGGTCCCCAAATGATCGCGAAATAGTCCCGAAATGATTCCAGAATAGTCCCGAAAATGTCCCAAAATAACCCCGACGGGATCCCGGACGGATCCCGAAAACTATACAGAAATGGTCCCGGAAGACTCCCAAAATGATCCCGAAATAGTCCCGAAAAAGTCCCGAAATTACCCCGGCGTAATCCCGGACCGATCCCGAAAACCATCCAGAAATGATCTCGGAAGGGTCTCGATATGACCCTTACGGGATTACAAATAAGGTGAAGCTAATTATAAAACCATGTTAATAAGGCAGCAGGCGCATTGGAGCGAATAAAAAGTTACATAGAAACATACAGGTAAAGCTAATAAAAGCGTGCTAATAAAAACAATTGATGGAGGGCGGATGGCGGGAATAGAGGAGAGGACCACTGATCGTTCCTCCAAAATTGTCTAGATCTCGTTCTGTATGTACCAAATACCAAAAACTATTGATTTAGGAGAAAATTTATATTGAGTTATAACAATTTATAGATTTTACACTAGAGGGTAGATAAAGGGGGGCGGGCGGAGGGTGTCACTGCTTACTTTGTAAGCCCTCGACTTATTTGACCCCTTGAGTCTGTGATATTGGTGAAGGCCAGTATACGTAAAGCTATAATGTGTAAAAATTATTGAAAAATAATTTCTCGAAGGGGTCGTGGGACCCCCACCCCTCTTTCCATGTTCGAAAAAAATTTCGCTAGTAGACTACTTTCTGTACCCCAAATTTCATCAAGATCCGTGCAGCCATTCTGGCGTGATTCAGTCGCAAAGACGAAAAAATATAATAATTAAATTATAACTGTTCCTAGGGGGCGGAGACCACTCCCCTTTTGAAAAATATATAGCTAGTAGATCCTTCTAGACTATTGGCTATATGTCTGCAAAATTTCATCCAAATCGGTACAGCCGTTCTTGCGTGATTGAGTCACAAAGACAAACGTCTGGACAAACATCCAAACATCCAAACATCCAAACATCCAAACATCTAAACATCCAAACATCCAAACTTTGCCATTTTTATAATATATATTAGACTAGCCTTTACCCGCGGCTCCGTCCGCAAGGAGAAAATAAAATATATGTGCTATTCACGTTTGCCTGCTTATCAAGTTATCTGTTTAAAAATTATTTTTGTGTAATGTATTTTATTTTTGTAATAGAGTAAAAAAAAGAACTAAATGAGCTGATAAGTTGAAAGGCACGCTTACATGAATAGTGCGATACAGTTTTTTTCGAATTAAAAAAAAAAAATACATTTTGTTTTTAAGTTAAATTAATTGATATGACATGGGTGAAAGAATTACTACTCATAGAACAAAGGAGTAAAACTACAATTAGCTAAATCCAAAGAGAATTTTTAGATGAAACTAGTGTTGATTTTTCGGTTATTTAGTTGGTTAAAATATTACAAAAAGTGTAATTATAGTTATTACAGTTCGTTACAGGATTATTTAAAAAAAAATCAAAAATCAAAAAATCAGGACGAAAAGCTGCATTAATTATTAAAGACAAAACATACCGAATATTAATTACGAATAATTTGCAGCGAATCCATGGCCATAAAAGCTCATAATTTGAAAAGGCATGTGTGCTGAACTACCGGCTGCGAAGAGACCTAAAATGATCCCGGAAGGGTCCCACGTGGCTGGCACTTTAAGATAATTTTGTTTCAAATTGTATTGTCGGGATAAACATTTATATGTTAATAAATAAAATAATAAATAAATGATACCAAAATAGTAACGAAATGATGCCGACGGGATCCCGGACAAATCCCGAAAATCATCCTGATATTAGCCAGGAGGGGTGCCAAAATGATTCCGATATAGTCCCGAAAAAGTCCCGAAATGACTCCGACGGGATCCCAGACGGATCCCGAAAACCATCCAGAAATGATGCCGAAAGGTACCCCAAATGATCCCAAACAAGTCCCGAAATGACCCCGACGGGATTTAGGACGGATCCCGAAAGCCATCCAGAAATGATCTCGAAATACTCCCAAAAAAGTCCCGAAATATTTTTGACGGAACCTGATATAGCCCTGAAAAAGTTCCGAAAGTACGCTGACGGAATTCCGTATGGATCCCGAAAAACATCCCGAAATAATGCCGGAAGGGTCTCCAAATGATCTCGAAATAGTTCCGAAAAAGGCCCGAAATGACCCTAACGGGATCCCGAAAACCATCCAGAAATGACTCTGGAGGGATCTCCAAATGATCCCGGAAAATTCCCCAAATAACTCCGACGGGATCCTGGACGAATCCCGAAAATCATTCAGAAGTCATCCCGAAATGGTACAAAAATGATGCCGAAACAGTCCCGAAAAAGTCCCAAAATAACTCCAACGGGATCCCGGACAGATCCCGAAAATCATCCAGAAATTATAACGGAGGGGTCCCAAAAGGATGCCGAAATAGTTCCGAAATGATCGTGGACGGATCCCGAAAACCATCCAGAATTGATCTCGAAATACTCCCAAAAAAGTCCCGAAATATTTTTGACGGAACCCGATATAGCCCTGAAAAAGTTCCAAAAGTACGCTGACGGAATTCCGTATGGATCCCGAAAACCATCCCGAAATAATGCCGAAGGGTCTCCAAATGATCTCGAAATAGTTCCGAAAAAGGCCCGAAATGATCCTAACGGGATCCCAAAAACCATCCAGAAATGACTCTGGAGGGATCTCCAAATGATCCCGGAAAATTCCCCAAATAACTCCGACGGGATCCTGGAGGAATCCCGAAAATCATTCAGAAGTCATCCCGAAATGGTACAAAAATGATGCCGAAACAGTCCCGAAAAAGTCCCGAAATAACTCCAACGGAATCCCGGACAGATCCCGAAAATCATCCAGAAATTATACCGGAGGGGTCCCAAAAGGATGCCGAAATAGTTCCGAAATGATCCCGGACGGATCCCGAAAACCATCCAGAATTAATCTCTGAAGGGTCCGCAAATGATCCCGAAATAGTCCGAAAAATTCCCGAAATGACCCCGACGGGATCCCGGACGGATCCCAAAAACCATCTATAAATGATGACGAAAAATACCCCAAAACATCCCGAAATAGTCCCGAAATGACCCCGACGGGATCCCGGACGGATCCCGAAAACCATCTAGAAATGATGCCGGAAAGTACCCCAAATGATCCCGTATTAGTCGAGAAAAAGTCCCGAAATGGCCCCGACGGGATTCCGGACGGATCCCGAAAACCATCTATAAATGATGACGAAAAATACCCCAAATCATCCCGAAATAGTCCCGAAATGACCCCGACGGGATCCCGGACGGATCCAGAAAACTATCTAGAAATGATGCCGGAAAGGATCCCCAAATGATCCCGTACCAGTCGAGAAAAAGTCCCGAAATGACCCCGACGGGATCCCGGACGGAACCCGAAAACCATCCAGAAATGATGCCGGAAGGTACCCCAAATGGTCTCGAAATAGTCCCGAAATGACCCCGACGGGATCCCGGACGGATCCCGAAAACTATCCAGAAATTATTTCGGAAAGGTCCCCAAATGATCCTCTAATAGTGAAGAAATGAACCTGACAGGATCCCGGACGGATCCCGAAAACCATCCAGAAATGATGCCGAAAGGGTCCTCAAATGATCCCGTATTAGTCTCGAAAAAGTCCCGAAACCACCCCGATGGGATCCCGGACGGATCCCCAAAACCATCTAGAAATGATGCCGGAAGGTATCCCAAATGATCCCGAAAGTCCTGAAATGACCCCGACAGGATCCCGGAAGAATCCCGAAAACCATCCAGAAATGATGCCGGAAGGGACCCCAAATGATCCCGAAAAAGTCCCGAAATGATCCCGATGCGATCCCGGACGGATACCGAAAACCATCCAGATATGATGCCGGAAAGGTCCTCAAATTATCCCCTAATATTCCCGGAATAACCCTGAAAACCATCCAGAAATGATGCCTAAAGGGTCCCCAATTGATCCCGTATTAGCTTAGAAAAAGTCCCGAAATGACCCTGACGGAATCCCGGACGGATCCCGAACACCACCTAGAAATGATGCCGGAAGGTACACCAAAGAATCCCCTAATAGTCCCGAAATGACCCAGATGGGATCCCGGAAGGATCCCGAAAACCATCCCGAAATGATACCGAAAGGGTCCCCTAATGATCCCGTATTAGTCCAGAAAAAGTCCCGAAATGACTCCGACGGGATAACGGTCGAATCCCGAAAACCATCCAGAAATGAGGCCGGAAGGGACCCCAAATGATCCCAAACAAGTCCCGAAATGACCCCGACGGGATTTAGGACGGATCCCGAAAACTATCCAGAAATGATGCCGGAAAGGTCCTCAAATGATCTCCTAATAGTCCCGAAATGACCCTGACGGGATCCAAGACGGATCCCGGGAAATATCCAGAAATAATGCCAGAAAGGTTCCAAATGATCCCCAAATAGTCCTGAAATGACCCTGACGGGATCCCGGGATCCTGAAAACCCTCCAGAAATGATGGCGAAAGTGTCACCAAATGATCCCGTATTAGTCGCGAAAAAGTCCCGAAATGACCCCGACGGGATCCCGGACGGATCCAGAAAACCATCTAGAAATGATGCCCGAAGGTACCACAAATGATCCCGAAAAAGTCCTAAAATGACCCCGGCTGGATCCCGAAAACCATCCAAAAATTATCCCGGACGGGATCACGGTCGAATCCCGAAAACCACCCAGAAATGATGGCGGAAGGGACCCCAAATGATCCCGAAAAATTCCCAAAATGACCCCGGCTGGATCCCGAAAACCATCCAAAAATTATCCCGGAAGGTTCTCGATATGACCCTAACGGGATTACAAATAAAGTGAAGCTAATTATAAAACCATGTTAATAAGGCAGCATGCGCATTGGAGCGAATGAAAAGCTACAAAGAAACATACAGGTGAAGCTAATAAAAGCCTGCTAATAAAAGCAATTGATGGAGGGCGGATGGCGGGAGGAGACGGAGAGCACCACCGATCGTTTTTCCAAAATTGTTTAGATCTCGATCTGTATGAGCCAGATACCAAAAATTATTGATTTAGGAGAACATTTATATTGAGTTACAAGAATTTATACAATTTACACAAGAGGCCAGGAGAAGGGGACGGTGGGACGGAGGGTGTCACTGCTCATTTTGTAAGCCCTGGACTTATTTGACCCATTGAGTCTGTAATATTGGTGAAGGCCAGTATACGTAAAGTTATAATGTGTATAAATTATTAAAAAGTAATTGTTCGAAGGGGTCGTGGGACCCCACCCCCCTTTCCATGTTCGAAAAAAATGTCGCTAGTAGACTATTGTCTGTGTCCCAAATTTCATCAAAATCCGTGTAGCCGTTCTGGCGTGATTCGGTCACAAAGTCGAAAAAATACAATATTTAAATTATAACTGTTCCTAGGGGGCGGGGACCTGCCCCTTTTCAAAAGAATATAGCTAGTAGATCCTTCCAGACTATTAGCTATATGCGTGCCAAATTTCATCCAAATCGGTCTAGCCATTCTTGTGTGATTAAGTCACAAAGACAAACGTATGGACAAACATCCAAACATTTAAACATCCAAACATCCAAACTTTCCCATTTATAATATACACTAGCCTTTACCCGCTGCCCCGTCCGCAAGGAGAAAAAAATATATGTGCTATTCACGTTTGCCTGCTTATCAAGTTATCTGTTTAAAAATTATTTTTGTGTAATGTATTTTATTTTTGTAATAGAGTAAAAAAAAGAACTAAATGAGCTGATAAGCTAAAAGGCACGCTTACATGAATAGTACGACACAGTTTTTTCGAATTAAAAAAAAAATACATTTTGTTTTTAAGTTAAATTAATTGATATGACAGCGGTGAAAGAATTACTACTCATAGAACAAAGGAGTGAAACTACAATTAGCTAAAACCAAAGAGAATTTTTACATAAAAATTGTGTTGCTTTTTCTGTTATTTAGTTGGTTAAAATATTACAAAAAGTATAATTATAGTTATTACAGCTCGTTACAGGATTATTTTAAAAAAATCAAAAATACACAGAACGAAAAAGCTGTGTTAGATATTAAAGATAAAACATACCGAATATTAATTACGAATAATTTGCAGCGAATCCATGGCCATAAAAGCTCATAATTTGAAAGGCATGTGTGCTGAACTACCGGCTGCGAAGAGACCTAAAATGATCCCGGAAGGGTCACACGTGGCTGGCGCTTTAAGATAATTTTGTTTCAAATTGTTGTGTCGGGATAAACATTTATATGTTAATAAATAAAATAATAAATAAATGATACCAAAATAGTAACGAAATGATGCTGACGGGATCCCGGACAAATCCCGAAAATCATCCTGATATTAGCCAGGAGGGGTCCCAAAATGATTCCGATATAGTCCCGAAAAAGTCCCGAAATGACTCCGACGGGATCCCGGACGGATCCCGAAAACCATCCAGAATTGATCTCGAAATACTCCCAAAAAAGTCCCGAAATGTTTTTGACGGAACCCGATATAGCCCTGAAAAAGTTCCGAAAGTACGCTGACGGAATTCCGTATGATCTCGAAATAGTTCCGAAAAAGGCCCGAAATGACCCTGACGGGATCCCGAAAACCATCCAGAAATGACTCTGGAGGGATCCCTAAATGATCCCGGAAAAGTCCCAAATAACTCCGACGGGATCCCGGACGAATCCCGAAAATCATTCAGAAATCATCCCGAAATGGTACCAAAATGATGCCGCAATATGATTCTGAAATAGTCCCGAAATGACAATGGCGGGATCCCGGACGGATCCCGAAAGCCATCCAGAATTGGGTCCGCAAATGATCCCGTAATAGCCCGGGAAAAGTCACGAAAAAACTCCGACGGGAGCCCGGACAGATCTCGAAAATCATACAGAAATTATCCCGGAAAGGTCCCAAAATGACACCGAAATAATTCCGACGGGATTCCGGACAGACCCCGAAAATCATCCAGAAATGCCCCGGAAGGATGTCCAAAAGTTCCCGGAATAGTCCCAAAGAAACCCCAAATGATAGCGACACGATTCTAGACTTATCCAGAGAACCACACAGAAATGATCCCTGAAGGGTACAAAAATTATCCCGAAATAGTCCCGAAATGACCCTGACGGGCTCACGGACGGATCTCAAAAACCATCCAGAAAATATCCAGGAAGGGTTCCTAAATTATCCCGACACAGTCCAGAAAAAGTTCCGAAATTAGCCGGGGGGGATCCACGACGGATCACGAAAACCATACAAAAATGTTTCCGGAAGGGTTCCAAAATGATCCCGAAATAGTCCGGAAATGACCCCGATGGGATCCCGCACGGATCCAGAAATGATCCCGGAAGGGTCCCAAAACTATCCCGAAAACGTAACAAAAAAATCTCGAAATGACTCCTACGGCATCACGGACGGATCCAGAAATGACCTCGGAAGGGTCCCCAAATGATTCCGAAATTGTCCCGGAAAAGTCCCGAAATTTCCCCGATGGGTTCCCGCACAGATCCCGAAAACTATCCAGAAATGATGCCGGAAAGTTCCTCAAATGATCCCCCTAATAGTGCCGAAATGACCCTGACGGGATTCCGGACGGATCCCGAAAACCATCCCCAAATGATCCCGTATTAGTCGAGAAAAAGTCCGAAATGACAACGACGGGATCCCGGACGGATGGATCCCCAAAACCATCTAGAAATGTTGACGGAAAGGGTCCCCAAATGATCCCGTGTTAGTCGTGAAAAAGTCCCGAAATGACCCCGACGGGATGCCGGACGGATCCCCAAAACCATCTACAAATGGTGCCGGAAAGGTTCCCCAAATGATCCAGTACAGTCGAGAAAAAGTCCCGAAATGACCCCGACGGGATCCCGGACGGATCCCGAAAACCATCCAGAAATGATGCCGGAAGGTACCCCAAATAACTATCCAGAAATGGTTCCGGAAAGGTCCCCAAATGATCCCAAAATGGCCCCGAAATGACCCTGATGGATCAGGCAAACCATCAAGAATTGATGCCGGAAGGGTCCCCAAATAATCTCGAAATAATACAGAAAAAGTCATGAAATGACCCCTAAAGCGTCCCCAAATGATTCCGAAATCGTCCCGAAAAAGTCCCGAAATTACCCCGATGGGTTCCCGTACAGATCCCGAAAACTATCCAGAAATGATGCCGGAAAGTTCCTCAAATGATCCCCCTAATAGTGCCGAAATGACCCTGACGGGATTCCGGACGGATCCCGAAATCCATACTATAGTGTTAACTACTTTGTATTCTTTACTTTAATTTTTAAAAATAATTTTTATTGAGTTTTCGTGTTAACTTAAAATTTTTGAATAACTTCAAAAAAAGAAAATTCTAATTAGTTGGAAAATATCTAAACTCAAAAATAAACAAATATAAATTTTTATACTTAAAATCAAAATAAAAGATTTTTAAAATATCAACTTGAATGTTGATATATTGGCGATTCTACCAACGGACCTAAATGTTTATATAAGTCTATATGTGAGACAATCACTGAATGTGACGCTTTACGTATCACAAAGCTATTGACCAATAAAATACCGCAAATAAAAGTGCAACTAAGTGACGTGCTACCAAAGAAAATTTGTTTAAAGTTACCTGGACCAATTACAAGCTATCTACCGGTTTCAGCAAATGTGCACACGGTCCTGCTCCGAATCATCACATCCTTGAATGCTGTTTAATATAAATTTTAAAAGTATATTCAGTGCATTTTCATACAACAAGAACAACCATTAAAATTTAAATAAAAAATCAATAACCGAAATTAACAGGATGAAATACGCATCCATCTACCCTCAACATTTGTGCGGTACATCTGTTAACACTAGTGAGAAGAAATCAACAATTAAAACAAATATCGAACAGGATGAGTACCGTTATGTGATATAGAAGAAAGAATCAAAAAAAAAAAAAAATTAAAACACCAGCCGCTGGAACTAAACAAAAATAACTTTGATAGAAATAATAAAATAGTTAAAAATGCAACAAAAAATTGTGAAATAATTAAAAAAATTTAATTTTTGAGTGATTTTTCGCAACACATTGCAGCATATTTTTAAGTTACGCAATATAAAACGCTTAAATCGAGAAGTGTAAATACGCTAAAACTCATTTTTAAAAATAAATGCCAGATCAAAACAATACTGCCACTGTTTTAAATACAACCACAGCTGTAGAAAATTGATCCAGCATTACTCAGGAAGTTTCATCTACAAAATAGTGTCACTAACCTCTCCCTACATTTCATTCGTATATCCAAGTATTTTAACAAAGCAACATCGTCATATAGTGTACCGTTTATTGGAACCATTCATGATCTTTAACGTCCTCTACACAAATAAGAGCATCATTATATTTTAAAGCCATTGCATATTTAAATTTATCAATCAACTCTTCCATAGTAATAAATCGTAAATATAAATTTTAAATAATTTTAACTTTTTCTAAATACAATTTTTATTTTGATATTAAATTAAAATTTCAAATTTATTTTAAGATTATTTTTATATCTTAAAAATTTTAATATAAGTTATTTAAATTTATTTATTTTTTATATAAAATTAAATATTGTATTTAAATTGTTAACTCCCTTTCCAAAAAATTCTTAAATATTTTCTTATTTTCAAATTTTTCATTTAAATTTCTTTTCATATGGTTCTACGTTCACCAATACGAACTCGTAATTTTACAAATTCAGAAAATCAAAATATCAACCATACAAATAACATCATGACTCACAATACAACTCAAAATTCTAACATTAATACAACACAAAACAACATCTCTAAAATAACACAAAATACTTCAACACAAGATAACTTTACAAATTTTCCTTCTACTAAATCTATTAAATTACCACAATTTTGGCAAGATTGTCCTGATGCCTGGTTTTTGCTTGTCGAAGGACAATTTGAAATTAACAATATCAATGATGATAATTTAAAATTTCAAAATGTTCTAATTACTCTTCAACGAGATACTATATCTAAAATTTAAGAAGTTATTAACCCTCCTCCTCTTTTTAATAAATATGATACAATCAAAAAAATTCTATGTGAAAGATTTTCTCTTAGCGAAGAAAAACGATTAGAACAATTATTTTCAAAAACTGAACTTGGTGATCGTTCACCATCTGAATTATTCAGATTTATGAAATCACTTATAGGTTCTGACTCCATAGTTAGCCAAGAATTACTCTTTAAATTGTGGATTCGTAAATTACCACAAGAAATACAAATTCATTTGACTTCCAATAATAATCAAAACAGAGATGAAATTATTATTTTAGCTGACAAACTTTTTGATTTAATCAATAAACCTCATTCTTCCAAATCTCCTGTAGTCTCAAGTATAAATAATAATATTTTAGAACAATGCGTTAAAAATTTAACTGAATTAACTACGGCTATTTATCAAAATTTAAATAAAATTTCTAATGATATTAATCATAATAGAATAATAGAAATAGATCTAAATCTCGAAATTTTTCAAGATCAATAAATTTTTCAAACAATCGTAAATTTAATTCACAAAAAAATATTTGTTGGTATCACAAAAAATTTAAGAATAACGCTCTTAAGTGTATACCCCCATGCAATTTTAATCAAAATCATAATTCAAATTGCGAACAAAATTTAAACTGAAACGACCCATTATGACGGTGACGGATAATGGAACTATTATTAAACCTACTCGTCGCCTATTCATATTTGATAAATTCAATAAACTTAATTTTCTTATCGATACCGGCGCAGTTGTATCAGTTATTCCCTTTTATAAATTTAAAATTTATAAAAGAAATTCGGATCTTACTTTGACTGCAGCAAACGGTTCTTCAATTGAAACTTTCGGTACAAAACTACTTAAAATTGATTTAGGTTTAAGAAGAGATTTTGAATTTCCATTCGTTATTGCGAATATTGATACACCAATTTTAAGAGCAAACTTTTTAGAAAAATTCGGAATTATTGTCCATATTAAAAATAAAGAAATAATGGATTCTACTACAAAAATTAAAGTTGCTGGATCTTCTGGATTTTCTGATATTTTCTCACTCAAAATTCCTATTGTCGAAAATAAGTTTTCAAAATTACTTAATGAATTTCCGTCTATTACCTGTGAACCAGATTATACTAAAAAAGTTAAACACCATACGGTTCACAGGATAGAAACAAAAGGTATTTTACCATTTTCGAAACCCAGACGTCTTGATTCAATCAAACTTAAAATTGCTAAAACTGAATTTGAATTTTTAGTTAAAACTGGTATATACAGACCCTCAAATTCTCCTATTGCATCTCCACTTCATCTCGTTCCTAAAAAAGAACCAAATGATTGGAGAGCTTGCGGAGACTATCGAAGACTTAATTTTATTACTACACCAGATCGGTATCCTTTACCACATATTCACGATTTAACAATTGATTTAAAAAACAAACAATTTTTTTCCAAAATTGATCTTGTGCGTGCTTACCACCAAATTCCAATGGCAGAAGAAGACATTCATAAAACTGCAATAACTACCCCTTTTGGAATGTTTGAATTCGTAAGAATGCCTTTCGGTTTACGAAACAGTGCTCAAACTTTCCAACGCTTTATTAATGAAGTATTTTCTGATTTCGATTTTGTATTTACATACATTGATGACATTCTTATTGCCAGTGATAATGAAGATCAACATATAAATCATCTAAAATCAGTTTTTAAAAGACTTGAAGAATATAATTTAAATATCAAACCTTCAAAATCCCGAAAGCCATCCAGAAATGAGGCCGGGAGGGACCCCAAATGATCCCAAAAAAATCCCGAAATTACCCCGACGGCATCCCGGACGGATCCCGAAAACTATCCAAAATGATCCCCTAATAGTCCCGAAATTACCCTGAGGGGTCCAAGACGGATCCCGGAAATTATCCAGAAAGGTTCCCAAATGATCCCCAAATAGTCCCGAAATTACCCTGACGGGATCCCGGGATCCCTAAAACCATCCCCAAAGGATGCTGGAAGGGACCCCAAATGATCCCGAAAAGGTCCTGAAATGACCCGACGAGATCCCGGACGGATCCCGAAAACCATCCTGAAATGAGGTCGGGAGGGACCCCAAATGATCCCAAAAAAATCCCGAAATTACCCTGACGGGATCCCGGGGTCCCGAAAACCCTCCAGAAATGATGGCGAAAGTGCCCCCAAATGATCCCGTATTAGTCGCGAAAAAGTCCCGAAATGACCCCGACGGGATCCCGGACGGATCCCAAAAACCATCTGGAAATGATGCCGGAAGGTACGCAAACGAGAATGTAGGCTGTGGATAAGTGCTTTATGGTAATCATAAACGTACATATCTGACCGAGGCGCTATGTAGGAACAAGAAATATATAAGAAAAAATTCGGGAAGAAGAGCTTTACAGCTATGAATTCAATGTCAAGCATGTCATCAAAGTTAAACAATTCACTAGAAATACTGGACAATACAGCGATCAGGACACCACCTGCTCTCGACTGACGATCACACCGAAAAACAACGTAGTCATTTGAAAATCATTCACGAGCTCTAAAAAATTTTTTTTAAAGTGAAATTTTTACAAAAAATTTGATAACTTTAGAGTATATAAGTAAATTATGTCAACATTCAACTCCAGTAATGATATGGTGCTACAAAATACAAAAACAAAAGAAAATTTCAAAATGGGCGTGGCTCCGCCCTTTTTCATTTGATTTGTCTAGGATACATTTAATGCCATAAGTCGAACAAAAATTTACCAATCCTTCTGAAATTTGGTATGTGCTTAGATTCTAGGACGATAACTATTTTCTGTGAAAAAGGGCGAAATCGGTTGATGCCACGCCCAATTTTTATACACAGTCGATCGTCTGTCCTTCCGCTCGGCCGTTAACACGATAACTTGAGCAAAAATCGATATATCTTTACTAAACTCAGTTCACATAATTATCTGAACTCACTTTGTATTGGTAGAAAAATGAAAAAAAATGCCATAATTCTATACCAAATACGAAAAAAGGGATAAAACATGGTAATTGGATTGGTTTATTGACGCAAAATATAACTTTAGAAAAAAACTTTGTAAAATGGGTGTGACACCTACCATATTAAGTAGAAGAAAATGAAAAAGTTCTGCAGGGCGAAATCAAAAGCCTTTGGAATCATGGAAGGAATACTGTTCGTGGTACTACATATATAAATAAATTAGCGGTAGCCAGAAGATGATGTTCTGGGTCACCCTGGTCCACATTTTGGACGAAATCTAGAAAACGCATTCACATATACAACTACTACCACTCCCTTTTAAAATTCTTATTAATACCTTTAATTTGACACTTATATTTTACAAACACATTATAGAGTCACCCCTGGCCCACCTTTATGGCGATATATCGAAAAGGCGTCCACCTATATAAATAAGGCCCACTCCCTTTTAAAGTACTCATTATCACCTTTCATTTGATACCCATATCTTAAACAAATTCTAAAGTCACCCCTGGTCCACCTTTATGGCGATATCTCGAAAAGGCGTCCACCTATAGAACAAAGTCCCACTCCCTTTTAAAATACTCATTAACACCTTTCATTTGATACCCATATCGTACAAACAAATTCTAGAGTCACCCCTGGTCCACTTTTATATCGATATTTCGAAAAGGCGTCCACCCATAGAATTAAGGCCCACTCCCTTTTAAAATACTCATTAACACCTTTCGTTTGATACCCATATTGTATAAACGCATTCTAGAGTCATCCCTGGTCCATCTCGATAAGGCGTCCATCTATAAAACTAAGGCCCACTCCCTTTTAAAATACTCATAAACACCTTTCATTTGATAGCCATATCGTACAAACCAATTCTAGAGTCACCCCTGGTCCACCTTTATGGCGATATCTCGAAAAGGCGTCTACCCATAGAACTAAGGCCCACTCCCTTTTAAAACACTCATTAACACCTTTCGTTTGACACCCATATTGTACAAACTCATTCTAGAGTCACCCCTGGTCCACGTTTATAAGGATATCCCGAAAAGGCGTCCACCTATAGAACTAAGGCCAATCGCTTTTAAAATACTCATTAACACCTTTCATTTGATACCCATATCGTACAAATAAATTCTAGAGTCACCCCTGGTCCACCTTTATGGTGATATCTCGAAAAGGCGTCGACCCATAGACCTAAGGCCCACTCCCTTTTAAAACACTCATTAGCACCTTTCGTTTGACACCCATATTGTACAAACTCATCCTAGAGTCACCCCTGGTCCACCTTTATAACGATATCCCGAAAAGGCGTCCACCTATGGAGCTAAGGCCCACTCGATTTTAAAATACCCATTAACACCTTTCATTTGATACCCATATCGTACAAACAAATTCTAGAGTCACCGCTGGTCCACCTTTATGGCGATATCTCGAAAAGGCGTCCACCTATAGAACTAAGGCCCACTCCCTTTTAAAATACTCATCAACACCTTTCATTTGATACCCATATCGTACAAACAAATCCTAGAGTGACCCCTGCTACACCTTTATGGCGATATCTCGAAAAGGCGTTCACCTATAGAACTAAGGCCCACTCCCTTTTAAAATACTCATTAACACCTTCCATTTGATACCCATATCGTACAAACAAATTCTAGAGTCACCCCTGGTCCACCTTTATGGCGATATCTCGAAAAGGCGTCCACCTATAGAACTGAGGCCAACGCCCTTTTAAAAAACTCATTAACACCTTTCTTTTGATACCCATATCGTACAAACAAATTCTAGGGTCACCCCTGGTCCAACTTTATGGCGATATCTGGAAAAGGCGTCCACCTATAGAACTAAGGCCCACAATCTTTTAAAATATTCATTAACAACTTTCATTTGATACCCATATCGTACAAACAGCACATTCCAGGGTTACCCTAGGTTCATTTTCCTACATGGTGATTTTCCTTTTTTTTGTCTACATAGCTCTCAACTGAGTATGTAATGTTCGGTTACACCCGAACTTAGCCTTCCTTACTTGTTTTTAATTAATTCCATTTTTAGTTCTATACTTGTATATATTTTTACGCTATTTTTTTTGTTACTTTCCTTTGAATTTGTTAGTCGACCACTCTTGTTAGTTGACTTTAAAAAAATAAATAAATAAATAAAATGATCCCGAAAAAGTCCTAAAATGACCCGACGGGATCCGGACGAATCCCGAAAACCATGCAGAAATGATCCCGAAAAAGTCCCGAAATGACCCCGACGGGATCCCGGACGGATCCCGAAAACCATCGAGAAATGATGCCGGTAGGTACCCCAAATGATCCCGAAACAGTCCCGAAATGACCCCGTCGGGATCCCGGACGGATCGCGAAAACTGTCTAGAAATGATACCGGAAAGGTCCTCAAATGATCCCCTAATATTCCCGAAATTACCCTGAGGGGTTCCCTGACGGATCCCGGAAACAATCCAGAAAAGATGCCGAAACGGTCCCCAAATGATCCCGTATTAGTCGAGAAAAAGTCCCGAAAGGACCCCGACGTTATCCGGACGAATCCGGAAAACCATCCAGACATGATGCCGGAAGGGACCCCAAATTACACCGAAAAAGTCCCGACCCCGGACGGATCTCGAAAACCATGCAGAAATGATGTCGGAAGATACCCCAAATGATTCCAAAATAGCCCCGAAATGGCAACGATGGGATCCCGGACGGATCCCGAAAACCATCCAGAAATGACGCCGGAAGGGACCCGAAAAATTCTCGTAATGATCAGGGAAACCATGAAGAATTTATCTCTTAAAGGTACGCAAATTATCCCGAAAATACCCCGACGGGATGCTGGACGGATCCCGAAAACTATACAGAAATTATCCCGGAAGGGTCTCGATATGACCCTAACGGGATTACAAATAAGGTGCAGCTAATTATAAAACCATGTTAATAAGGCAGCATGCGCGTTGGAGCGAATGAAAAGTTACAAAGAAACATATAGGTGAAGCTAATAAAAGCCTGCTAATAAAAGCAATTGACGGAGGGCGGATGGCGGGAGGAAACGGAGAGCACCACCGATCGTTTTTCCAAAATTGTTTAGATTTCGATCTGTATGGGCCAGATACCAAAAATTAGTGATTTAGGATTACATTTATATTGAGTTATAAGAATTTATATAATTTACACCAGAGAGCGTGAGAAGGGAGACGGGGGGACGGAGGGTGTCACTGCTCACTTTGTAAGCCCTCGACTCATTTGACCCATTGAGTCTGTAATATTGGTGAAGGCCAGTAAACGAAAAGTTATAATGTGTGTAAATTATTAAAAAGTAATTGTTCGGAGGGGTCGTGGGACCCCCACCCCCCTTTCCATGTTCGAAAAAAATGTCGCTAGTAGGCTATTGTCTGTGCCCCAAATTTCATCAAAATCCGTGTAGCCGTTCTGGCGTGATTCGGTTACAAAAACGAAAAAATACAATATTTAAATTATAACTGTCCCTAGGGAGCGGGGACCTGCCCCATTTTCAAAAAAATATAGCTAGTAGATCCTTCTAGACTATTGGCTATATGTGTGCCAAAGTTCATCCAAATCGGTCCATCCGTCTGGACAAACATCCAAACATCTAAACAGCCAAACATCTAAACTTTCCCATTTATAATATACTAGCAGACCCGCCAGACGTTGTTCTGCGCTAAATTTGGTCTATCTCCATATATTTTAATAAACTTTTTCCGTCTAACTCTGCCCCCCCCCCCCTCCCCCTCCACACTTTTTCTTAATCCTTTTATTCACTCCTCCCTCCGTCTTTTCGCTTCATCTCTTCTATTTTCGTCTCACTCTATCTCTTTCTCAGTCTCCTTCTCCTTCCATCTTTTCTCTTCTCTAAAGTTTTTCCCATTCTTCTTCATTCCTTATTACCAGGCAAATCGAATAGGACGTATGTAAATAGTTATGTGGGTATTAATAATTCATGTCTTTATTTCGGCTTCGCATGCACATTTATCAGTTTTGCCATGTTAATGCAACTAAATCGAATATGACAATGAAAATTACTTTAAAGCTCTCGGTAACAACTTTCATTTGATATCCATATTACACACACATTCTAGGGGTACCCGGGTCCACGTTTTGGCCTCAATCTCGAGACCCTAGTCACCAATAGATATGAAAACTACCCTGTACTAAAGCACTCATCAAGAGCTTTAATTCGTTATCCATATTCTATAAACACATTCTAGGAGTAGCCGCGTCTACGTTTTCGCTTATATCTCGAGACCCTAGTTACACGCGGGTACGAAAAATACCCCGTATCAAAGAACTCATAAACAGCTTACATTCGATACCCATATTGTACAAACATATTCCAGGATTACCCAGGTCCACGTTTTGATCTCAAGACCCTATCCAGAACGGGATAAAATTAGCCTATGTCTGTCTCCTGGTTCTAAGCTATCCCTCCACCAATTTTCAACCAAATATGTTCTTCCGTTACTTCCTCTTCAATCACTCTTTATCTATTAAAAAAAGGCATCAAAATCCGTTGCGTACTTTTAAAGGTTTAAGCATTCAAAGGGACATAGGGACAGAAAAAGCGACTTTGTTTTATACTATGTAGTGATGTAAATCCATCCATACCTATAAACCTACGCCCGAAGTTAAATAACGCAGCGAATGCTATATATCAGGCATGCTTAACCAACGAAACGATATTATTTCGTTAAGATAATCAACGTTAATAAACGAAACGAAGTTTCGTTTATTAACGTTAAGAACGTCAAATTAACGTTAATGACGTAAATGACTTCGTTTCGTTTATTAACGTTGATTATCGTAATGAAATGATATCGTTTCGTTGGTTAAGCATGTCTGCTATATATGTACGTATGTATGTGTCGCATCAAGCCTCACTCAAAAGCAATTAGCGCGGACAGTTCACAGCGAACAAACACAAATACGCATTTTTTGATAAAAATGTTACTTTTGTTTAAACAATTTGGCTGATATAAGAAAGAATCAAGTATTATTTTTGATGCAGATCGAAGGTAAATATTTCAAAGTTTTACTGAAAAGTTAAATTTTTTAAATCCATCTATCCGTTTATTAGTTACAGCTGTGTAAACAAAAATTTTATGATTTTTTACTACATTTTGGCAATTTGCCATGCCGCTATAATATATACCTCCAAATTGTATTAAATGTACCATCTCACGTAGGTAAGCTTTCAAATGCAAAAAACCGTTTTAAAATTGGAGCATTCTGTGTGAAGTTATGTGCATACATGGCATTTAGCGACTTTATTTTATAAGATTTATTATATTATATAGATAGATATAGATATTAAATTAGATTAGCCTTTATCCGCCGCCCCGTCCGCGAAGAGAAAATAAAATGTAAAAAAAAAGTACCAAATGAACTGATAACCTGTAAGGCACGCTTACGTGAATAGTGCAATAGAGTTTTTTCGACATAAAAAAATATATTTTGTTTTTAAGTTAATTTAATTGATATGACAGAGGTGAAGGGATTTATTCATAGAACAAAGGAGTGAAACTACAATTATTTAAAACCAAAGAGAGTTTTTTTAGATGAAAATAGCTGCTGCTTTTTCTGGTATTTTGTTTTGTTAAAATACATCTCGACAAATACCGAAAATCATCCAGAAATTATCCCGGAAGGGTCCTCAAATGATCCCAAAATAATCCAGTAAAGGTCACGAAATGACCCCGACGTGATCCCGAACGGATTCCGAAAACCAATTACCGTGACGGGATCACAGAAGGATTCCCAAAACCATCCAAAAGTGGTCCCGGTTGCAGCGTCATTTAGGCTGCCATAAATGAGGTCGTTGATCACCTGAGAAATGCTGTTCACGGCTATAATAAAATATGTATTTAATCTGACAGCCAGGCTGCACTAAAAGCGCTTGCATCGGGCACGCTTGGATCGGTCACATGCCGCAAATCTCTTAACGAGATCGCTGAGCAAACTTCCCTCAGTCTGGTATGGGTGCCTGGTAGAGATATACACCACCGATAAACGCCGCCGCCGCCGCCGATTAGGGTCGTTTTTCGCACGCCGCCGCCGAATGTCAAAAATATCGGCGCGGCGGCGGCGTCCGGCGCGGTACTATATTTTCTACTCGTTTAAGACTGTTTAGACCATTTATTGTTCAAGTCGAAAATTGGTCGGATATAGTCGAAAGTGGTTTCAACGGATGCGCATCACTGTCAGTTATAAGAAACTAATTGCGAAATGTAACTCTTTCTAACTGTTCCAAAGTTATTTAAAAAACAGGCGTTTTCGATGTCAGCATAACACGGACTTTGCATCACCCAATTCACCAAGTTATTAAAACAAAACACTAAAAGAAACGTTATATAATAAATTTATATAATCACTTTGCATATTTTTTCCAAAAAAAAAAAAAAAATTACCCAAGGCGTTTCAAATTGTTTTCAAGTTGTTAAAAAAAGCAAAAAAGTGCCGATTTTTTTTTAAATTTTGTATTGCGATTGGCGGAAAGAATAAGCGAAATTAGTGATGCAAAATCCTTTAGTAGGTTCTAGAAGCATAAACACTCCTTTGAAATGTTTTTTACCTCATACTTAAGTTGAGAATATATGTACGTATGAGAAGGGTTTTAAAAATCATTTGGGCTTACATTCAAATATTTGTTGTTTATTTGCACAACTATACAATAGCGTCTGAAATGTTAATTTTAATTTTAACACTTCAACCTTCAACACCCAAGTCTCCCGGTTTGACACAAAGTTGGCGGCCCTATTCAAAACTATTCCCTTGGAGTTAATTACATTGATTATAGATTATCAACCAAGTTTAAATATCACCTACACGTTACGGCTCCTTTTACAAATGTGAATACGTAGGCACATATATGTATTTACCAGGTCAGGCTTTGTCCTTCGCAAGAACACTCAAAGTGGTGAAGCAAAAGCTTTCCCAAGACAGTGGAAAAAAGGACCGTGTGTGCTACTACCGTAACGAAGTGGACAGTCTGAAAACTGAAGCTACGCGGTCATCCACAATGACCTCTTATACTGTTTTCACACAGAAACTTAATGATCTCATTTCACCTTCTAATGAAATCGTAAATTTTTTGCTTTCACACAGAAGTAACTGCTCGATTAGTACGAAGGATGAAATGTCAAGCGAATAAAATGACAATGCTATATGACAGACAATCATGGCGGAACGATACAAGGTGGCAGCATGGTGACATACCTACAAACATAAAAAATTCCATGTACTTGTAAATTCGATGGACAAATGTCAA
Organism: Eurosta solidaginis; assembly: GCF_040869045.1. NCBI lineage: Eukaryota > Metazoa > Arthropoda > Insecta > Diptera > Tephritidae > Eurosta > Eurosta solidaginis. The sequence continues at coordinate 109,837,070 of NC_090324.1, forward strand.
AATCGTACTGCGCCGGTAGTTGATGTATCAACAAATAAAAAAGGTTATAATCAGCTGTTCGATGCGGCCTTCTTGAATCATTCCGCCATGTAGACAATGACATTTACTTTGACAAATGACATTTTTGATCACTGAACACACCAAAAACTAAGAAGCGGAACGCTGCCAACAGAGTTGCATTGTGCTTTTGACTTCATTAGGCATTCGATTAGCTACTATTGAAATAATTATAGATTCGAATTTTGTAGGGAAGATTGAGCTCAATAAGCGTCTTAGTGTAGAAAATTGCCTTTATTATTCAATAAGCCGTCTATTTGAAAATAATATTATATCATTAGGCCGGAAAACAGCAGTAAACATCATTCAACTTAACACCGGTCGACTTTCATTCTAAAATATCGTTTTGATTTAACGAAGACTATTGAAATCAATGATGTGAACACAAATGTCTAAAAACTCTGGTCTACACTTTAAAAATTTTATCCAGGGTCCTTGTAAAATTTTAATTATATAGATGCGCCGAGGATTATACGATTTTCACCCATTACGAAATGACGGCATCCTTGGCCGAAATTCCTAACATTTCAATTTGTTTCTCTGGTGTAGTTCGGCAAAAGCATCCGTTGGAAAGTCTTCGCAGCTACACCTAGATCTTCTAGAAAAATGACGTCGACGAAGGTATAAGTTCGAAGTCGCAGTCCTATAGCTTCTGTGCTGGCATATGGTGTGAGAGTCAGAAGGCCTGGTAGCGACTGGTGGTCGGGATTGCTACTGTTCGCACATCGGGAATTGTAGCTCTTAAAAACAGCCGAAAAAACTGGAGGCGCCCTGTGCCACGAGTTTCATGAGTATTAATAGACCATTAATAGCAACCGTAAGTGGGATTCAAGGGGTTGTGTAGCGCAATATATAGCTTCTCCAACCCAATTGTCAACCTCACCTTCGAGCGGCGAATCCCGTTTCACTAACAGACGAGGCTCTGGCGACCCCAAGCTCCTCATGGAACTTGGGGGTGGGGAGGGAGGGATGGCCTGAAGGTTCAATGTGGCCATATATATCGTTCCCGAGATGGTCGGGCCAGCACCTTAATGGTGCTGTGTTACCGGAGCGTATCGGATCTGTATCCGACAAAGGACCATCACATCGATAACACTCCCCAAAGCCTTCGGGGAGTAACCTAATCGCTACAACAACAACAACAACAACAGCAACCGTAAGTCAACTTTGTGCGTGGCCGCCAAGGAGCCACACATGATTTAAAGAATTTGTGTTCGCGACGATTATTAGGAGCTAACCCTAGGTGAAACTACGCTTTGCACGGGATATGCAGACAAAAGTGTGGCTATTTTATGTATCTCTACTTCTTTTCAGCAGACGAAGCAGTACCAATTCCAAAGACCGGGGCTAGGTTCGAAGCCTCTCTGGAGCAAGTGAACGAGGTGCAATCTCTCCGCAAGGAGCTACACCTGAAAATGTTTGAACAGTCTGCGAGATCTTGAGGCAAAAACCTCGGATCTTTCCGAAATGGCCAACACGTTGATTTCCCTAAATACATACAAGCAAACCCTTTCATAAATACTATTTTTTTTAATCGAAAAATCAAGCTTTTTAAAGTAACAACACCGGCGTACGCCGGCGCGCCGCACACGCCGCCGGTATATAATAGAGCCTGCGCCGCCGCCGCCGATTAAGTGATCGGCGTAAACCTCTAGTACCTGGACACTTGGAAATAACTGACAATGAGATGGCTGACGAACTTGCAAGAGGGGGCACATCCGTTCCGATTTCGTCGTACTGGAAGGGATTTAGCATGCCTCTCGTTACCTGTAAGCTCACTTTGAAAGGATTTTTTCTTAGGGAAGCGGATGTGAGATGGAGTAATTTCGAATCCTGCTATCACACTAAGCTCGTGGTGGAGACATATCTCTGGTGGTTGGACTTATAACCCGCCACATAGCAATCGGGAAGCATGCACAACGGCTGGGTGCTGCTTATAATGATTACGGCAGGAGCTGCAAAGACGAAGAGGAGTTAGGAACAGTCAAGCATTTTCTGTGCGAATGTCCTGCGCTTTGGCGCAAGAGGAAGAAATCTCTGGGATCTCCCTTATTTGACGATCTTTGTGATTTGGCTAAGTTGGAACCTAAGAAATTCCTGCCATTTGCTGATTCGACCTGTTGGTTTGTGTAGGGGAAAGATCCACGTGGTATCACAATGGGACCTTTTTGGGCCTAAATGCACTGGTGCTCGCACCGGTGGCCACTCTAGCCTAACCTACATGCCAATTTTGGGACGCTGGCTTGGTAAATTCCTAGTTTGTAGGCGTTTCCCTAGAATTAGGATTTTGACTTTTGGATGCTTTTGAAGGTTTGCTATCCCTGAGGTCAGAAACCGTCTCCAATGTTTGAAAGCCTCCAATAAAAAATATGTACAATATTTAAACGACTAAATGGCCAACATTTTAAATTTGGATTTCTCTTGGACGTTGGAAATTTGTTAGACAAGGATAATAACGACTTAGAAAGAAGTTGTAAGAACTTGGGTGAATTTTAGAATACAGATTTCGATGGAACAGAACTTTTTATCGAAATATGCAACAGCAAAATATTACTTCGCAGTAGGAAAGAAATGGAACCGAAAACTCCGTTAGAATTATTTACTTTTATGATATCGTATGGAGAAGATGTTTTTCCAAACTTGCGAGTGGCACTTCAAATACTCTTCACTATCTCAGTATCAATTGCTAGCTGCGAACGTTCATTTAGCAAATTAAAACTGATTATGATTACGATCAACGATGGGGCAAGGTCGCCTAACGTTATTAAGTGTGGAAAAAGAAATATATGATATGATAAAGCAAAATTTGTACATAGATATTAGTTTCACTAATGTATTATAATTATATTATTATTAAATATGTATTTGAGTCTATTTATCTATCTTCATCCCATGATAAAAATATAGGAAAGTAAAACCATTCTCTCTTCTCGGCGGCCATAATGGTTTTTTGATTTTTAAAAAAGTTTTAAAATCTCTCTCAAAAACTTTGTGAAATTCCAACCCAAAGGAGACTTCAACAAATTTTAGCATATTTGACTTTAAAAATTCATCATTACAGATGTTGCAGGTATTCGCAGCTGGACGAAAAAATATTTTTCCCCGGGCGCAAGAAAGCCTCACTACGCCACTGCCCGAAACTACACCCAGAGTGACAAACTATAAGAGTCACATATGTACAGTGCTTTACTGCAAATTTGGCAGCTTTAATAGCTTGACGCTCGGAGAAAGACAACATAATGTTGTGGTGACCTTGGACAAGGTTACCGATTACTAAGGCCTTTGAACGCTCAGGCAGGACCTCTGACTCCACGGAACATTTTCTATAGAAATAAAGTAGGATAGTGTAACAAAGTAGTATAGTTGAGAGGAAGTATAAGCGCATAAAATTAAAAAATTTACCTTGATGTTTCCGTATATTTGAATCGAGTTCAAACATTGTGTTCAGCAAAAAACAATAAAACACGAACGTTTTTGGTTTTGTCAAAATATTTCAATTACCTTCTAACTAAACAACATAAAATCAGAAAAAAAATTGTTTAATAGTGAATCACAAAAATTACATTTATTTATCGCGTATTTACCGCCTAACTTGGAGTATTACACTGTCCGCTCTTTGTTAATAAGTGACAATAGCTATGTTTTTTTTTACATCTATATACATATACACTTAAACTTTATATGGACTGCTAAGCGTTAAAATTTATCTACAATTCCGAAATTGCTGCACAGAAAATTAGTACTCCTAAATTTCAATACGCATTATACTCAGATGCAACTGAAATGTGTGTCTATGTTTTACCTCTACATTATCTCTATGTATTACCTCTACAATTGGTGTGTGTCCATTGTTCACCGCAACCGATTCAGCTATAAGTTATACACTATGGTCTGTGTCTCCGCTTTGCGGTACAACCCGTTCTGTACCTAGTTATCTAACCACTGCCGCTAGATGGGCCTCCTAAACATTGTCTAAGTGACGATAAGCATTTTTTTACCCGAAATGTAGATCCCAGCCAGCATTTTTTAAAAATTTTGATCAAAAAATATTCAAATATCATACCCCAAGATGATTAAAAACGTTCAAATTCAAAAGCATTTTCTGTTCGACAATTAACGTATCGTCGGGAGAAAAATGTACCATAAATGTGATTATTCCTGAATAATCATTTATGATTCATATTTCGAAACGCTTTTTGTTCATATCTGATATCATTGTAAAATTGGGCATTAATTGTTTTAGAGTAATATTTGAATGCTTTTCACAGTCATTCAAAATAAGATACTACATGCTTATCTTATTTCATCAGGGGAATAAAGCATGCGGAAGTGAGCTATTTGAACCAAAGGTAATTCGCAAACAAACTAGACCAATATACACCTGCGACTACAACATCCAGCATCAGATATGATCGTCAACATCTTAAAATACCATATGGTACGGGATGTTGAAGCCATATCCAGGTACATATGTCAGAGAGTTTCACTTACCTGGGGTTCAAATAGTTCACAACCTTTGTATTGTCTAATGGTTGGATTTGTATTTCCTGGGAAGCCGAAGGTGGAGAAATGGTTGGGGGCATCTTTTGTTAGGAGCAGTATATACATTATTTTTTGTCTTGAAGAATAAAATTTTTATATATTTTTTCTGAACTTCATGATTGAAAACAAGTGTGTATGCGAAAAAATAAGATCTTCAATCAAAAGTAAAATTTTAACAAGTATAAAATTCATTATTCAGTCAGCAAAGATTGTCAGAAAAGATCCAGAAAGCTGAATGAAAAATGATTAAAAATTTTTGATCACCTAAAGTAAACACATTTGATTCCAAAATATGATTGAAAAAGTATATAAAGTTTTTGATCATCAAAAGTATTCATATTTGATTATTTCTTTTGTTCAATTGTATGATAACTCATTTCTTAGCAGAAGGAGTAATCAAATTGTATTGATATGTAGGGAAATTCAAAATTTTATCACCTAAATGCTGAGTGGGATGTATGCACGTGTAAAAAAACACGGCTTATATGCACAATCATATGGACACTTATTAACAAATACAAAGCATGTAGTATGTATTAAAATTCATTCATTTATGCATACATATATTTTTTCAAGACCCAGCTAAAAACAGTCACCCCATAATCAAAACTTCTGGTATATTAAGCAAATTTGATAGCGTATTCATAACACGACTCTACAAAAAAAATTTTGTTCTTTATCATAAAGTTTATTTCATGATTTTCTGTTTTATTATAAAAGAAACGTTAGTTATTGTAAAAGATGTTTGGAAGGTAAGAAAATTTTATTTAAATAGTAAATTAAATAAAGTAGACTTATTAATTTCTGTTTCCACATTTTAGGTTGGTATCGAGGTGCGAAAAGATCTATGAAATTTGCAATACCAAGAATCTGGCGAGAACCAAAAGACCACGTTAAAGACTAATACTTTTGCATGGTGAATCCGAGTAAGAGACGTAGAGGTAAAAATGTAAAACCTATCGAATATCCTGATTTTGAATCTTCTTCTGCTCCAGTCGCACACGATCTGACACGACTCATCTCTTAACAATGCCGATAAGGAGTTTTTACCGACACCAGAAGAACCAAAACATCATTTCATCACTACTTAAGATTTTAATGATTTGATTAGAGATTTAAATTTACCAAAAAGTAAAGCAGAACTTTTAGGCTCTCGCTTGAAACAGTGGAATTTGCTTGACGATATTAATATCACAGATCAGCGAACTAGGCATGAAACTTACTCAATATTTTTTACAAAAGAAGATGGACTTTGTTTTTGTAATGACATAAAAGGTATTTCGAAGAAATTAGCAAGCCTTGTGTTCCCAGCGAATGGCATTTATTCATTGACAGCTCAACAAAATCCTTAAAAGCTCTTTTATTACACAACGGAAATAAACTTCCATCTCTTCCAATTGCTCACTCAGTACATCTTAAAGAAAATTATGAAAGTGTCAAAATTTTGCTTGAATCTGTGAAATATAGTGAGTTCAAATGACAGCTGATTGGAGATTTTAAAATGGTGGGATCTTTGATGGGACTTCAAAGCGGATATACAAAGTAACCGTGTTATTTGTGCTATGAGGTGAGTTTTGTCTAAGGCTGGTGTAACGCTCAGTCAATCCAGAGTCGAGTAAAGGTCCCACAAACCCCTACTGAACAAAAGCAAAGTTTATGTGTTACGAACACACACACCTCTGGAGGGGTTAGGAGGGCAGCAGCTTTCCTTTTCAAGATAGTATGGGAAGCAGGAGAGCGGCGGCTAACGATCGTCGTAGCAGAGGAGGGATCGGTATGGCGGTTGAACCGTGATAGGGTAACGGACGGATTAGTACGGCGGTATGGAAGTAGTAACGGGGTCAGCACGGCGGCTGAGAGGGGGTGTAGTACCGGAAGGATTGATACGGCAGGATCAGCACGACGGCTGGACGGCGATGTAGGAGCGGACGGATTGGTACGGCGTTACGGAAGCGGTGGCGGGATCAGCAGGGCGGCTTAACGGCGGTAGGATAACGGACGGGCAACGGTCGTCGTAGCAGCGCCAAGATCAGCACAGCGGCTTAAGAGCGGTATGATATCGGACGAACAACGGTCGTCGTAGCAGCGGCGGTATCAGCACGATGGCTGAACAGCGGTAGGATAGTGGACGGCCACGGTCGTCGTAGCAGCAGCGGCTGAACGGCGGTAGGACAGCGGCGACCAATGACCGTCGTAGCAGCGGCAGGATCAGCACGGCGGCTGAAAGGCGGTAGGATAGCGGATGGCCCAGGGGCGTCGTAGCAGCAGCGGGATGGAAGCAGCGGCGGAATCAGTACGGCGGCTGAACGACGGTAGAATAGCAGACGGCCAACGATCGTCGTAGCAGCGGCGGGATCAGCACGGCGGTTTAACGGACGGCAACAAGCGTAGTAGCCGCAGTTGGATGGAAACAGCGGTGGCACCAGATGGACGACCATCCGACAGCAGCAGCAGTGGGCTACGGAGCGCGTACCAGCCGTACGAAGGCGGAAAGGGAGGTATGCTGATAATGGGCTTAGTTGTACAGCGGCGGGTTGTTCCGGTAGGGGTAGTCATCGGCTGAATCGGACGGATCGGTGGTCGGCGGTATTGAACGGGCGGGAGACCTGCAAGAGACTGAGGACTCGTTAGTGCCGGCTTCACTGCTGGACACCCCCGCCTCCCTAATTGCACCCTAGATAGAATGTGCTTAATGGGGGGCGGGACTGTACAAGCTGAGACACCGGGAATCGATCCGTGGGCGGAGGGGAATTGCACCTTAAAGGTGGTAGCCCCTTGTGCGCATGAATCGGTCCACGGCCGAAGCCAGGCGTTGGGCCGCTCAACACCCAGGGGGGCGACGCGTGGCAATAGCACGAAAGCATTCGCTCCTCTCGTCCTTACTTGGGTGAAGGGTGACCCGCGCCATGACGGCGCCCCTTCCAATCAAATAGCCGAAAGCAGAGCTGAGGGGGAGGCGTTAGTCCTTAAGGCGTCGGCGTGCTCAACACCTATGCGGGCGGCGGGTGGCAAAAGCACGAATTCATCTACCCCTCTCGTCCTTACCTAGGTGAAGGGTGACCCGCGCCATGACAGCGCCCCTTTTACTCAGCTAGCTAGAAGGAGGGAAATGTTTTAAAAAGACATCCACTCTCGCTGGCTCACCTGCGAAGATTGAATTGCAAAATGCAAATTCACTCCTTTTATATGACTTGCGCCACAAGGCACTGAAGAAATACTGCCTGCCATCAGCTATTGGTTGCATATCGTCAGCTTCATAAGAATAGGTGCTAAGTCAACCTTTTATAAAAATTTTGTTTTTAATGCAGTACGATAAATAAATTTAAACTATATAGATTGCAAAATGATAAAATGGAAAAAAATTTGTATTTTCCATTCTTCTGGCAATGATGTGCAAAAGTGCTAAGGCATATGTTGTCAAAAAACGCGCAAAAGTGCTAAGTCAGCTGTTGTCAAAAAGAGCACGCTAAGTCAAATCGCACGTCCTTTGTTGTAGTGTACATAAATTGCACTAAATTAATAGTTTGGGTTATTGTTTCATTTGAAAAAGTTAAGAAATTATTATTACTTAATGCAACAAAGAACTTTCTACAAAAAATATTATTTAATTGAAGAATGTGATGAATACTGACGACAATAATGACAATAACTATGAAGCAGGTGTCTGCCTTCAGTGCACCGATGATGAAAATTATGGAATTGAATCTGTTGATGGAGTAGTTGGGCTGGTGCCGTATGGGTTCAATAGTGATTCTGATGAATGTAACAATATATATCAGCTCTAAAAGGCGACAGAAAAGAAATCAAGAGGAAAACAGCGCATGGATTCAAATATCAAATAAAAAGCGACGAGAAAAAGGCAAAAGCTTCCATGGAAAACAGAAGAAAGATGGGGTGTGGAATTACAAAAAGTACAAAGAATCCAAATCATTAAAGCCAAGGTGTAAATAAAAACAAAGAAATGGAAAAGCTGCAATGAAATGCGCAAGCGTTAATGATGCTCAAAGACAGAAAATATTCAAAGATTTCTGGGGCATGGACTGGAAGAAAAAAAATATATATGTGAGTAGGTTGGTACATTCTGTAAAATCTTCTCATCCACGCAATCGTACCGATCCTGATGTATCCAGAAGAGTTCGCAGTTTGAAATATCATTTCAAAGTCAATAATGAAAACGTGTGCGTGTGCAGAAGTTTTTTTTTGAATATTGGTCGACGGGTTGTTCTTATCTGGGTCAAGAAGCCTTTGAGCGACCACAGCAATGTGCCATAAAAACAACTACAAAACAAATCCGAAGAAAAAAAGCCTTGAAATTATTTTTTGACAACCTTCCCTCAATGGAATCTCATTACTGCCGTTCTGGAACGCGAAAAAAATATCTCTTGCCAAAATGAAACTCAAAAAAACATATTTATGATTTTTATTCAAAGGATTGGTGTAAAGCTCACAACATCCGGCCAATTTCGCTTACACAATTTCATTCTGAATTTGAAAGCAGAAATCTCAGTTTGTTTACACCAAAGAAGGATCAATGCGAAATATGTGCCCGTTACTCCGTTGAAAGTATTCCACGCGCAGATTCACCTAGAAAAAAAACAAGAGGCAAGAATAGAAAAACAAAATGATAAAGCGTCAGAACAAAATGTTTTCACAGTGGATCTTCAAGCAGTGCTGATGGCACCAAAATCTAACGTTAGTAGCTTATATAATAAAACTAAATGGCAGATACACAATCCTGTATTTTATAATATTATTAACAAATAAAAGCGTGTTAAAAAGGATATTGTTTCTTATGGAATGAATCTGAAGGAGGAGTTAACGCCGAAGAGTTCGCAAGCATTTGGGTTTGGTTTATTGAAAACAAGGTACTTCCTAGCCTTGATAATGAGAAGCCTATTAAAATAATTTTTTATAGCGATGGGTGTGGTTATCAAAACCGCAATTCTTTACTCAGTAATGCGCTTATTAATACAGCCATAAAAACAATATTATTGTCGAACAAAAAATATTGGAAACTGGACATTCGCAAATGGAGACCGACTGGGTCCATTCTACTATAGAGCGTAATAATTTTTAATTTTACAGCAACAAAAAGGTCTGCGTATATGTAAACTTAAATTGTTTAACAATAAAGAAGTTCCTATTTATGTTTAAAACGTAAAATATTCTTTTTATTCTTAGTGCTAAGTACAATTTTTTGTCTTTTTCTTGTAGTAGAAAAAGTGCTAAGTCAATTAATAGCTAAATGGAAGCCATTATACGTTCTTTTATTATTTTTTCAAATAAACATTATTTCACTGTCACTTAGCTCAAAAATGTGCATTTAAATTTCTAGAAGAAAATGTTTCTTTCAAAAGTTATTAAGTTTTATTTGTCTCCTGTAAAATTTGAATTAGGTGACTTAGCACCTTTTCTTATGAAGCTAGCGATATGGCCTTTTACCATACGATGGTTGTATTGTTGCTGCTGCCCGCCATCAGCTGTTGGTTGTTGTCTGTACTATATAGATTCACAGTTTCAGGCGCAAGTAGTAAAAGAGGTACAGGGGGTTCAGTCGTAGGTAAGAAAAGAGGTACATGGGGGTTATATTATTGTAACGCTACGTTACGGTCCCCCACCCACTTGACGGAAAGCTGCTGTGGGGAAGATGGATCTCCAGGCATGGCCTAGGTATCATGCTGGTGTGCATGTGGGCGACTCACTTTATTAAGTATTTTTTGTTTTTTTTCTTTCAACAATATACAGAGTCATTCCAATTATATCTAACAGAGTTAATGTGTACATATCAGGTTTTTAATTCATGTGTATAACGTAAAAATAATTACATTTCATTGTTCTTAAAACTAACAGAATATATTTCATACAATTTATTATAATGCATAATCCTCTTCTTCGTTGTACCCATTTTCCTAGGGTTGTGATTTCATTATGATCATCAATTATTCTGTAAAATATGGCACGAAAAAAATTGGTATCCTTTGAATTTTCATTCGGTTGACTGGCCACTAGCCACCCTCCGTGTGCACCCGTTCTGACTCCGCTTTATTTCGCCGAAGTTTATGTCTGCTGAAAATGCTGAAATGTCTTTGCTGACCATATTTAATGCAAATGCGATTTGTGGAATCTCCTGATCCCATGTGCGTTGGTCGCTCAGAAACGGTGCTAACGCTTTTTCGCCGAACTACTTCCCACTGTCGGTGAGGACGGTTTTCGGACAACCAAGTCGGTATAAGACCTTTTCTTGTAGCGCTTTGGCACGCTTGCCGTTGGTGCTTGACGCACCGGGATTTACTCCAACCACTTGTAGAATTTGTAGATCATGGCGAGGAGGTAAGTACTTCTTTGCTTGGAACGCAGTAGTGGTCGCACGAATTCGGGGGTTGCTCTTTCTCGTGGCCGCGGATATGCCGATTTTTATGTGTCTAGCTCGGCTGATCTACTGGTCAAGAAGAATGTCCATTCCCAAGACCATCCGTTCTGCCAGGTTCGGGATGACGGACATCACTATGTTAGTCGTTCGTCCTTGGTACACAATCCTCGCTGGGTAGGAGTTCGAGCTATAGACATGTCTGGTCTGCAAGTTGTATGCTCCTCTGGTTACGACGTGGTTTGATGTCGTTCCTCTCCAGGTTATACCGTATTGACTCATCGACGTATGATAGAGTGGCGCTAGTGTGCGCACGCTCATGCCCTCAATGGGTAGTGGTATGTAGGAACGGCCTTCTACTTGCATTTCGGCAGTGGGCTCGTAGGCTGGTGCCAAGGCATTGGCTTCTGTGACCGCAACAATGATGCTTGGCAGCTTGCTCTCATACAGTTTGACGTCGTCCTGGGTGTGTTATAATCAACGGATTGGTTGGTTGAGGGGCATGGGCAGTCCCTGGAGAGGATGTTGTCTTGTCCACACCTGGAACAGAACATTCTCCAGCGGCCCCTCCATTGGAAGCGGCGATGTCTGCGTTCCTTGCAGCGCCAGCAGCACTCCTTTCTATCGTACTCCGTATGAAGATGATACAGGCTGTGGACCACCAGTTTGCCCAGTTTCGCTTCCTCGCTTTTTAGCAGCTCATACTCCTCCGTTATTTCCAGGAGCTCGTTGATCGTCCTAAACTCGCTGAGCTTAAAGAAGAGGCGGTATTCAACGCGTACGCCGTTGTAGATTCGCTCGAGGTGGTTTTCCTTGCACGTTGTCGAATGCTGGCGGATGAGCGTTTCCAAAGCGAGAACGTAGTCCTTGGTCTTTTCTCGGCCTTGTTGCCTACGTTTTCGTGTGATGACCCCGAAGTGCAGGCATTTGGGAACTTCACAAACATATAATAAATTTTAATTTTTAATTTTGGATTGTATATTTGAATTTTATACTTAATATGAATTTTATACGAATATACCTCAATTTAAAATATGAAGTACAAGCTTATTTAAAACTATGTTTTTACATATATATTTTATATATTTTACAAAATACAAAAAAGGAAATATAAGTTCTATATAATATATGCTTAATGTAAATTACTTGAAGTTTTAGGCGGATACTTTTTGAAAAGCCTATGGAAAGTTACGTATGCAAACACACGAACATATATACATATATGCATATATAAGCAATTAGAAAGAAAATTGAAGCAAGAATATTGTTATTTATTTATTGTAAATCTAATGCGAAGGAATACCCAAGCAAGAATATTGTTGTTAGTAGTTTAAAGTCTTATATACATACATATATATGCATAGATACCAACATAAGTGATGAGAAAGAAAACCTAAGGAAGGATATTGTTATTAGTTGTTGTAAAGCTAATAGATTAGTTGATAAGAATTATTGCTAAATAGTGGTGGCCGAATGCCAAAAAATCTTATAAAAGGAGCGGCTACCAGCCAAAGCATAGGTATAGTGGGATGCGTAGCGACCACTACGAAGCAACTGGTAGTGACCACTCAGGTTGTTTGAGTTACGTATATTACGAGTCAGGAAATACAGGTATATAGTGGGACGCTTAACAACCACTACGAAGCAACTGGTAGTGACCACCCAGGTTGTTTAAGTTATGTTATGAGTCAGGAGTGTTCCGTATACAGTGGGACGCGTAGCGATCACTACGAAGCAACTGGTAGTGACCACTCAGGTTATTTAAGTTACGAGTCAGGAAAGTACAGATAGCATAGCGACCACTACGAAACAACTGGTAGTGACCACTCAGGTTGTTTAAATAACTAGAACGCTGCATATACTTCAGCAAAATCACAGGGAAAGAGGGGCCAAGAGTAAAATGTAGAAATTCTATAACAAGAATCGAATAAATAAATTGTACACTTTAATTTGGCATAGAGAAGTTCTTTTCTTTGTTCGGGAACCCATATACCGAGTTATAACCAGCCAGGGTTATAGGCTATAGACTCGGAACAACCGGGGTTCGTTACAAATGGCACCCGAGCAGGGACACTTATAAGGTGAAAGAAAACGACAGGAATACTAAAATCAACGGAGAGAGAAGGTGGGAAATAAATTACAGGAGCACCATCAGCTGGAACACAGTAAAAAGCAATCATGGTAAAGGAAACGTGGATCTAATACCACAGTAAGGAGGACCTGGTAACTTACGCAAATGAATTTGGCTTCGGGAGCGCGGGAACTGTCGACGAACTGAGGAAGGAGTTCGTCAATTTCGTGAATCAAAACCCATCGTTCGAGAGTCGCCTCGCAGAGTTGGAAGCAAAACACACGAAACAGGCGGGTACGCTAGAGCCGCCCAACCAACAAGGTGCAAGTCCAGGTCGATCAACGACGTCCGCCAACCTCAACGAGGCCCAGGCAGGACTAAATACAACGGAACCAAACAACTCACTGGTGCCACAGGCTTGTATAATGTATCGGGTAAAGAAGTGGGGCGTGAAGTATGATGGTAGAGGAGATCCATTGGCATTCATCGAGAGAGTCGAGCAACTGGAAGGGGGGTACGAAGTAAACCAAACCTACTACCACGAGCGTTACGCGAACTGCTCAAAAATCGAGCGTTAATATGGCTCAGAAACAACAATCGACATTGGGCACAGTGGCAGATGTTCAATCAGGATTTTCTCCATTTCTTCTTGAGCGGTCGATACTTCGAGAGGCTAGTCGACAAAATACGACAACGTCTTCAGCGACCAAAGGAAATATTCAAGGATTACGTCTTGCAGCTGCAGAGCTTGATGCGGCACGCCAATCTAACAGAGGCACAGAAATTAGACCACATATATCGAAACAGTCGTAGTGAGTATCAACTTTATGCCTAACGTAACGAGTTCATTACGCTTGACGAGCTGGTAAATCTACTCGAAGGTCTCGAAAATATAATTACAGAGATAGAACAACAATGGCCAGTAGTGCAGCCAAATCCACCGCGGCGCACCGAGGAGCGCTACCCCCACATTCAAAGGTATACACCTGCACACACAGATGCAACGAGAATAGACGCTCACCTGCCACAAATCCAAGAAACTGAACCACCAGGAACTCAGAAACGTGTCGTGGATCCGAGGAATGCATGTAGACGATGCGGCGAAACGGGCCATTTTGCATACGAATGTCGCAACGAGCAACGACAATTCTGCTGGGAGTGTGGTCGATGTGATGTACTGACGCGAAATTTCTGTCGGAGATCGATGGGAAACGACTAGAGACCATACCAGAACCGAGAGGTAGGGTCTCAAGTCGTGCAACCTCGGTAAGTTTAAACATTTTGAAACAGACAGAAGGGCGAGTTTTGACAGGGGCAACAGTAAACGGCGAAGGTGTGATGGCAACAATAAACACGGTAGCAACCAGAGGCTTCATGAGCGAGGCTTGGACAAAGAATATACGTACGAGCAATGTTAAACAGGTGCAAAGATATGTGGTAATGGGGATGGCAGACCAAGGACGGTAATGCAAGCCATAGATGTAGAGGTGAGAATTGGTGATAAGACACACAGAAGTGAGGTACTTTTGCTCCCTGGGCTAGTTGACGACGTTATCATTGGAACCGATATACTGGCCAACGCTAACATGACCTTAAGCTACGGAGGGCACTCCCTGACACTAAAGGAAAAAGGGGTGGCGCGAGAAGTGATCGCGTGCACATCAATAATAGAGGGCAATAACAGTCGTAAAGAACTAAGGAACAACGAAGGAACTTTAAGTTCAGAACATACATCAGGTAAAGATACCAAAAGGATCAAAACTTTCTTAGACGAGGAGCTGCGTCGATTCGAGAACATGAGTGGGACGTCGAATATAGCCACGCACAAGATAGTAATGCGGGATAAGCGCCCTATTAAGCAAAGGTACTTCCCACGTAACCCTAAGATGCAAGAAGCAATCAATAAAGAGGTCGACGAACTATTAGAGAAGAAATGCACAGAGCCATCGCGGAGTCCCCACAGCGCCCCGATAGTACTGGTAAAGAAGAAAAATGGAACTTGGCCATAATGTGTCGACTACCGACAGCTGAACGAATGGTCAGTACCCGACGCATATCCTCAACCACGCATACAGCACATACTGGACCGATTGCGAAGTGCAAAGTTCATAAGCAGTCTAGACTTGAAGAACGGCTACTGGCAAATCCCAACGGAAGAAGCGATTAAGCAGTACACGGCATTCGCCGTACCAAGGCGAGGCTTATTCCAGTTGAGAGTAATGCCTTACGGCCTACACTTGGCACCAGCGACATTCCAAAGAGCGTTAGATCACGTTACAGGCCTGGAAGTCGAGCCACATGCATTCGCCTATTTGGACGACATCATTGTCACAAGCACAACGCTAGAAGATCACATCAGATACCTTATCGAAGTGTTTGACCGACTAAGACAAGCCAACCTCCGAATAAATCCCGAAAAATGCGAGTTTTTCAGAAAACGGCTGAAATATCTTGGCCACGTGGTAAGCGAAGAAGATATCCACACTGACCCCGACAAATTTTCATTAATTAGAGAAATTAAGGCGCCCACGAATATAAGAGAATTACGGAGCACGCCCTCACCACGACGTTAAAGAAAGGTAACAGATGCAAGAGGTCTGGACAACAACAGTAAGCGTTCGAGAACTTAAAGTGTTCGCTTACTGAAGCACCGGTGTTGGCATGCCCAGACTTCACACAAAAACTTACCCTGCATACGGACCCAAGCGCTTTCGGATTAGGAAGGGTTCTCACTCAAGAGCTAGAGGAAAAAAACGAGCCTTCGCGTATGATAGCCGCCGTCTTAACAAGGCAGAGCAGAACTACTCATCTACAGAGGAGTGTTTGGCCATCGTATGGGCCATCCGAAAGATGAGACCTTATTTGGAAGGATACAAATTCACCATTATTACCGACCCTCTGTTCCTGAAGTGATTAAACGCGATCGAGAGTCCCTCTGGTCGTATAGCAAAATGGGCACTAGAGTTACAGGAACATTGGTTTGACATTCAGTATCGTAACAGAAAACTGAATTTAGTTGCCGACGCACTCACACGCCAACCGCAAGATGCTCAACTCGGTTAAATTCTAAAATAGAAGACGTGAAAGGGAATCCGGAGAAGTTCCCGGATTATATTATCGAGAACGGTGAGTTATATCGTCACTTCACATTTCAGGTAGACGACGACGACGTAATGCCATGGAAGTTATGTGTGGGCAAACATATGCGAGACAGAATAATCCAAGAAGTTCACGACAGTCCAACGGCTGGGCACATGGAGATCCGGAAAACAATCATACGAGCGGCTAATCGATATTATTGGCTTGGAATATGTCGAGATATAAAAGGTACGTAAAACAATGCCCAACCTGCCAAATATATAAACCCAGTCAACAGCAAATCGCTGGTAAAATGATGACGCAGAATGCGGAGGAACCTTTGTAGGACCGCTACCAAGATCAAAGCACGGAAATACCATGGTACTCGTATTTCAAGATCGATTCTCTAAGTGTTTAGAAATTATTCCACTCCGTAAAACGACAGCGAACAGCCTTAAAAAAGCGTTGCGAGAACGGATATTGTCAAGATTCGACATACCGAAGGTCATAATCACCGATAACGGAGCACAATTCACGAGTAGAGGGTTCAAGAAACTCCTAGAGAATTACGGAGCCAAACATCAACTAACCGCACTTTAAATGCCACAGGAAAACCCAACGGAGAGGTCCAACCGAAATATTAAGAGAATGCTATCACAATTCACAGGCAAAGAGCAGCGAAATTGGGACGACTTATTACCAGAGATTATGCTAGCACTCAACTCAAGCGTAAGCGAAGCAACCGGGTATAGCCCTGCCTTCATAATACAAGGACGAGAACTACGAATGCCGAGTACACTCTACGATGAAAAAACGTTTGGAACAGGTGAGACCGTAACAACACCTAATGAAAGAGTTGAAAAAATGAAGGAGATATTCAAGATGGTAAAAAGGAATCAACAGCGCGCATCTACGGAATAGGCGCGGCACTATAATTTACGCAGGATAAGATGGCAGTGATTAGAGATAAAGTTTTGGTGAAGGAGTACAATTTGTCCTAAGCAATAGACAACTACGCTGCCAAGCTGGCACCAAGATTCAGTGGCCCGTATCGAGTGACGGACTTCATATCACCAGTAATCGTCCAATTAGATAAAACTCACAACGGCAGAAGAAGAACCGCATACGTAGAGTGAAATAAAACAATTTTATGAAGATAAGGACCGATCAAGAGACCAAAGCGACACCCGCCCTGGGCACCCCTCTGAGCCTAGTCCACCGATGAGCGGAGGATATGTAAACTTTGGCCTGGCCCGAAGTGTGACAAATCGGCAACCGCAATATGGGAACATTTGTCAAGCAAGAAGAAGAAGAGGTGGGAGATGAAATAAGAAGAACCATAGAAGAATTACGAAAACGAAGGGTCACGAGGAATCACGAGTAACATTATAAGAAAACGAGAGACGAGAAAGGATGAGCTCTTAGTAATACCAGGAACATAAAGTTTTGTGAACGAAGAAGAAGCACGAAGGGTAACCAAAAAATTACGAAGAATTACAGGCACATGATAAGAAGACAAGAGACGAAGAAGAATAAGCACGAATTACTGCGAAGAACGCAGGAAGCGGAAGATTTAAACAGCGAAGAAGAAGAAGAATGAATAATTACGCAGAACATAATTAAGCAACCAGCGACACGGATGGCGGAGAATTAGAAAGCAAATAAGGAAAAAGAAGAATTATAAGAAGAAGAAGAGCGACGTTAAGTCTGATTGCATACACAAGGTTGTAAGAAGAAGAGCAATCAGTCCCAATTATAATTTTTATTAATAAGCATATCCATATATATGCGCCAACACTGCTAATAAAAACTTTAATAAATCCCTTTTAGTAGGAATAAGAAAACGGCAACACCAACGCGTTACCTTCAAAAGGCAACACTACAAAACTCCTTTTCGAATAATCATCTACTCTGTTAATATTATCAGCAGGACAAGAACAACCAAGAAAGTTAAAATGCAATATGAACCAAAAAGAGCAACAAGTACAAGGCAAGCAGTAACGATCAGCAACACCGCCAACAATAGCACCAGGACAATAACAAACAAAAAGTTGAAGACGAAAGACGAACAAACTAACAAGTTGGTGGCCAGCAATAACAACAATAGACTAAACAGCATGAACCAAGCACTATGCAAGGGCGTTAGCATGGGCAAATACAGTTGGAAGCAATTCACTAAACAACACAAACGAAGCACTAAACAAGTGCATCAACAGGGGCAAGTGCAGTTGTCACACAACGGAAGCTGCAATTAACTATACGCGGTGATAACATTCCTTAGTAAATTGCGCTCGTGGACAGACGCCAAGAATTTACAGCAGAAAGCTCAGCCGAGAGCAGTTTGCGCATATGGCTGCGCCGCATCAACAGTGAGGAGTTTGAAGAAAGGGATACAAGCTGTGTCAAGCTAACATCCCTACACCTGGACGGAAATTTTGATGTTTTATGCAAACATGTTCATTCCATTTTTGAAGGGAAAGCTCTTCAGTTGTTTTGGAGATATCGCAAAACAAATAGATACTCTCGAGTGGCTCGATTTGTGCGATGCAATGCGTCGACAATTCGAAGACTACTCTACCGAGTCCGAAATCAAAGACGATATTACATGATGAAAACAAAAGCCTACGAATATTTCGATGCGGTTATGTTGATATGCGACAGGGTTCGGTTTTCGCTCATGTTCAGAGATTCTTTTACGAAACTTAAAACCCGATTTAAGACAGGAATTATTACACCTTGATATACAGGACATTCATATGTTGCGAAGGGAGATCCGCAAACACGAAAAATTCTTCCGCGATTTCCATACCTCTGGTTCACGTCAATACCCTATTCGCAAGCAAGTCTTCGAAGTAAGGAACGAACAGAACGACGAGGGACAAATAACAGCAGTGGAGGAAGAAGAATTGAGATTGAGGCGATAGTTGCAAGCGAACTGAAATGCCGGAATTGCGAAGAGATGGGTCATCGGTACCAGGATTGCCTAAACGCGCGAAGGATTTTCTGCTATGGATGCGGAGCAGTAAACGTCTACAAACCCAACTGCACCTAGTGTAAGATCCTTTCGGAAAACGGGAGGAGGATGTTCGTCGGACATCAGACGGGAGTCCTACAATTCGTTCTCGGAACTAGGCGAAAAATCAAAACCGGTAGATCCCGTTCAATTAAAGGAAAATACCGAACAAATTAATTATTTACCTACTTCTACAAAACTACTTTTACCACCATCAGTGGCTTAGCGTGCCTTGGCGGGGCACCGTATAAAAACTTATTTGGGGGCCTCAGGAAGGGAACAGGTTTCCCAAAAAAAAATACTGTCTCATTTTAGCTATGCAAAATAGCTTTAAATTTAATTAAAAAAAGTAGTAATATAGCCTATTATACCTATGTATCTCTATTTAAGAAAAACATAAGAAACAATTCGAATTAAATGTTCACTCTCCTTGCCTTTTCTTCAGCAAACTGATTTATTAAATCATTTTATTTGACGATGACTAAAGTTTTTTTTAAAGTTTCTGCCTTTATAGACAATAGTGACAGCTCTGAGAGGCGTTCCTGTCCCATTTGAAGTCCTTAAGTAATTTTTTATAAGATGTTTAGTTTAGGCCAAGGTAAAATTTTTTGTTTAGTACTTATCAAGAGCTGTGTTGGCCGCTGAGTTTAAAGCAAAAAACTAAAGTTTTCTTTTTGCATCCGACGCGTTTCGACACGATATTGTGTCCTCTTCAGGGAGTAATTATCTTTATTTCAAACAACAAAACACAATTATTTAATATTAAAACAATTACAATTTTTCACGTACATATCTTAATATATAGTTACACAATTTTTTAATGGGTGACCTTTATTTACATTTATACAAACATTTAACACTTAACGTTTAAAATCAAACATCCACACTTTATCCCAGCTGTTCGCCATTTGTTTTGTATCACAGATTTGTAAGCGCAATTTATTCCATCAACATTTTCTTTGGATTTCATTGCACATTTTATTTGTTGTTGGATACGAAGTCCTTCTATTTTTAGTCTTCTCTTCGTATTTCCTTCTATGTCTAATATTTGCGCGTTATCAAAGTCAGCTGTATGCTCGCGTTTTGTCAGGTGTTGAGCCAACGCCGGTTTATTTCCATATCTAGGTAGTTTAGTCTCCTGTTTTGTTTCTCTTCCATAGTAAATTTGATTTTTGTGCGCTGAGCATTAAAGGCCTTGAGAATAACCTCCACGTCCGATTTTTTAATTATGGCAAATACGTCGGGTACATATTTTTTTATATATTTTATGTGTAGGTTTTGTTACTTAAGTTCTGCGATACTGACGTCTAGTATTTTGTCTAGAACAATGTCCGCTACCGTCGGGGATGGGAGGTTTCCCATGGGCATCCCATATATTTCTTGATACGTGATTCCATCAAAAACTAAGTAATTATTATCGCGCAGACAAAACTCGAGAGCAGCTTGAAAATTTTTCTTTTGAATTGATGTTTGGTTTTGTAAAATTGCCAATTTTTGCATTATAATTCGGATCGCTAGATGTATGGGTATGTTGGTGAAAAGCGATACCACATCAAAAAATATTAATATTTCATCCTCTTCTATTGAGATGTGCTTGCGACTCTCCTTTAATTGTAGTGAATTGTAGTGAATTTTTGATATTGTATACCTCCGAGACGATGCTTTTTAATAGTGCTCCTATAAATTTGGCCAATTTGTAACATGGGACATTCAGTGATGATGCAAAGGGTCTTAGTGGGGTATTTTGTTTGTGTGTTTTAGGGAGTCCGCATAGTCTTGGTGCTGTAGCTGCATGGCATGTCAGTTGGTGCTTTAGCTTTGAATCAATACTTTTTTGTCTGTATATTTCGTTTACGAGTGCATTATTCTTCCTTAACAATTGTTGCGTCGGGTCAATTCTCATAGTCTTACATGTTTGATTGACACTTAAATGGTCTTTCATTTTATTATTGTCATCGGTTTTGTACATTATGAACGTTTTATTACTTTATCTGCATTTGTGATTATTATTGATTGTTTGATTTCTTCCTTAAAAATTGTTGCGTCGGGTCAATTCTCATAGTCTTATGTGTTTGTTTGTCACTTAAATGGTCTTTCATTTTATTATTGTAATCGGTTTTGTACATTAGGACCGTTTTATTACCTTTATCTGCATTTGTGATTATTATTGATTGTTTGTGCTTGTTGACTATCTTTCTTGTTTCTTCAAAAACTTTCAAAATTAATTTATCTTTAGGTCCGCATTTTATTTTGTTTTTGTAACTGCTTATTCTGCTTGCAATATTGCACCTAATCGTGTCTTTTTCATTTTCATCCTCATTCATTTGTACGCTTTGTTCGATATCGGCAATCAAATGTGTTGGCGAGAAAGATTTCTTGGATACTGGTAACGCAAACTTGTTCCCCAGTGATAATAGCCAGGGGCGCTCTAGGGTATATCAATGTCCGTTTGGTTAATGAGCCAATCCTCGTTCGAACGTAATCCAAATTTCTCAGAGCTTCTATCTATATGTGTTTGAATTTTGGAGTTAACTATCTTGTCGGTAATATTTTTAATGTCTCTTAAAAGTTGTTTGTGGTTTTCTATGATTAGCCGGAAGTCTTTTTCGCCAAGCCTCTGTCGTAGGTCTTTGCAGATGTGGCCAATAGTTTTGAGTAACATTTTTATACTCAGTTGAGCAGAGCTCACAGAGTATATTAACTTTGATTGGATAACGGTTAGTTGTACAGGTATAAAGGTATCGAGAAAGATATAGACTTCCATATATCAAAATCATCAGTATCGAAAAAAAATTTGATTGAGCCATGTCCGTCCGTCCGTCCGTCTGCCCGTTAACACGATAACTTGAGTAAATTTTGAGGTATCTTGATGAAATTTGGTATGTAGATTCCTGAGCACTCATCTCAGTTCCTTATTTAAAATGAACGATATCGGACTATAACCACGCCCACTTTTTCGATATCGAAAATTTCGAAAAACCGAAAAAATGCGATAATTCATTGCCAAAGACGGATAAAGCGATGAAACTTGGTAGGCGGGTTGAACTTATGACGCAGAATAGAAAATTAGTAGTTTTTGACAATGGGCGTGACACCGCCCACTTTTAAAAGAAGGTAATATAAAAGTTTTGCAATCTGTAATTTTGGGACAATGGGCGTGGCACCGCCCACTTTTAAAAGAAGGTAATATAAAAGTTTTGCAATCTGTAATTTGGCAGTCATTGAGGATATCATGATGAAATTTGGCAGGAACGTTACTACTATTACTATGTATGTGCTAAATAAAAATTAGAAAATCGGATCAAGAACACGCCCACTTTAAAAAAAAAAATTTTTTAAAGTCAAATTTTAACAAAAATTGAATATCTTTACTGTATAAAAGTAAATTATGTCAAAATTCAACTCCAGTAATAATATGGTGCAACAAAATACAAAAATAAAAGAAAATTTCAAAATGGGAGTGGTTCCGCCCTATTTCATTTAGCTTGTCTAGAATACTTTTAATACCATAAGTCGAACAAAAATTTACCAATCCTTCTGAAATTTGGTAGAGGCATATACTCTATGACGGTAACTGTTTTCTGTGAAAATGGGCGAAATCGGTTGAAGCCACGCCCAGTTTTTATACACAGTCGACCGTCTGTCCTTCTGCTCGGCCGTTAAAACGATAACTTGAGCAAAAACCGATATATCTTTACTAAACTCAGTTCGCATACTTATCTGAACTCACTTTATCTTGGTACAAAAAATGAAATGAAAAACAGAATAGAAAATTAGTAAAATTTTGGACAATGGGCGTGGCACCGCCCACTTTTGAAAGAAGGTAATTTAAAAGTTTTGGAAGCTGTAATTTGGCAGTCATTGAGGATATCATGATGAAATTTGGCAGGAACGTTACTACTATTACTATATATGTGCTAAATAAAAATTAGAAAAATCGGATCAAGAACACGCCCACTTTAAAAAAAAATTTTTTTTTAAAGTCAAATTTTAACAAAAATTGAATATCTTTACTGTATAAAAGTAAATTATGTCAAAATTCAACTCCAGTAATAATATGGTGCAACAAAATACAAAAATAAAAGAAAATTTCAAAATGGGCGTGGTTCCGCCCTATTTCATTTAGCTTGTCTAGAATACTTTTAATACCATAAGTCGAACAAAAATTTACCAATCCTTCTGAAATTTGGTAGAGGCATAGACTCTATGACGGTAACTGTTTTCTGTGATAATAGGCCAAATCGGTTTAAGCCACGCCCAGCTTTTATACACAGTCGACCGTCTGTCTTTCCGCTCGGCCGTTAAAACGATAACTTGAGCAAAAACCGATATATCTTTCAGTTCGCGTACCGCGTCCACTTTTTCGAAATCGAAAATTACGAAAAATGAAAAAATGCCATAATTCTATACCAAATATGAAAAAAGGGATGAAAATGGTAATTTGATTGGTTTATTGACGCAAAAAATAACTTTAGGAAAAACTTTATAAAATGGGTGTGACACCTACCATATTAAGTAGAAAAAAAATGAAAAAGTTCTTCAGGACGCAATCAAAAGCCCATTTGTCCACCCTGTCGGAAAATCAACCAAACAAGATAAGTCAATCTAGAGCAGCTTGAAAATTTTTCTTTTGAATTGATGTTTGGTTTTGTAGAGTTTCCCATTTTTGCATTATAATTCGGATCACTAGATGTATGGGTATGTTGGTGAAAAGCGATACCACATGAAAAGATACTAATACTTCATTCTCTTCCATTGAGATATGCTTGAGATTCTCCTTTAATTGTAGTGAAGTGCAGTTACAAAAACAAAATAAAATGCGGACCTAGAGATAAATTAATTTTGAAAGATTTTGAAGAACGAAGAATGATAATCAACAAGCACAAACAAGCAATATTAATCACAAATGCAGATAAAGGTAATAAAACGGTCATAATGTACAAAACCGATTACAATAATAAAAAAATGAAAGACCTTTTAAGTGACAAACAAACATATAATACTAGTAGAATTGACCCGACGCAACAATTGTTAAGGAAAAATAATGCACTCGTAAACGAAATGTCAAACAAAAAAGTATTGACACAAAGCTAAAGCACCAAATGGCATGCCATGCAGCTACAGCACCAAGACTATACGGACTCCCTAAAATACACAAACAAAATACCCCACTAAGACCCACTGCATCATCACTGAATGTCCCATGTTATAAATTGGCCAAATTTATAGGAACACTATTAAAAAGCATCGTCTCGGAGGTATACAATATCAAGAATTCACTCAAATTAAAGGAGAATCCCAAGCACATCTCAATAGAAGAGGACGAAATATTAGTATCTTTTGATGTGGTATCGCTTTTCACCAACATATCCATACATCTAGCGATCCGAACTATAAAGCAAAAATGGGCAATTCTACGAAAGCAAACATCAATTCAAAAGACAAATTTTCAAGCTGCTCTCGAGTTTTGTCTGCGTGATAATAATTACTTAGTTTTTGATGGAGTCACGTATCAACAAATATATGGGATGCTCATGGGAAACCCACTATCCCCGACGATATCGGACATCGTTATAAACAAAATACTGGAAGACAGTATCGCAGAAGTTAAGTCGAAAAACATACACATAAAATACTTGAATAAATATGTAGAAGACGTATTTGCCATAATTAAAAAATCGGATGTGGAGGTTATTCTCAAGACACTTAATGCTCAGCACACAAAAATCAAATTTACTATGGAAGAGGAATAAAACAGGAGATTGGCCTACCTAGATATGGAAATATTCCGGTTCAACAACGTGATTACAACGAACTGGTTCTCGAAAGCTTTATCATCATCCGGGATGATCAACTTTCATTCAAATCACCCGTGGTCACAGAAAAGGAATACTGCCAAAAACCGTATCTACAAAATTTATAAACTCAGCGACCAGGAGTTCAGACAAGAAAACAACATGAAAATTAAAATACAGCTCTTAATAAGTACTAAACAAAAAATTTTACCTTGGCCTAAACTAAACATCTTATAAAAAATTACTTAGGGACTACAAATGGGACAGGAACGCCTCTCAGAGCTGTCACTATTGTCTATAAAGGCAGAAACTTTAAAAAAACTTTAGTCATCGTCAAGTAAAATGATTTAATAAATCAGTTTGCTGAAGAAAAGGCAAGGAAAGTGAACATTTAATTCGAATTGTTTCTTATGTTTTTCTTAAATAGTGATACATAGGTATAATAGGCTATATTACTACTTTTTTTTATTATATTTAAAGCTATTTTGCATGGCTAAAATGAGACAGTATTTTTTTTTGGGAAACCTGTTCCCTTCCTGAGGCCCCCAAATAAGTTTTTATACGGTGCCCCGCCAAGGCACGCTAAGCCACTGATGGTGGTAAAAGTAGTTTTGTAGAAGTAGGTAAATAATTAACTTGTTCGGTATTTTCCTTTAATTGAACGGGATCTACCGGTTTTGATTTTTCGCCTAGTTCCGAGAACGAATTGCAGGACGCCCGTCTGATGTCCGACGAACATCCTCCTCCCGTTTTCCGAAAGGATCTTACACTAGGTAAAGTTGGGTTTGTAGACGTTTACTCCTCCGCATCCATAGCAGAAAATCCTTCGCGCGTTTAGGCAATCCTGGTACCAATGACCCATCTCTTCGCAATTCCGGCATTTCAGTTCGCTTGCAACTATCGCCTCAATCTCAATTCTTCTTCCTCCACTACTGTTATTTGTCCCTCGTCGTTCTGTTCGTTCCTCACTTCGAAGACTTGCCTGCGAATAGGGTATTGACGTGAACCAGAGGTATGGAAATCGCGGAAGAATTTTTCGTGTTTGCGGATCTCCCTTCGCAACATATGAATGTCTTGTATATCAAGGTGTAATAATTCCTGTCTTAAATCGGGTTTTAAGTTTCGTAAAAGAATCTCTGAACATGATCGAAAATCGTACCCTGTCGCATATCAACATAACCGCATCGAAATATTCGTAGGCTTTTGTTTTCATCGTCTAATATCGTCTTTGATTTCGGACTCGGTAGAGTAGTCTTCGAATTGTCGACGCATTGCATCGCACAACTCGAGCCACTCGAGAGTATCTATATGTTTTGCGATATCTCCAAAACAACTGAAGAGCTTTCCCTTCAAAAATGGAATGAACATGTTTGCATAAAACATCAAAATTTCCGTCCAGGTGTAGGGATGTTAGCTTGCCACAGCTTGTATCCCTTTCTTCAAACTCCTCACTGTTGATGCGGCGCAGCCATATGCGCAAACTGCACTCGGCTGAGCTTTCTGCTGTAAATTCTTGGCGTCTGTCCACGAGCGCAATTTACTAAGGAATGTTATCACCGCGTATAGTTAATTGCAGCTTCCGTTGTGTGACAACTGCACTTACCCCTGTTGATGCACTTGTTTAGTGCTTTGTTTGTGTTGTTTAGTGAATTGCTTCCAACTGAATTTGCCCATGCCAACGCCCTTGCATAGTGCTTGGTTTATGCTGTTTAATCTATTGTTGTTATTGCTGGCCACCAACCTGTTAGTTTGTTCGTATTTCGTCTTCAAATTTTTTTTTGTTATTGTCCTGGTGCTATTGTTGGCGGTGTTGCTGATCGTTACTGCTTGCCTTGTACTTGTTGCTCTTTTTGGTTCATATTGCATTTTAACTTTCTTGGTTGTTCTTGTCCTGCTGATAATATTAACAGAGTAGATGATTATTCGAAAAAGAGTTTTGTAGTGTTGCCTTTTGAAGGTAACGCGTTGGTGTTGCCGTTCTCTTATTCCTACTAAAAGGGATTTATTAAAGTTTTTATTAGCAGTGTTGGCGCATATATATGGACATGCTTATTAATAAAAATTATAATTGGGACTGATTGCTCTTCTTCTTACAACCTTGTGTGTGTTATAATTCTTCTTTTTCCTCATTTGCTTTCTAATTCTCCGCCATCCGTGTCGCTGGTTGCTTAATTGTGTTCTGCGTAATTATTCATTCTTCTTCTTCTTCGCTGTTTAAATCTTCCGCTTCCTGCGTTCTTCGCAGTAATTCGTGCTTATTCTTCTTCGTCTCTCGTCTTCTTATCATGTGCCTGTAATTATTCGTAATTTTTTGGTAACCCTTCGTGCTTCTTCTTCGTTCACAAAACTTTATGTTCCTGGTATTACTAAGAGCTCATCCTCTCTCGTCTCTCGTTTTCTTATAATGTTACTCGTGATTCCTCGTGACCCTTCATTTTCGTAATTCTTCTATAAATAAAAAAAAAAAAAAATTCTTCTATGGTTCTTCTTATTTCATCTCCCACCTCTTCTTCTTCTTGCTGGACGAATGTTCCCATATTGCGGTTGCCGATTTGTCACACTTCGGGCCAGGCCAAAGTTTACCTATCCTCCGCTCATCGGTTGACTAGGCTCAGAGGGGTGCCCAGGGCGGGTCTCGCTTTGGTCTCTTGATCGGTCCTTATCTTCATACAATTGTTTTATTTCACTTACATGTGCGGTTCTTCTTCTGCCGTTGTGAGTTTTATCTAATTGGACGATTACTGGTGATATGAAGTCCGTCACTCGATACGGGCCACTGAATCTTGGTGCCAGCTTGGCAGCGTAGTTGTCTATTGCTTAGAACAAATTGTACTCCTTCACCAAAACTTTATCTCTAATCACTGCCATCTTATCCTGCGTAAATTATAGTGCCGCGCCTGTTCCGTAGATGCGCGCTGTTGATTCCTTTGTACCATCTTGAATATCTCCTTCATTTTTTCAACTCTTTCATTAGGTGTTGTTACGGTCTCACCTGTTCCAAACGTTTTTTCATCGTAGAGTGTACTCGGCATTCGTAGTTCTCGTCCTTGTATTATGAAGGCAGGGCTATACCCGGTTGCTTTGCTTACGCTTGAGTTGAGTGCTAGCATAATCTCTGGTAATAAGTCCTCCCAATTTCGCTGATCTTTGCCTGTGAATTGTGATAGCATTCTCTTAATATTTCGGTTGGCCCTCTCCGTTGGGTTTTCCTGTGGCATTTAAGGTGCGGTTAGTTGATGTTTGGCTCCGTAATTCTCTAGGAGTTTCTTGAACCCTCTACTCGTGAATTGTGCTCCGTTATCGTTGATTATGACCTTCGGTATGTCGAATCTTGACAATCTCCGTTCTTGCAACGCTTTTTTAAGGCTGTTTGCTGTCGTCTTACGGAGTGGAATAATTTCTAAACACTTAGAGAATCGATCTTGAAATACGGGTACGATGGTATTTCCGTGCTTTGATCTTGGTAGCGGTCCTACAAAGGTTCCTCCGCTTTCTGCGTCAGCATTTAACCAGCGATTTGCTGTTGACTGGGTTTATATATTTGGCAGGTTGGGCATTGTTTTACGTACCTTTTATATCTCGACACATTCCAAGCCAATAATATCGATTAGCCGCTCGTATGATTGTTTTCCGGATCTCCATGTGCCCAGCCGTTGGACTGTCGTGAACTTCTTGGATTATTCTGTCTCGCATATGTTTGCCCACACATAACTTCCATGGCATCACGTCGACGTCGTCTACCTGAAATGTGAAGTGACGATATAACTCACCGTTCTCAATAATATAATCCGGGAACTTCTCCGGATTCCCTTTCACGTCTTCTATTTTAGAATTAAACCGAGTTGTGCATCTTGCGGTTGGCGTGTGAGTGCGTCGGCAACTAAATTCAGTTTTCTGTTACGATACTGAATGTCAAACCAATGTTCCTGTAACTCTAGTGCCCATCTTGCTATACGACCAGAGGGACTCTCGATCGCGTTTAATCACTTCAGGAACAGAGGGTCGGTAATAATGGTGAATTTGTATCCTTCCAAATAAGGTCTCATCTTTCGGATGGCCCATAGGATTGACAAACACTCCTCTGTAGATGAGTAGTTCTGCTCTGCCTTGTTAAGACGGCGGCTATCATACGCGAAGGCTCGTTCTTCGGCCTCTAGCTCTTGAGTGAGAACCCTTCCTAATCCGAAAGCGCTTGGGTCCGTTTGCAGGGTAAGTTTTTGTGTGAAGTCTGGGCATGCCAACACCGGTGCTTCAGTAAGCGAACACTTTAAGTTCTCGAACGCTTACTGTTGTTGTCCAGAACTCTCCCATCTGTTACCTTTCTTTAACGTCGTGGTGAGGGCGTGCTCCGTAATTCTC
Source organism: Eurosta solidaginis (assembly GCF_040869045.1). Taxonomy (NCBI): domain Eukaryota; kingdom Metazoa; phylum Arthropoda; class Insecta; order Diptera; family Tephritidae; genus Eurosta; species Eurosta solidaginis. Next base: position 109,866,352 of record NC_090324.1, read on the forward strand.
TTATATTCGTGGGCTCCTTAATTTCTCTAATTAATGAAAATTTGTGGGGGTCAGTGTGGATATATTCTTCGCTTACCACGTGACCAAGATATTACAGCCGTTTTCTGAAAAACTCGCATTTTTCGGGGTTTATTCGGAGGTTGGCTTGTCTTAGTCGGTCAAACACTTCGATAAGGTATCTGGTGTGATCTTCTAGCGTTGTGCTTGTGACAATGATGTCGCCCAAATAGGCGAATGCATGTGGCTCGACTTCCGGGCCTGTAACGTGATCTAACGCTCTTTGGAATGTCGCTGGTGCCAAGTGTAGGCCGTAAGGCATTACTCTCAACTGGAATAAGCCTCGCCTTGGTACGGTAAATGCCGTGTACTGCTTACTCGCTTCTTCCGTTGGGATTTGCTAGTAGCCGTTCTTCAAGTCTAGACTACTTATGAACTTTGCACTTCGCAATCGGTCCAGTATGTGCTGTATGCGTGGTTGAGGATATGCGTCGGGTACTGACCATTCGTTCAGATGTCGGTAGTCGACACATTATGGCCAAGTTCCATTTTTCTTCTTTACCAGTACTATCGGGGCGCTGTGGGGACTCCGCAATGGCTCTATGCATTTCTTCTCTAATAGTTCGTCGACCTCTTTATTGATTGCTTCTTGCATCTTAGGGTTACGTGGGAAGTACCTTTGCTTAATAGGGCGGTCATCCCGCATTACTATCTTGTGCGTGGCTATATTTGACGTCCCACTCATGTTCTCGAATCGACGCAGCTCCTCGTCTAAGAAAGTTTTGATCCTTTTGGTATCTTTACCTGATGTATGTTCTGAACTTAAAGTTTCTTCGTTGTTCCTTGGTTCGTTACGACTGTTATTGCCCTCTATTATTGATGTGCACGCGATCACTTCTCGCGCCACCCCTTTTTCCTTTAGTGTCAGGGAGTGCCCTCCGTAGCTTAAGGTCATGTTAGCGTTGGCCAGTATATCGGTTCCAATGATAACGTCGTCAACTAGCCCAGGGAGCAAAAGTACCTCACTTCTGTGTGTCATATCACCAATTCTCACCTCTACATCTATGGCTTGCATTACCGTCCCTGGTCTGCCATCTCCATTACCACATGTATTTGCACCTGTTTAACATTACTCGTGCGTATATTCTTTGCCCAAGCTTCGCTCATGAAGCCTCTGGTTGCTACCGTGTTTATTGTTGTCATCACACCTTCGCCGTTTACTGTTGACCCTGTCAAAACTCGCCCTTCTGTCTGTTTCAAAATGTTTAAACTTACCGAGGTTGCACGACTTGGGACCCTACCTCTCGGTTCTGGTATGGTCTCTGGTCGTTTCCCATCGATCTCCGACAGAAATTTCGCGTCAGTACATCACATCGACCACACTCCCAGCAGAATTGTCGTTGCTCATTGCGACATTCGTATTCAAAATGACCCGTTTCGCCGCATCGCCTACGTGCATTCCTCGGATCCACGACACGTCTCTGAGTTCCTGGTGGTTCAGTTTCTTGCAGTTGTGTCAGGTGGGCGTCTATTCTCGTTGCATCTGTGTGTGCAGGTGTATACCTTTGAATGTGGGGGTAGTGCTCCTCGGTGCGCCGCGGTGGATTTGGCTGCACTACTGGCCGTTGTTGTTCTATCTCTGTAATTATATTTTCGAGACCTTCGAGTAGATTTACCAGCTCGTCAAGCGTAATGAACTCGTTACGTTAGGCATAAAGTTGATACTCACTACGACTGTTTCGATATATGTGGTCTAATTTCTGTGCCTCTGTTAGATTGGCGTGCCGCATCAAGCTCTGCAGCTGCAAGACGTAATCCTTGAATATTTCCTTTGGTCGCTGAAGACGTTGTCGTATTTTGTCGTCTAGCCTCTCGAAGTATCGACCGCTCAAGAAGAAATGGAGAAAATCCTGATTGAACATCTGCCACTGTGCCCAATGTCGATTGTTGTTTCTGAGCCATATTAACGCTCGATTTTTGAGCAGTTCGCGTAACGCTCGTGGTAGTAGGTTTGGTTTACTTCGTACCCCCCTTCCAGTTGCTCGACTCTCTCGATGAATGCCAATGGATCTCCTCTACCATCATACTTCACGCCCCACTTCTTTACCCGATACATTATACAAGCCTGTGGCACCAGTGAGTTGTTTGGTTCCGTTGTATTTAGTCCTGCCTGGGCCTCGTTGAGGTTGGCGGACGTCGTTGATCGACCTGGACTGGCACCTTGTTGGTTGGGCGGCTCTAGCGTACCCGCCTGTTTCGTGTGTTTTGCTTCCAACTCTGCGAGGCGACTCTCGAACGATGGGTTTTGATTCACGAAATTGACGAACTCCTTCCTCAGTTCGTCGACAGTTCCCGCGCTCCCGAAGCCAAATTCATTTGCGTAAGTTACCAGGTCCTTCTTACTGTGGTATTAGATCCACGTTTCCTTTACCATGATTGCTTTTTACTGTGTTCCAGCTGATGGTGCTCCTGTAATTTATTTCCCACCTTCTCTCTCCGTTGATTTTAGTATTCCTGTCGTTTTCTTTCACCTTATAAGTGTCCCTGCTCGGGTGCCATTTGTAACGAACCCCGGTTGTTCCGAGTCTATAGCCTATAACCCTGGCTAGTTATAACTCGGTATATGGGTTCCCGAACAAAGAAAAGAACTTCTCTATGCCAAATTAAAGTGTACAATTTATTTATTCGATTCTTGTTATAGAATTTCTACATTTTACTCTTGGCCCCTCTTTCCCTGTGATTTTGCTGAAGTATATGCAGCGTTCTAGTTATTTAAACAACCTGAGTGGTCACTACCAGTTGTTTCGTAGTGGTCGCTATGCTATCTGTACTTTCCTGACTCGTAACTTAAATAACCTGAGTGGTCACTACCAGTTGCTTCGTAGTGATCGCTACGCGTCCCACTGTATACGGAACACTCCTGACTCGTAACATAACTTAAACAACCTGGGTGGTCACTACCAGTTGCTTCTTAGTGGTTGTTAAGCGTCCCACTATATACCTGTATTTCCTGACTCGTAATATACGTAACTCAAACAACCTGAGTGGTCACTACCAGTTGCTTCGTAGTGGTCGCTACGCATCCCACTATACCTATGCTTTGGCTGGTAGCCGCTCCTTTTATAAGATTTTTTGGCATTCGGCCACCACTATTTAGCAATAATTCTTATCAACTAATCTATTAGCTTTACAACAACTAATAACAATATCCTTCCTTAGGTTTTCTTTCTCATCACTTATGTTGGTATCTATGCATATATATGTATGTATATAAGACTTTAAACTACTAACAACAATATTCTTGCTTGGGTATTCCTTCGCATTAGATTTACAATAAATAAATAACAATATTCTTGCTTCAATTTTCTTTCTAATTGCTTATATATGCATATATGTATATATGTTCGTGTGTTTGCATACGTAACTTTCCATAGGCTTTTCAAAAAGTATCCGCCTAAAACTTCAAGTAATTTACATTAAGCATATAATATATAGAACTTATATTTCCTTTTTTGTATTTTATAAAATATATAAAATATATATGTAAAAACATAGTTTTAAATAAGCTTGTACTTCATGTTTTAATTTGAGGTATATACGTATAAAATTCATATTAAGTATAAAATTCAAATATACAATCCAAAATTAAAAATTAAAATTTATTATATGTTTGTGAAGTTCCCAAATGCCTGCACTTCGGGGTCATCACACGAAAACGTAGGCAACAAGGCCGAGAAAAGACCAAGGACTACGTTCTCGCTTTGGAAACGCTCATCCGCCAGCACTCGACAACGTGCAAGGAAAACCACCTCGAGCGAATCTACAATGGCGTACGCGTTGAATACCGCCTCTTCTTTAGTTTAGGACGATCGACGGGCTCCTGGAAATAACGGAGGAGTATGAGCTGCTAAAAAGCGAGGAAGCGAAACTGGGCAAACTGGTGGTCCACAGCCTGTATCATCTTCATACGGAGTACGATAGAAAGGAGTGCTGCTGGCGCTGCAAGGAACGGGGACACCACCGCTTCCAATGGAGGGGCCGCTGGAGAATGTTCTGTTCCAGGTGTGGACAAGACAACATCCTCTCCAGGGGCTGCCCATGCCCCTCAACCAACCAATCCGCTGATTATAACACACCCAGGACGACGTCAAACTGTATGAGAGCAAGCTGCCAAGCATCATTTTTGCGGTCACAGAAGCCAATGGAACCACCAGCCTACGAGCCCACTGCCGAAATGCAAGTAGAAGGCCGTTCCTACATACCACTACCCATTGAGGGCATGAGCGTGCGCACACTAGCGCCACTCTATCATACGTCGATGAGTCAATACGGTATAACCTGGAGAGGAACGACATCAAACCACGTCGTAACCAGAGGAGCATACAACTTGCAGACCAGACATGTCTATAGCTCGAACTCCTACCCAGCGAGGATTGTGTACCAAGGACGAACGACTAACATAGTGATGTCCGTCATCCCGAACCTGGCAGAACGGATGGTCTTGGGAGTGGACATTCTTCTTGACCAGTAGATCAGCCGAGCTAGACACATAAAAATCGGCATATCCGCGGCCATGAGAAAGAGCAACCCCCGAATTCGTGCGACCACTACTGCGTTCCAAGCAAAGAAGTACTTACCTCCTCGCCATGATCTACAAATTCTACAAGTGGTTGGAGTTAATCCCGGTGCGTCAAGCACCAACGGCAAGCGTGCCAAAGCGCTACAAGAAAAGGTCTTATACCGACTTGGTTGTCCGAAAACCGTCCTCACCGACAGTGGGAAGCAGTTCGGCGAAAAAGCGTTAGCACCGTTTCTGAGCGACCAACGCATATGGGATCAGGAGATTCCACAAATCGCATTTGCATTAAATATGGTCAGCAAAGACATTTCAGCATTTTCAGCAGACATAAACTTCGGCGAAATAAAGCGGAGTCAGAGCGGGTGCACACGGAGGGAGCAATACCAGTGGCCAGTCAACCGAATGAAAATTCAAAGGGTACCAATTTTTTTCGTGCCATATTTTACAGAATAATTGATGATCATAATGAAATCACAACCCTAGGAAAATGGGTACAACGAAGAAGAGGATTATGCATTATAATAAATTGTATGAAATATATTCTGTTAGTTTTAAGAACAACGAAATGTAATTATTTTTACGTTATACACATGAATTAAAAACCTGATATGTACACATAAACTCTGTTAGATATAATTGGAATGACTCTGTATATTGTTGAAAGAAAAGAAAAAAAAAAAAAAACTTAATAAAGTGCGTCGCCCACATGCACACCGGCATGATACCTAGGCCATGCCTGGAGATCCATCTTCCCCACAGCAGCTTTCCGTCAACCGAAGTGGGTGGGGGACTGTAACGTAGCGTTACAATAATATAACCCCAATGTACCTCTTTTCTTACCTACGACTGAACCCCCTGTACCTCTTTTACTACTTGCGCCTGAAACTATGAATCTATATAGTACAGACAACAACCAACAGCTGATGGCGGGCAGCAGAAACAATACAACCATCGTATGGTAAAAGGCCAATCCGCTAGCTTCATATGAAAATTGCTAAGTCACTTAATTCAAATTTTACAGGAGACAAATAAAACTTAATAACTTTTGAAAGAAACATTTTCTTCTAGAACTTTAAATGCACATTTTTGAGCTAAGTGACAGTGAAATAATGTTTATTAGAAAAAATAATAAAAGAACGTATAATGGCTTGCATTTAGCTATTAATTGACTTAGCACTTTTTCTACTACAAGAAAAAGACAAAAAATTGTACTTAGCACTAAGAATAAAAAGAATACTTTACGTTTTAAACATAAATAGGAACTTCTTTATTGTTAAACAATTTAAGTTTACATATACGCAGACCTTTTTTTTGCTGTAAAATTAAAAATTATTACGCTCTATAGTAGAATGGACCCAGTCGGTCTCCATTTGCGAATGTCCAGTTTCCAATATTTTTTGTTCGACAATAATATTGTTTTTATGGCTGTATTAATAAGCGCATTACTGAGTAAAGAATTGCGGTTTTGATAACCACACCCATCGCTATAAAAAATTATTTTAATAGGCTTCTCATTATCAAGGCTAGGAAGTACCTTGTTTTCAATAAACCAAACCCAAATGCTTGCGAACTCTTCGGCGTTAACTCCTCCTTCAGATTCATTCCATAAGAAACAATATCCTTTTTAACACGCTTTTATTTGTTAATAATATTATAAAATACAGGATTGTGTATCTGCCATTTAGTTTTATTATATAAGCTACTAACGTTAGATTTTGGTGCCATCAGCACTGCTTGAAGATCCACTGTGAAAACATTTTGTTCTGACGCTTTATCATTTTGTTTTTCTATTCTTGCCTCTTGTTTTTTTCTAGGTGAATCTGCGCGTGGAATACTTTCAACGGAGTAACGGGCACATATTTCGCATTGATCCTTCTTTGGTGTAAACAAACTGAGATTTCTGCTTTCAAATTCAGAATGAAATTGTGTAAGCGAAATTGGCCGGATGTTGTGAGCTTTACACCAATCCTTTGAATAAAAATCATAAATATGTTTTTTTGAGTTTCATTCTGGCAAGAGATATTTTTTTCGCGTTCCAGAACGGCAGTAATGAGATTCCATTGAGGGAAGGTTGTCAAAAAATAATTTCAAGGCTTTTTTTCTTCGGATTTGTTTTGTAGTTGTTTTTATGGCACATTGCTGTGGTCGCTCAAAGGCTTCTTGACCCAGATAAGAACAACCCGTCGACCAATATTCAAAAAAAAACTTCTGCACACGCACACGTTTTCATTATTGACTTTGAAATGATATTTCAAACTGCGAACTCTTCTGGATACATCAGGATCGGTACGATTGCGTGGATGAGAAGATTTTACAGAATGTACCAACATACTCACATATATATTTTTTTTCTTCCAGTCCATGCCCCAGAAATCTTTGAATATTTTCTGTCTTTGAGCATCATTAACGCTTGCGCATTTCATTGCAGCTTTTCCATTTCTTTGTTTTTATTTACACCTTGGCTTTAATGATTTGGATTCTTTGTACTTTTTGTAATTCCACACCCCATCTTTCTTCTGTTTTCCATGGAAGCTTTTGCCTTTTTCTCGTCGCTTTTTATTTGATATTTGAATCCATGCGCTGTTTTCCTCTTGATTTCTTTTCTGTCGCCTTTTAGAGCTGATATATATTGTTACATTCATCAGAATCACTATTGAACCCATACGGCACCAGCCCAACTACTCCATCAACAGATTCAATTCCATAATTTTCATCATCGGTGCACTGAAGGCAGACACCTGCTTCATAGTTATTGTCATTATTGTCGTCAGTATTCATCACATTCTTCAATTAAATAATATTTTTTGTAGAAAGTTCTTTGTTGCATTAAGTAATAATAATTTCTTAACTTTTTCAAATGAAACAATAACCCAAACTATTAATTTATTGCAATTTATGTACACTACAACAAAGGACGTGCGATTTGACTTAGCGCGCTCTTTTTGACAACAGCTGACTTAGCACTTTTCCGCGTTTTTTGACAACATATGTCTTAGCACTTTTGCACATCATTGCCAGAAGAATGGAAAATACAAATTTTTTTCCATTTTATCATTTTGCAATCTATATAGTTTAAATTTATTTATCGTACTGCATTAAAAACAAAATTTTTATAAAAGGTTGACTTAGCACCTATTCTTATGAAGCTGACGATATGCAACCAATAGCTGATGGCAGGCAGTATTTCTTCAGCAACAAGGCAGTCACCATAGTAGTGGTATTTTTCTCCAGTGCCTTGTGGCGCAAGTCATATAAAAGGAGTGAATTTGCATTTTGCAATTCAATATTCGCAGGTGAGCCAGCGAGAGTGGATGTCTTTTTAAAACATTTCTCTCCTTCTAGCTAGCTGAGTAAAAGGGGCGCTGTCATGGCGCGGGTCACCCTTCACCTAGGTAAGGACGAGAGGGGCAGATGAATTCGTGCTTTCGCCACCCGCCGCCCGCATAGGTGTTGAGCGCGCCGACGCCTTAAGGACTAACGCCTCCCCCTCAGCTCTGCTTTCGGCTATTTGATTGGAAGGGGCGCCGTCATGGCGCGGGTCACCCTTCACCCAAGTAAGGACGAGCGGAGCGAATGCTTTCGTGCTATTGCCACGCGTCGCCCCCCTGGGTGTTGAGCGGCCCGACGCCTGGCTTCGGCCGTGGACCGATTCATGCGCACAAGGGGCTACCACCTTTAAGGTGCAATTCCCCTCCGCCCACGTATCGATTCCCGATGTCTCAGCTTGTACAGTCCCGCCCCCCATTAAGCACCTTCTATCTAGGGTGCAATTGGGGAGGCGGGGGTGTCCAGCGGTGAAGCCGGCACTAAAGAGTCCTCGCAGTCTCTTGCAGGTCTCCCGCCCGTTCAATACCGCCGACCACCGATCCGTCCGATTCAGCCGATGACTACCCCTACCGGAACAACCCGCCGCTGTACAGCTAAGCCCATTATCAGCATACCTCCCTTTCGCATCCGCTCTGGTACGCGCTCCGTAGCCCACTGCTGCTGCTGTCGGATGGTCGTCCATCTGGTGCCGCCGCTGCTTCCATCCCACTGCGGCTACTACGCTTGTTGCCGTCCGTTAAACCGCCGTGCTGATCCCGACGCTGCTACGACGATCGTTGGCCGTCCGCTATTCTACCGTCGTTCAGCCGCCGTACTGATCCCGCCGCTGCTTCCATCCCGCTGCTGCTACGACGCGAGCAGCTCCTGCTGGAATCCGACCCGTCGGATGCCGAATTCGACGATACTATTGTAGAGGAGGCAACCGACGTTGCGGATCAACAGAGGATGGACGTCGAAGCTGAAGCCGACCTTTAAAGGGCGCGCAGGTACTTCAAATAAACATGCACCATCTAAGGCAACCTCGGCTGCCCTAATCTTACGCCTCAGCACAACAGATGAGGACGTCGTTCTAATCCAGAAGCCTTGGGTCGTTGGCAGCAAGGTCTGTGGGCTCTATTCTAAGGACTACCAGCTGGTGACACCGCCTGTGACAGGTAGAATCAGATCTTGTATTATAATAAAGAAAACTCTAATATTTATTTTGCTATCTCTCTTTAGCGACGAGGACTTTACCTGCATTAGCCTCGAGCTACAGGACCGAACGCACTGGCTGATGTCCGCCTATCTGGCGCACGATCGCCCAACTTCCGTGCAGGACCGGCTCTGCAAAGCGGTACGGCAAGCCCACAGTAAAGGGTTCCTGATAATAATCGCAGCCGATGCCAATGCACACCACACCGCTTGGGGCTCTACCGATATTAACACTAGGGGTGAGTCTCTTTTTGATTCTATTATTAACAACAATCTAAGTATATGCAACTCTGGAGACAAACCAACTTTTATCACCTCAAGTAGAAAGGAGGTTCTATATATTACTCTAGTTTCAGGGCCATTCTCTGACCTTGTCAAAAATTGGAGAGTTTCCAACGAAAACTCCTAATCTGATCATATCCTCTACTCTCCCAAGAAACGCTTCTGACGGTAGTTCGAGCCTACCGCTAAGAACTGTTGTTGCGCCTTCTTTAGACACAACATTTCCTTCTCTCGGTGAGCTAGACTCATCGTCAAAAATAGAAGAAGTAATAGATTTTATCACCAAATCTTGTAACGCTGCCTTCACAGCAGCCTTCCCGGAGATTAAGGTAAAGGGCAAAAAGAAATCCTATTGGTGGAACCAAGAAATCTCCGAGCAGAGGAAAAACAGCAGAAAACTGTTTAACGAGGCTAAGCGCACTGGAATCTGGTCCCATTATAAGGACGCCTTAAAATCTTTCAAGAAGTCAATCCAGAAGGGCAAAAGGGACTCCTGTAAGAACTTCACCAATGACATCGAAGAAGTCTCAGAGGCCAATCGCCTACGAAAAGTCCTCTCCAAAAACCACATACCTCCCAGCTGCATTCACACAACGAACGGAGAATGGGCCACTTCTAATACGTATATTCTAGATACCCTGATCAGCACTCACTTTCCAGGCTGCACCTCTAAACCATACCTCTTAAAGACGCGATCTAATCCAAGGCCGTTTCGACCCCTGGACCACATAGTTAGCGAAAAAGGAGTTATATTGGCAATAAAGTCCTTTAAACCCTTCAAATCTCTGGGAATGGATGGAATATTTCCCGCTGAGTTGCAAGCTGCAAGCGATCTTATAAGGTCTCTGCTAGCTAAAATCTACAAGGCTTGCCCCAACCCGGTCTATATCCCCACGGAATGGACCGAGGCAAAGGTAGTCTTCATACCCAAAGATGCAGGATATCGGGCAGCAGTCCAAAGGATTTCAGACCAATAAATCTGACCTCCTTCCTCCTAAAAGTTCTAGAACGATTGGTGGACGCCTATATTAGACGATCGGCAAATAAGGCACTAATCTCCAACAACTACTCTAAGGGTAAATCCGTAGAGACAGCTCTACATGCTATCACTACTAATATAGAAAAGGGTCTTGCCTTAAAAAAAATTTTGGCTGGGTATCTTTCTCGACATAGAAGGAGCCTTCAACAACGTTCTCCCCGCAGCGGTCACAAAAACTCTACGTTCACTAGGGGTGGAAGAGCCTCTTGTGAAATTCGTCGAGCTCCTTCTAAACAAGAGAAGCATTATCTCTGACCTGGGCAGCTCATGGTTAATAAGGTATACCTAAAGAGGAACCCACCAGGGGGGCGTTCTTTCTCCTCTACTATGGAACCTGACGGTGAACGCACTGTTATCTATACTACAGCCCACGGGATGCCAAGTCATTGTATATGCCGACGACATATTCTTGACAGTTACCGGAAAACACCTTCCGGTGCTTGGCGAACTCTTGCAAAATGCTCTTAATCTAACAAACACTTGGTCTAGGGAATGCGGACTCAGCATCAGCAGTGAAAAAACTGAAATGGTGCTTTTTACCCGCAAACGCATTATACCGGAATTTACACTCCCGTCCCTAAATGGGAGGGAAATCAAACTCTCTACCGAGGTTAAATATCTCGGAGTTATTCTAGACAGGAAGCTTGACTGGAAGCGAAATGTGGAGAAACGATCCAGGAAAGTCACAATGGCTCTCTACGCTTGGAAGTCGGCAATCGGAAAAAGGTGGGGTCCCCAGCCACGCATAGTCCATTGGATCTACACGGCAGTGGTGAGACCCAACTCTTCTACACCGAATGGTGGACGGCACTCGATATCGAATCAAACAAGAGAAAAGTAACGAGAGTGCAGAGACGGCGGCAATGCTTACCAGCGGTGCGCTTCCCTCCACTCCCACCAAAGCTCTAGAAGCCATATTATTCCTTCTCCCAACTGATCTATATGGTAGATACTGTGCCTCCTGCAGCGCGGCAAAGATCAACGCTATCGAACCATGTAGGGACTGCAGGTTTGGTCACACCCGGATCCTGAAGCAGGTCCCCGAAACCTTCTTGAAATTGGACCATGCAAAATCGTCCCCTTGCTGGGAAAACAAATTTTCCACAAGAATCCCAGAGAGGAACGAGTGGGCAAACTGCGTGGAGCCGGGATCTCACAAAATCTCCGTTTTTACAGATGGCTCTAAACTAAACAACAGAGTCGGCAGCGGAATATTCTCGGAGAAGCTCAATCTAAGCGAGAGCTTTCGCTTACCCGGCCACTGCAGTGTTTTTCAGGGCTATTTGGGAAGCAGCCCTCTATCTTGCTAACCTGCACGTGACCAATTCTATTTCACTTTTCTCTGACAGCCAAGCTGCCATAAAATCCCTGCAATGCAGTAACACCTCGTTACTAGTGGCATTGAAGTGCAGAGAAACCCTCAACAAACTAGCTGAAAATTGCAACCTAAGAATAATATGGGTTCCTGGCCACTGTGACATCTCATCAAACTCGCCGCGGATGAGCTTACTAGGGAAGGCACCAACCTGCAAACAATAACCTCCGCGGGTTGGGCCAGCCCTCCTCTAAACACTTGCAAACACTGCCTGCGATCTCTTTTCACGGAGCAGGCAAAACCCAGATGGGCCAAGGAACCTACAAGTAGTATATCCAAGCAAATCTGGCCTAAGCTGGATGAAAAGAGATCGCAATCGGTGATATTGTTAAACCGTATCTCTATAAGCCCACTTGTGGGCCTTCTTACAGGTCACTGTCTCGTGGGCACTCACGGTGCCTATATGGGCCTGCAGACAAATGACCTCTGTCTCAGCTGTAGAACGAGGAGGACATAGAAAGAGTAGAGCACTATCTGTGCCACTGTCCCGCACTGTCAAAAACCAGGTACCAATGCCTCCATACGGTCTGTTCGCATACGGTTCAAAAGTTGGCAACATCCTACACTACATCGGTTATTATCGTTGGCTGCGGGATTTACCCGTTTCAGTTATATACTTCAACGGGGATGCCCCCGTAAAATAATACGTATAATCTGCATACGAACCACGGGGACCAGGGTTTATTGAAGTGTTTACTTTAATTATGCACTACATTATAATACAATTCAAAAAAATTTGTTCTCCTGATTAAATAGTGTTAGTAGAGATTTGTAAAAAAATAATGAGTGAAAGGAAAAGAGATTATCCCAGCGGAGCTACGAAAAGAAAAAACAAACATAAAAGGGATGTGGTCATAAACAAGTTCCCAAAATTTCTTCGTTTTTTCGGACACCTGTGTAAGTGATTGCAAGGGAAAGTATTATCCCTAAGTAAAAATTTTACTATCCAACCCATTTATCTCATCTACCTGTTGGATTACTTTTAATATTTTTGCGATAGCGATTGGGTTTCCGATGATTGTATTCCACAGTAAAATCATTTACAATTATTCGCAAACGTATATTGGTTTGTTTATTTAAATGATTTTACTAGTGCAGATATTCGTCTGAAACTCGTCTGATGCTACAGCTTTCGAGAACCAGTTCATTGCAATCACGTTGTTGAACCAGAATATTTCCATATCTAGGTAGGCTAATCTCCTGTTTTGTTCCTCTTCCATAATAAATTTGGTTTTTGTGTGCTGAGCATTAAGGGTCTTAAGAATAACCTCCAAGTCCGATTTTTTAATTATGGCAAATACGTCTTCTACATATTTATTTATGTATTTTATTTGTATGTTTTTCGACTTAAGTTCTGCGATACTGTCGTCCAGTATTTTGTCTAGAACGATGTCCGCTACCGTCGGGGATAGGGGGTTTCCCATGGGCATCCCATATATTTGTTGATACATGACTCCATCAAAAACTAAGTAATTATTATCACGCAGACAAAACTCGAAAGCAGCTTGAAAATTTGTCTTTTGAATTGATGTTTAGTTTTATAGAATTACCCATTTTTGCATTATAGTTCGGATCGCTAGAAGTATGGTTATGTTGGTGAAAAGCGATACCACATCAAAAGATATTAATATTTCATCCTCTTCTATTGAGATGGGATTGAGATTCTCCTTTAATTGTAGTGAATTTTTGATATTGTATACCTCCGAGACGATGCTTTTTAATAGTGTTCCTATAAATTTGGCCAATTTGCAACATGGGAAATTTAGTGATGATGCAATGGGTCTTAGTGGGGTATTTTGTTTGTGTATTTTAGGGAGTCCGTATAGTCTTGGTGCTGTAGCTGCATGGCATGTCAGTTGGTGCTTTTTAGCTTTGCGTCAATACTTTTTTGTCTGAACATTTCGTTTACGAGTGCATTATTCTTCCTTGACAATTGTTGCGTCGGGTCAATTCTCATAGCCTTATATGTCTGTTTGTCACTTAAAAGGTCTTTCAATTTATTATTGTAATCGGTTTTGTACATTATGACCGTTTGATTACCTTTATCAGCATTTGTGATTATTATTGATTGTTTGTTCTTGTTTACTATCTTTCTTGTTTCTTCAAAAACTTTCAAAATTAATTTATCTTTAGGTCCGCATTGTATTTTGTTTTTGTAACTGCTTATTCTGCTTTCAATATTACACCTAATCTTGTATTTTTTCTTTTTATTCTCAATCATTTGTACGCCTTGTTCGATATCGGCAATCAAATGCATTGGCGAGAAAGATTTCTTGGATACTGGTAACGCAAACTTGTTCCCCAGTTATAATAGCCAGTGGCACTCTTTTGGTATATCAATGTCCGTTTGGTCAATGAACCAATCCTCGTTCGAACGTAATCCAAATTTCTCAAAGCTTCTCTCTATATGTGTTTGAATTTTGGAGTTAACTTTCTTGTCGGTAATATTTTTAATGTCTCTTAAATATTGTTTCTCGTTTTCTATAAATAGTCGGAAGTCTGTTTCGTCAAGTCTCTTCCGTAGGTCTTCGCAGATGTGACCAATAGTTTTGAGTAACATTTTTATTCTTATGTTTGTTTCATTTATTTCTTTCTTTTATTTATTTAGAATTCTTGATGGAAACTCCGTTTCAATATTCTGTGCTTTTTCTTAGTTTTTTCGATCATGAATCCCTGTATTAATTTATTTGTTCTACCTTTTAAATGAGTTGGCGTAATTCCATAGTTCTTGTAGTTTAGGAGGAATTTGAGCCTTTGCTGTTGTTTTGCGAGTCCTTTGGTATTTTTGTTGTGTTGCTTTATTAAGAAGCAGGTTTCTTCATCGTATTAGTATCGTATATGTTGGAAAAAATGCTTCATTTTGAACAATATATTATGTTTTCTTGTGATCTGTTTCGGTTTCGCTCTCCGATTCAATTTTTGTAAAATGTTTGGTTTAGGCCAAGGTAAAATTCTTTGTTTAGCACTTATTAAGAGCTTTATTGGTCGTTGAGTTTAAAGCAAAAAACTAAATTTGTCTTTTTTAACTCCGACGCATTTCGACACGATATTGTCTCCTCTTCAGGGAGTAATTATCTTTATTTCATACAAGAAAACACAATTATTTAATATTAAAACAATTACAATTTTTCACGTACGTACCTTAATATATAGTTACACACATTTTTAATGGGTGACATTTATTTACATTTATACAAACATTTAACACTTAACGTTTAAAACCAAACATCCACACTTTATCCCAGCTGTTCGTAATTTTTTTTTTTTTTTTTGTATCACAGATTTGTAATCGCAATTTATTCCATCCACATATACTTTGAAGTTCATTGCACATTTTATTTGTTGTTGGATACGAAGTCCTTCTATTGTTAGTCTTTTCTTCGTATTTCCTTCTATGTCTAATATTTGCGCGATATCAAAATCAGCTGTATGCTCGCTTTTTGTCAGGTGTGAGCCAACGCAGTGGACATCTTTTTGTTTTTCGCGTCTGCTTTGTGCTCGTTAATTCTGATCCCCAAAGCTCTCTCCGTTGTTCTTATGTATACTTTATTACAATGTCCGTCGTCTTTACCATTGCAGTTTATTTTATATATTACGTTGTGTTGTTGGTCTTTCTTTACTTTGTCTTTGACTTTGTAAATACTGATCTGAGTGTGTGATGTGGTCGAAAGGCAAAGTTTATTTTGTTGTTGGGTATGAGTGTGCTTAATGTTTTGTTATCTGTTAAACCTGGTAGGTATGCTATTCCAGTAAATCTTTTTGTTCGTATGTTTGTTGTTGCATTATTACTGCTTATTTCATTTCTATTAATAGTTTTTGTTATCCATTTTTCTATAAGTGCGTGAGGGTATCCTTTTTTGTATAGAATACTTTTAATTTTCATGTTGTTTTCTTGTCTGAACTCCTGGTTGCTGAGTTTATAAATTTTGTAGATACGGTTTTTGGCGGTTTCTGTGACCATGGGTGATTTGAATGAAAGTTGATCATCCCGGATGATGCTAAAGCTTTCGATAACCAGTTCGTTGTAATCACGTTGTTGAACCGGAATATTTCCATATCTAGGTAGGCTAATCTCCTGTTTTGTTCCTCTTCCATAGTAAATTTGATTTTTGTGTGCTGAGCATTAAGTGTCTTGAGAATAACCTCCACATCCGATTTTTTAATTATGGCAAATACGTATTCTACATATTTATTCAAGTATTTTATATGTATGTTTTTCGACTTAACTTCTGCGATACTGTCTTGCAGTATTTTGTTTACAACGATGTCCGCTATCGTCGGGGATAGGGGGTTTCCCATGGGCATCCCATATATTTGTTGATACGTGACTCCATCAAAAACTAAGTAATTATTATCACGCAGACAAAACTCGAGAGCAGCTTGAAAGATTGTCTTTTGAATTGATGTTTGGTTTCGTAGAATTGCCCATTTTTGCATTATAGTTCGGATCGCTAGATGTATGGATATGTTGGTGAAAAGCGATACCACATCAAAAGATACTAATATTTCATCCTCTTCTATTGAGATGTGCTTGAGATTCTCCTTTAATTTTAGTGAATTCTTGATATTGTATACCTCCGAGACGATGCCTTTTAATAGTGTTCCTATAAATTTGGCCAATTTATAACATGGGACATTCAGTGATGATGCAGTGGGTCTTAGTGGGGTATTTTGTTTGTGTATTTTAGGGAGTCCGTATAGTCTTGGTGCTGTAGCTGCATGGCATGCCATTTGGTGCTTTAGCTTTTTGTCAATACTTTTTTGTTTGACAATTCGTTTACGAGTGCATTATTCTTCCTTAACAATTGTTGCGTCGGGTCAATTCTCATAGTCTTATATGTTTGTTTGTTACTTAAAAGGTCTTTCATTTTTTTATTATTGTAATCGGTTTTGTACATTATGACCGTTTTATTACCTTTATCTGCATTTGTGATTAATATTGCTTGTTTGTGCTTGTTGGTTATCATTCTTCGTTCTTCAAAATCTTTCAAACTTAATTTATCTTTAGGTCCGCATTTTATTTTGTTTTTGTAACTGCACTTCACTACAATTAAAGGAGAATCTCAAGCACATCTCAATGGAAGAGAATGAAATATTACTATCTTTTCATGTGGTATCGCTTTTCACCAACATACCCATACATCTAGTGATCCGAATTATAATGCAAAAATGGGCAATTCTACAAAACCAAACATCAATTCAAAAGAAAAATGTTCTACAATTTTTGTTGTTATATCGGCCTACTGATTTTAAGTTCGCGGGTTCGAATCGAGCTCAAGGCCTAACAATAATTTTTTATCATAATTATTGTTATGATAAATTTTTTCTTAATTGAAAAAATTTTTAAATTAGAATACAAGAAAGAAAAAATTTTAGACAACTGCCAAAGCTCGTTGTATAGATCCATTTCGGGAACTGCTAAATTCCTTCATCGGCAACGTTTAGGCGCCGCGGCTATAACCATTCAGCCATCACAGCGGTTTTTTGTTTGTCTTCATTAATCCTACTTCTATTCTGTTTCGTGCCAATTGATATTCACACCACTGCGACATCTGTTGCAGAATGGCTGTGAAAATTGGACTTGTTTGTTGGCAATGCTGCCATAGTGTCATATTTTATTGACACTTTTTTCCCCGTGCTCTGGGATGTATTAACAATTTTTGTTGTTATATCGGCCTACTGATTTTAAGATCGCGGGTTCGAATCGAGCTCAAGGCCTAACAATAATTTTTTATCATAATTATTGTTATGATAAATTTTTTCTTAATTGAAAAAATTAAGAAAAAATTTATCATAACAATAATTATGATAAAAAATTATTGTTAGGCCTTGAGCTCGATTCGAACCCGCGAAAAATGTTCTAGTTGCTCTAGATTTTTGTCTGCGTGATAATAATTTCTTAGTTTTTGATGGAGTCACGTATCAACAAATATATGGGATGCCCATGGGAAACCCCCTATCCCCGGCGGTAGCGGACATTGTTCTAGAAAAAATACTGGACGACAGTATTGCAGAACTTAAGTCGAAAAACATACACATAAAATACATAAATAAATATGTAGACGACGTATTTGCCATAATTAAAAAATCGGACGTGGAAGTTATTCTCAAGACCCTTAATGATCAGCACACAAAAATCAAATTTACTATGGAAGAGGAACAAAACAGGAGACTAGCCTACCGAGATATGGAAATATACCGGTTCAACAACGTGATTACAACGAACTAGTTCTCGAAAGCTGTAGCATCATCCAGGATGATCAACTTTCATTCAAATCATCCTTGGTAACAGAAAAGGAATACTGCCGAAAACCTTATCGACAAAATTTATAAACTCAGCGACCAGGAGTTCAGACAAGAAAACTACATAAAAATGAAAAGTACTCTATACAAAAACGGATACCCTCACGCACTTATAGAAAAATGGATAACAACAAATATTAATAGAAATGAAAGAAGCAGTATTAATGCAATAACAAACATACAAACAAAAAGGTTTACTGGCATAGCATACCTACCAGGTTTAACAGATAACAAAACATTAAGCACACTCATACCCAACAACAAAATAAACTTTGCCCCTCGACCACATCACACACTCAGATCAGTATTTACAAAGTCAAAGACAAAGTATAGAAAGACCAACAACACAACGTAATATAGCAAATAAACTACAATGGTAAAGACGACGAACATGGCAATAAAGTATACATAGGTACGACGAAGAGAGCTTTGGGGAGCAGGATTAACGAGCACAAAGCAGATGCGAAAAACAAAAAGATGTCCACTGCTTGGGCTCAACACCTGACAAGAAGCGAGCATACAGCTGATTTTGATAACGCGCAAATATTAGACATAGAAGGAAATACGAAGAAAAGACTAACAATAGAAAGACTTCGTATCCAACAACAAATAAAAAATGCAATGAACTTCAAAGAAGATGTTGATGGAATAAATAGCGCTTACAAATCTGTGATACAAAACGAACTGCTGGGATAAAGTGTGATTGTTTGATTTTAAACGTTAAGTGTTAAATGTTTGTATAAATGTAAATAAATGTCACCCATTAAAAAATTGTGTAACTATATATTAAGGTATGTACTTGAAAAGTTGTGATTGTTTTAATATTCAACTAGTATCGCCTGTGGTCGAAATTCGACCAACATGTATTTTTTTCAATTCAGTCTATGCATCAAGTGTTGGAAATATAGCAAACTGGTCTAACTTACTTAACTTTTTCTTTAAAATTTTGAATTTGATCTAAGACTTTGTACTTTTTGATTGTATTTTCTTAAATTTTCTACAAACTTTTGACATGTAATTATAACGTTTTGGTATGGAGTTCCTTAAACAAAAATATAAAAAATTTGTAAAATCATATAAAATTGACATAGAATTATGGTGAAATTACTTGAAATTGAATTGAAAAATAGGCTTTTCCACACCACCCGGAAGGTCCCCGTTGGCGCGCTACCGAAGTTAGTTTTGGGAGCTCGGTTCCCAAGTAGGCCTATATCACCCATATACACATATCGCCCATTTACGTCAATAGTGTCATAATTCAAAAAACACAAACTTTTAGTTAAAAATTAAGAAATTTGCTAAAGGAATTTAGCCTATTTCACGCCACCCGTTTAAGTTGGTATAAATACATATCTAATATTTAAGTGTGACACAAAACAAAAATTTCGAGTAAAATAGAGAATACCTTCATAAAAAATTAAATAAAAATATAAAAAAATTATGTAATGAGACAGAAGGAAGAGGTTACTTAAAAAATTTTTAATTAAAGAAAAAAAAATAAAGTACCTAAATTGCGAAAAATTAAGTGAAGTGAACAAACAGTTCCATATAAAAACGCAATAAGTGCACTTATACACTTTTCCGGGTTTTAATGTGATCATTGTGGAAATATGAAGATTCTAATATTCGGATATTTAATGTTGGGATCCCATTGAGATCTATGTACGTAATTAATTTGTATTAAATTTGTAAACACTCCATTTCATGAATATATATGACCATATCTTCCATAAAATATCGTTTGTGAACAAGATATAACAGAGCAGAATAAATTAGGAAGAAAGGAAAAAACAAACAAAAACATTGAAATTATTCACGCAATCATATTTACTAAAATAAAGTTGCTTTCATAACTTTAAGCGACATAAACCAATTAGGGTTTTTGGGATCTAAGCATCCGGTTAATGGATATATAATCCAACAAAGTTAGCCTAATAATAAATATAGTGGGTAATATACTGGCTATGCAAGACGGCCGCTATGATGCCGGCTGCCGCTCTGACCTAAAATCAAAAAAGTGTTTGGGACGTTTTTTTGTTTCGTAATTAGCATAAAAGGCAATATAAAAAATGTAATATTATATTTTTGTAACTTTTTTTTTTTTTGTTCAGTATAAGACGTACTTTATCTAAAATGAGGATTAAATCTGCAAATGCAACAACACTTTCGAGCAAATTTGCCATTAATTGTTATAAATAAATTAGTTAGTTTCAACAAAAGTTAACTCATTATTTGTGATTTCATGTTTTTTTGAAAACAACTAAAATAAAAAAACAAAGAATCTGTTAAATAAAGACTTATTTGTTTACGTGTAGGTAAAATTTGCCACAAAAAATTGGCCGGTCAAAAATTAATTCTATTCAAGATTTTTGGTACGCTATAAATTATTTTGGAAAAATTTTTTAGGATTTTGGTAGAGGCTATTATAGGTAATCGGCAACAATGGGAAACCATATTTGTATGCAGGTGAAACATTTGTGCTTTCGAATTTAGCGGTGATACATAAAATTTGAAATTCACATTAAACACTTAGATATTTGTTCCCAAAGACGGCGCGCTTGTGCATAAAGGTTTAGGTCTTTGAAATTCGCATTAGCAAACTTAGATAATTGTTCCCAAAGATGGCGCGCTTGTGCACGATAATGAATTACGATGTTTGTATGAATTGTTCGAATTTACAAAAAACTTTTTCTTTTAATTATAAACAAATAGTGTAATATTTGTTAACAAAAATAGGCCTATGCACTGCGGCTGATCAATACGAATCGATTCATATAACTTTTATATGATTTTACGTATGCTAAGTATGCGAAACAGCCTGTCTATTGATTGTATGGAAATTTTGTTAGCATATTAATATATTCAATAATTGTGTTTTCTTGTTTGAAATAAAGATAATTACTCCCTGAAGCGGACACAATATCGTGTCGATACGGGTCGAAGTTAAAAAAGAAAAATTAATTTTTTGCTTTAAACTCAACGGCCAATACAGCTCTTAACAAGTACTAAACAAAGAATTTTACCTTGGCCTAAACCAAACATTTTACAAAAATTGAATCGGAGAGCGAAGCCGCAACAGATCACAAGAAAACACAATATATTGTTCAAAATGAAGCATTTTTTCCAACATATACGATACAAATACGATGAAGAAACCTGCTTCATAATAAAGCAACACAACAAAAATACCAAAGGACTCGCAAAACAACAGCAAAAGCTCAAATTCCTCCTAAACTACAAGAACTATGGAATTACGCTGACTCATTTAAAAGGTAAAACAAATAAATTAATACAGGGATTCATGTTGGAAAAAACTTAGAAAGAAGCACAGAAAATTGAAACGGAGTTTCCATCAAGAATTCTAAACGTGGAAATAAAAGAAACAAACATAAGAATAACAAGTAAGGAAGACTAACCGAACATTACATACTCAGCTGAGAGCTTTGGAGACAAAAATAAGGGAAAATCACCTCGTAGGAAAATGAACCTAGGGTAAACCTGGAATGTATTTGTATGGCATGTGTATCAAATGGAAGGTATTAAAGAGTATTTTAAAAGGGAGTCGGCCATAGTTCTAAAGGTGGACCAGGGGTGACTCTAGAATGTGTTTGTACGATATGGGTATCAAATGAATGGTGTTAATGAGTATTTTAAAAGGGAGTGGGCCTTAGTTCTATATGTGGACGCTTTTTCCAGATATAGCCATATAGGTGGACCAGGGGTGACTCTATAATGTGTTTGTACGTTATGGGTATCAAACTAAAGGTATTAATGAGGGTTATAAAAGGAAGTGGCCCTTAGTTGTATATGTGAAAGTGTTTTCGAGATATCGAACAAAATGTGGACCAGGGTGACCCAGAACATTATCTGTCGGGTACCGCTAATTTATTTATATATGTAATACCACGAACAGTATTCCTGCCAAGATTCCAAGGGCTTTTGATTGCGTCCTGCAGAACTTTTTCATTTTTTTTCTACTTAATATGGTAGGTGTCACACCCATTTTACAAAGTTTTTTCTAAAGTTATTTTTTTGCGTCAATAAACCAATCAAATTACCATTTTCATCCCTTTTTTCATATTTGGTATAGAATTATGGCATTTTTTAATTTTTCGTAATTTTCGATTTCGACAAAGTGGGCGCGGTACGCGAACTGAAAGATATATCGGTTTTTGCTCCGAGCGGAAGGACAGACGGTCGACTGTGTATAAAAGCTGGGCGTGGCTTCAACCGATTTCGCCTATTTTCACAGAAAACAGTTGCCGTTATAGAGTCTATGCCTCTACCAAATTTCAGAGGGATTGGTAAATTTTTGTTCGACTTATGGCATTAAAAGTATTCTAGACAAACTAAATGAAATGGGGCGGAACCACGCCCATTTTGAAATTTTCTTTTATTTTTGTATTTTGTTGCACCATATCATTACTGGAGTTGAATGTTGACATAATTTACTTTTATACAGTAAAGATATTCAATTTTTTGTTAAATTTTGTTTTTTTTACAAGTGGGCGTTTTCTTGATCCGATTTTTCTAATTTTTATTAAGCACATATATAGTAATAGTAGTAACGTTCCTGCCAAATTTCATCATGATATCCTCAATGACTGCCAAATTACAGCTTCCAAAACTTTTAAATTACCTTCTTTCAAAAGTGGGCGGTGCCACGCCCATTGTCCAAAATTTTACTACTTTTCTATTCTGTTTTTCATTTAATTTTTTGTACCAAGGTAAAGTGAGTTCAGATAAGGACGCGAACTGAGTTTAGTAAAGATATATCGGTTTTTGCTCAAGTTATCGTTTTAACGGCCGAGCGAAAGGACAGACGGTCGACTGTGTATAAAAGCTGGGCGTGGCTTCAACCGATTTCGCCTATTTTCACAGAAAACAGTTACCGTCATAGAGTCTATGCCTCTACCAAATTTCAGAAGGATTGGTAAATTTTTGTTCGACTTATGGTATTAAAAGTATTCTAGACAAGCTAAATGAAATAGGGCGGAACCACGCCCATTTTGAAATTTTCTTTTATTTTTGTATTTTTATTTTGTTGCACCATATTATTACTGGAGTTGAATTTTGACATAATTTACTTTTATACAGAAAAGATATTCAATTTTTGTTAAAATTTGACTTTAAAAATTTTTTTTTTAAAGTGGGCGTGTTCTTGAATCGATTTTTCTAATTTTTATTTAGCACATATATAGTAATAGTAGTAACGTTCCTGCCAAATTTCATCATGATATCCTCAATGACTGCCAAATTACAGCTTGCAAAACTTTTATATTACCTTCTTTTAAAAGTGGGCGGTGCCACGCCCATTGTCCAAAACTACCAATTTTCTATCTGCGTCATAAGTTCAACCCACCTACCAAGTTTCATCGCTTTATCCGTCTTTGGCAATGAATTATCGCATTTTTCGGTTTTCGAAATTTTCGATATCGAAAAAGTGGGCGTGGTTATAGTCCGATATCGTTCATTTTAAATAAGGAACTGAGATGAGTGCCCAGGAATCTACATACCAAATTTCATCAAGATACCTCAAAATTTACTCAGGTTATCGTGTTAACGGGCAGACGGACGGACGGACGGACATGGCTCAATCAAATTTTTTTTCGATACTGATGATTTTGATATATGGAAGTCTATATCTTTCTCGATACCTTTATACCTGTACAACTAACCGTTATCCAATCAAAGTTAATATACTGTGTGAGCTCTGCTCAACTGAGTATAAAAATGTTACTCAAAACTATTGGCCACATCTGCAAAGACCTACGACAGAGACTTGGCGAAAAAGACTTCCGACTAATTATAGAAAACCACAAACAACTTTTAAGAGACATTAAAAATATTACCGACAAGAAAGTTAACTCCAAAATTCAAACACATATAGATAGAAGCTCTGAGAAATTTGGATTACGTTCGAACGAGGATTGGCTCATTACCAAACGGACATTGATATACCCTAGAGCGCCCCTGGCTATTATCACTGGGGAACAAGTTTGCGTTACCAGTATCCAAGAAATCTTTCTCGCCAACACATTTGATTGCCGATATCGAACAAAGCGTACAAATGAATGAGGATGAAAATGAAAAAGACACGATTAGGTGCAATATTGCAAGCAGAATAAGCAGTTACAAAAACAAAATAAAATGCGGACCTAAAGATAAATTATTTTGAAAGTTTTTGAAGAAACAAGAAAGATAGTCAACAAGCACAAACAATCAATAACAATCACAAATGCAGATAAAGGTAATAAAACGGTCATAATGTACAAAACCGATTACAATAATAAAATGAAAGACCATTTAAGTGACAAACAAACATATAAGACTATGAGAATTGACCCGACGCAACAATTTTTAAGGAAGAAATCAAACAATCAATAATAATCACAAATGCAGATAAAGTAATAAAACTTTCATAATGTACAAAATCGATGACAATAATAAAATGAAAGACCATTTAAGTGTCAATCAAACATGTGAGACTATGAGAATTGACCCGACGCAACAATTGTTAAGGAAGAAATAATGCACTAGTAAACGAAATATACAGACAAAAAAGTATTGATTCAAAGCTAAAGCACCAACTGATAAGCCATGCAGCTACAGCACCAAGACTATACGGACCCCCTAAAATACACAAACAAAATACCCCACTAAGACCCTTTGCATCATCACTGAATGTCCCATGTTACAAATTGGCCAAATTTATTTATCGCTTTTCACCAACATACCCATACATCTAGCGATCCGAATTATAATGCAAAAATTGGCAATTTTACAAACCAAACATCAATTCAAAAGAAAAATTTTCAAGCTGCTCTCGAGTTTTGTCTGCGCGATAATAATTACTTAGTTTTTGATGGAATCACGTATCAAGAAATATATGGGATGCCCATGGGAAACCTCCCATCCCCGACGATAGCGGACATTGTTCTAGACAAATACTAGACGTCAGTATCGTAGAACTTAAGTAGAAAAACCTACACATAAAATATATAAAAAAATATGTACCCGACGTATTTGCCATAATTAAAAAATCGGACGTGGAGGTTATTCTCAAGACCCTTAATGGTCAGCGCACAAAAATCAAATTTTCTATGGAAGAGAAACAAAACAGGAGACTAACCTACCTAGATAAGGAAATATACCGGCGCTGGCTCAACATCTGACAAAAAGTGAGCATACAGCTGATTTTGATAACGCGCAAATATTAGACATAGAAGGAAATACGAAGAGAAGACTAAAAATAGAAGGACTTCGTATCCAACAACAAATAAAATGTGCAATGAAATGCAAAGAAAATGTTGATGGAATAAATTGCGCTTACAAATCTGTGATACAAAACAAATGGCGAACAGCTGGGATAAAGTGTGGATGTTTGTTTTTAAACGTTAAGTGTTAAATGTTTGTATAAATGTAAATAAAGGTCACCCATTAAAAAATTGTGTATCTATATATTAAGATATATATGTGAAAAATTGTAATTGTTTTAATATTAAATAATTGTGTTTTCTTGTTTGAAATAAAGATAATTACTCCCTGAAGAGGACACAATATCGTGTCGAAACGCGTCGGAGGTAAAAAAAAACTTTAGTTTTTTGCTTTAAACTCAGCGGCCAATACAGCTCTTAATAAGTACTAAACAAAAAATTTTACCTTGGCCTAAACTAAACATCTTATAAAAAATTACTTAAGGACTTCAAATGGGACAGGAACGCCTCTCAGAGCTGGCACTATTGTCTGTAAAGGCAGAAACTTTAAAAAAACTTTAGTCATCGTCAAATAAAATGATTTAATAAATCAGTTTGCTGAAGAAAAGGCAAGGAGAGTGAACATTTAATTCGAATTGTTTCTTATGTTTTTCTTAAATAGTGATACATAGGTATAATAGGCTATATTACTACTTTTTTTTATTAAATTTAAAGCTATTTTGCATAGCTAAAATGAGACATTATTTTTTTTTTGGGAAACCTGTTCCCTTCCTGAGGCCCCCAAATAAGTTTTTATACGGTGCCCCGCCAAGGCACGCTAAGCCACTGATGGTGGTAAAAGTAGTTTTGTAGAAGTAGGTAAATAATTAACTTGTTCGGTATTTTCCTTTAATTGAACGGGATCTACCGGTTTTGATTTTTCGCCTAGTTCCGAGAACGAATTGCAGGACGCCCGTCTGATGTCCGACGAACATCCTGCTCCCGTTTTCCGAAAGCATCTTACACTAGGTGCAGTTGGGTTTGTAGGCGTTTACTGCTCCGCATCCATAGCAGAAAATCCTTCGCGCGTTTAGGCAATCCTGGTACCGATGACCCATCTCTTCGCAATTCCGGCATTTCAGTTCGCTTGCAACTATCGCCTCAATCTCAATTCTTCTTCCTCCACTACTGTTATTTGTCCCTCGTCGTTCTGTTCGTTCCTCACTTCGAAGACTTGCCTGCGAATAGGGTATTGATGTGAACCAGAGGTATGGAAATCGCGGAAGAATTTTTCGTGTTTGCGGATCTCCCTTCGCAACATATGAATGTCTTGTATATCAAGGTGTAATAATTCAATCATATCAACATAACCGCATCGAAATATTCGTAGGCTTTTGTTTTCATCGTCTAATATCGTCTTTGATTTCGGACTCGGTAGAGTAGTCTTCGAATTGTCGACGCATTGCATCGCACAACTCGAGCCACTCGAGAGTATCTATATGTTTTGCGGTATCTCCAAAACAACTGAAGAGCTTTCCTTCAAAAATGGAATGAACATGTTTGCAGAAAACATCAAAATTTCCGTCCAGGTGTAGGGATGTTAGCTTGGCACAGCTTGTATCCCTTTCTTCAAACTCCTCACTGTTGATGCGGCGCAGCCACATGCGCAAACTGCACTCGGCTGAGCTTTCTGCTGTACATACTTGGCGTCTGTCCACGAGCGCAATTTACTAAGGAATGTTATCAGCGCGTATTGTTAATTGCAGCTTTCGTTGTGTGACAACTGCTCTTGCCCCTGTTGCTGCACTTGTTCAGTGCTTTGTTTGTGTTGTTTAGTGAATTGCTTCCAACTGTATTTGCCCATCCTAACGCCCTTTCTTAGTGCTTGGTTTATGCTGTTTAGTCTATTGTTGTTATTGCTGGCCACCAACTTGTTAGTTTGTTCGTATTTCGTCTTCAACTTTTTGTTTGTTATTGTCCTGGTGCTATTGTTGGCGGTGTTGCTGATCGTTACTGCTTGCCTTGTACTTGTTGCTCTTTTTGGTTCATATTGCATTTTAACTTTCTTGGTTGTTCTTGTCCTGCTGATAATATTAACAGAGTAGATGATTATTCGAAAAGGAGTTTTGTAGTGTTGCCTTTTGAAGGTAACGCGTTGGTGTTGCCGTTCTCTTATTCTTACTAAAAGGGATTTATTAAAGTTTTTATTAGCAGTGTTGGCGCATATATATGGATATGCTTATTAATAAAAATTATAATTGGGACTGATTGCTCTTCTTCTTACAACCTTGTGTGTGTTATAATTCTTCTTTTTCCTCATTTGCTTTCTAATTCTCCGCCATCCATGTCGCTGGTTGCTTAATTGTGTTCTGCGTAATTATTCATTCTTCTTCTTCTTCGCTGTTTAAATCTTCCGCTTCCAGCGTTCTTCGCAGTAATTCGTGCTTATTCTTCTTCGTCTCTCGTCTTCTTATCATGTGCCTGTAATTCTTCGTAATTTTTTGGTTACCCTTCGTGCTTCTTCTTCGTTCACAAAACTTTATGTTCCTGGTATTACTAAGAGCTCATCCTCTCTCGTCTCTCGTTTTCTTATAATGTTACTCGTGATTCCTCGTGACCCTTCATTTTCGTAATTCTTCTATGGTTCTTCTTATTTCATCTCCCACCTCTTCTTCTTCTTGCTTGACGAATGTTCCCATATTGCGGTTGCCGATTTGTCACACTTCGGGCCAGGCCAAAGTTTACCTATCCTCCGCTCATCGGTGGACTAGGCTCAAAGGGGTGCCCAGGGCGGGTCTCGCTTTGGTCTCTTGATCGGTCCTTATCTTCATACAATTGTTTTATTTCACTTACGTGTGCGGTTCTTCTTCTGCCGTTGTGAGTTTTATCTAATTGGACGATTACTGGAGATATGAAGTCCGTCACTCGATACGGGCCACTGAATCTTGGTGCCAGCTTGGCAGCGTAGTTGTCTATTGCTTAGGACAAATTGTACTCCTTCACCAAAACTTTATCTCTAATCACTGCCATCTTATCCTGCGTAAATTATAGTGCCGCGCCTGTTCCGTAGATGCGCGCTGTTGATTCCTGTGTACCATCTTGAATATCTCCTTCATTTTTTCAAGTCTTTCATTAGGTGTTGTTACGGTCTCCCCTGTTCCAAACGTTTTTTCATCGTAGAGTGTACTCGGCATTCGTAGTTCTCGTCCTTGTATTATGAAGGCAGGGCTATACCCGGTTGCTTCGCTTACGCTTGAGTTGAGTGCTAGCATAATCTCTGGTAATAAGTCGTCCCAATTTCGCTGATCTTTGCCTGTGAATTGTGATAGCATTCTCTTAATATTTCGGTTGGCCCTCTCCGTTGGGTTTTCCTGTGACATTTAAGGTGCGGTTAGTTGATGTTTGGCTCCGTAATTCTCTAGGAGTTTCTTGAACCCTCTACTCGTGAATTGTGCTCCGTTATCGGTGATTATGACTTTCGGTATGTCGAATCTTGACAATATCCGTTCTCGCAACGCTTTTTTAAGGCTGTTCGCTGTCGTCTTACGGAGTGGAATAATTTCTAAACACTTAGAGAATCGATCTTGAAATACGAGTACCATGGTATTTCCGTGCTTTGATCTTGGTAGCGGTCCTAAAAAGGTTCCTCCGCTTTCTGCGTCATCATTTTACTAGCGATTTGCTGTTGACTGGGTTTATATATTTGGCAGGTTGGGCACTGTTTTACGTACCTTTTATATCTCGACACCTTCCAAGCCAATAATATCGATTAGCCGCTCGTATGATTGTTTTCCGGATCTCCATGTGCCCAGCCGTTGGACTGTCGTGAACTTCTTGGATTATTCTGTCTCGCATATGTTTGCCCACACATAACTTCCATGGCATCACGTCGTCGTCGTCTACCTGAAATGTGAAGTGACGATATAACTCACCGTTCTCGATAATATAATCCGGGAACTTCTCCGGATTCCCTTTCACGTCTTCTATTTTAGAATTTAACCGAGTTGTGCATCTTGCGGTTGGCGTGTGAGTGCGTCGGCAACTAAATTCAGTTTTCTGTTACGATACTGAATGTCAAACCAATGTTCCTGTAACTCTAGTGCCCATTTTGCTATACGACCAGAGGGACTCTCGATCGCGTTTAATCACTTCAGGAACAGAGGGTCGGTAATAATGGTGAATTTGTATCCTTCCAAATAAGGTCTCATCTTTCGGATGGCCCATACGATGGCCAAACACTCCTCTGTAGATGAGTAGTTCTGCTCTGCCTTGTTAAGACGGCGGCTATCATACGCGAAGGCTCGTTTTTTTCCTCTAGCTCTTGAGTGAGAACCCTTCCTAATCCGAAAGCGCTTGGGTCCGTATGCAGGGTAAGTTTTTGTGTGAAGTCTGGGCATGCCAACACCGGTGCTTCAGTAAGCGAACACTTTAAGTTCTCGAACGCTTACTGTTGTTGTCCAGACCTCTTCCATCTGTTACCTTTCTTTAACGTCGTGGTGAGGGCGTGCTCCGTAATTCTCTTATATTCGTGGGCGCCTTAATTTCTCTAATTAATGAAAATTTGTCGGGGTCAGTGTGGATATCTTCTTCGCTTACCACGTGGCCAAGATATTTCAGCCGTTTTCTGAAAAACTCGCATTTTTCGGGATTTATTCGGAGGTTGGCTTGTCTTAGTCGGTCAAACACTTCGATAAGGTATCTGATGTGATCTTCTAGCGTTGTGCTTGTGACAATGATGTCGTCCAAATAAGCGAATGCATGTGGCTCGATTTCCAGGCCTGCAACGTGATCTAACGCTTTTTGGAATGTCGCTGGTGTCAAGTGTAGGCCGTAAGGCATTACTCTCAACTGGAATAAGCCTCGCCTTGGTACGGTGAATGCCATGTACTGCTTAATCGCTTCTTCCGTTGGGATTTGCCAGTAGCCGTTCTTCAAGTCTAGACTGCTTATGAACTTTGCACTTCGCAATCGGTCCAGTATGTGCTGTATGCGTGGTTGAGGATATGCGTCGGGTACTGACCATTCGTTCAGCTGTCGGTAGTCGACACATTATGGCCAAGTTCCATTTTTCTTCTTTACCAGTACTATCGGGGCGCTGTGGGGACTCCGCGATGGCTCTATGCATTTCTTCTCTAATATTTCGTCGACCTCTTTATTGATTGCTTCTTGCATCTTAGGGTTACGTGGGAAGTACCTTTGCTTAATAGGGCGGTCATCCCGCATTACTATCTTGTGCGTGGATATATTCGACGTCCCACTCATGTTCTCGAATCGACGCAGCTCCTCGTCTAAGAAAGTTTTGATCCTTTTGGTATCTTTACCTGATGTATGTTCTGAACTTAAAGTTCCTTCGTTGTTCCTTGGTTCTTTACGACTGTTATTGCCCTCTATTATTGATGTGCACGCGATCACTTCTCGCGCCACCCCTTTTTCCTTTAGTGTCAGGGAGTGCCCTCCGTAGCTTAAGGTCATGTTAGCGTTGGCCAGTATATCGGTTCCAATGATAACGTCGTCAACTAGCCCAGGGAGCAAAAGTACCTCACTTCTGTGTGTCTTATCACCAATTCTCACCTCTACATCTGTGGCTTGCATTACCGTCCTTGGTCTGCCATCCCCATTACCACATATCTTTGCACCTCTTTAACATTACTCGTACGTATATTCTTTGTCCAAGCCTCGCTCATGAAGCCTCTGGTTGCTACCGTGTTTATTGTTGCCATCACACCTTCGCCGTTTACTGTTGCCCCTGTCAAAACTCGCCCTTCTGTCTGTTTCAAAATGTTTAAACTTACCGAGGTTGTACGACTTGAGACCCTAACTCTCGGTTCTGGTATGGTCTCTGGTTGTTTCCCATCGATCTCCGACAGAAATTTCGCGTCAGTACATCACATCGACCACACTCCCAGCAGAATTGTCGTTGCTCGTTGTGACATTCGTATGCAAAATGACCCGTTTCGCCGCATCGCCTACATGCATTCCTCGGATCCACGACACGTTTCTGAGTTTCTGGTGGTTCAGTTTCTTGGAGTTGTGGCAGGTGGGCGTCTATTCTCGTTGCATCTGTTTGTACAGGTGTATTAATTTGAATGTGGGGGTAGTGCTCCTCGGTGCGCCGCGGTGGATTTGGCTGCACTACTGGCCGTTGTTGTTCTATCTCTGTAATTATATTCTCGAGACCTTCGAGTAGATTTACCAGCTCGTCAAGCGTAATGAACTCGTTACGTTAGGCATAAAGTTGATACTCACTACGACTGTTTCGATATATGTGGTCTAATTTCTGTGCCTCTGTTAGATTGGCGTGCCGCATCAAGCTCTGCAGCTGCAAGACGTAATCCTTGAATATTTCCTTTGGTCGCTGAAGACGTTGCCGTATTTTGTCGTCTTGACTCTCGAAGTATCGACCGCTCAAGAAGAAACGGAGAAAATCCTGCTTGAACATCTGCCACTGTGCCCAATGTCGATTGTTGTTTCTGAGCCATATTAACGCTCGATTTTTGAGCAGTTCGCGTAACGCTCGTGGTAGTAGGTTTGGTTTACTTCTTACCCCCCCCCCCCTTCCAGTTGCTCGACTCTCTCGATGAATGCCAATGGATCTCCTCTACCATCATACTTCACGCCCCACTTCTTTACCCGATCAATTATACAAGCCTGTGGCACCAGTGGGTTGTTTGGTTCCGTTGTATTTAGTCCTGCCTGGGCCTCGTTGAGGTTGGCGGACGTCGTTGATCGACCTGGACTTGCACCTTGTTGGTTGGGCGGCTCTAGCGTACCCGCCTGTTTCGTGTGTTTTGCTTCCAACTCTGAGAGGCGACTCTCGAACGATGGGTTTTGATTCACGAAATTGACGAAATCCTTCCTCAGTTCGTCGACAGTTCCCGCGCTCCCGAAGCCAATTTCATTTGCGTATGTTACCAGGTCCTCCTTACTGTGGTAGTAGATCCACGTTTCCTTTACCATGATTGCTTTTTACTGTGTTCCAGCTGATGGTGCTCCTGTAATTTATTTCCCACCTTCTCTCTCCGTTGATTTTAGTATTCCTGTCGTTTTCTTTCACCTTATAAGTGTCCCTGCCCGGGTGCCATTTGTAACGAACCCCGGTTGTTCCGAGTCTATAGCCTATAACCCTGGCTGGTTATAACTCGGTATATGGGTTCCCGAACAAAGAAAAGAACTTCTCTATGCCAAATTAAAGTGTACAATTTATTTATTCGATTCTTGTTATAGAACTTCTACATTTTACTCTAGGCCTCTCTTTCCCTGTGATTTTGCTGAAGTATATGCAGCGTTCTAGTTATTTAAACAACCTGAGTGGTCACTACCAGTTGTTTCGTAGTGGTCGCTATGTTATCTGTACTTTCCTGACCCGTAACTTAAATAATCTGAGTGATCACTACCAGTTGCTTCGTAGTGATCGCTACGCGTCCCACTGTATACGGAACACTCCTGACTCGTAACATAACTTAAACAACCTGGGTGGTCACTACCAGTTGCTTCGTAGTGGTTGTTACGCGTCCCACTATATACCTGTATTTCCTGACTCTTAATATACGTAACTCAAACAACCTGAGTGGTCACTACCAGTTGCTTCGTAGTGGTCGCTACGCATCCCACTATATACATAAGCTTTGGCTGGTAGCCGCTCATTTTATACGATTTTTTGGCATTCGGCCGCCACTATTTAGCAATAATTCTTATCAATTAATCTATTAGCTTTACAACAACTAATAACAATATCCTTCCTTAGGTTTTCTTTCGCATCACTTATGTTGGTATCTATGCATATATATGTATGTATATAAGACTTTAAACTACTAACAACAATATTCTTGCTTGGGTATTCCTTCGCATTAGATTTACAATAAATAAATAACAATATTCTTGCTTCAATTTTCTTTCTAATTGCTTATGCATGCATATATGTATATGTCGGAATATATAATTTTTCTCAGTGCAGTTTTTCTGTGCAGGCTTATACTAACTTGTGTGCCAACCTGTTGTTTCGGTTTTTCTTCTATTTACTCCTGTTGATTTGCTATCCTTTGTGTGCAAATGGGATTATTCTATTTAATGGGTTTTGGGAGAGTGCATACACTATACAAATAAATGAGTGGTAGCAAGAGACAACACTTAGCGGTGGCTGAACGTAGTCCCGATTGCTGTTGAGTGAGCAGGACAATAACAACTGTAACACTTGCGGCGAATTCAACCTGCAAATGGTTGTCGGCAATGAATAGACACTTGGCGAAGAAAAGCAAGGGTAGTACCAAATGAACCGTGAAACCAACAGCACTCGGGAATTCGTTGTCTGG
Source organism: Eurosta solidaginis (assembly GCF_040869045.1). Taxonomy (NCBI): domain Eukaryota; kingdom Metazoa; phylum Arthropoda; class Insecta; order Diptera; family Tephritidae; genus Eurosta; species Eurosta solidaginis. The sequence continues at coordinate 109,899,950 of NC_090324.1, forward strand.
CCTTGCTCGGTGAGCAATCAATTAATTGAAAATAATGGAAGAGGGCCAAGGTACACCGGAAAATATTCTTTTAAATTCGTCATATATATGTTCGTGTGTTTGCTTACGTAACTTTCCATAGGCTTTACAAAAAGTATCTGCCTAAAACTTCAAGTAATTTACATTAAGCATATATTATATAGAACTTATATTTCCTTTTTTGTATTTTGTAAAATATATAAAATATATATGTAAAAACATAGTTTTAAATAAGCTTGTACTTCATATTTTAAATTGAGGTATATTCGTATAAAATTCATATTAAGTATAAAATTCAAATATACAATCCAAAATTAAAAATTAAAATTTATTATATGTTTGTGAAGTTCCCAAATGCCTGCACTTCGGGGTCATCACACGAAAACGTAGGCAACAAGGCCGAGAAAAGACCAAGGACTACGTTCTCGCTTTGGAAACGCTCATCCGCCAGCATTCGACAACGTGCAAGGAAAACCACCTCGAGCGAATCTACAACGGCGTACGCGTTGAATACCGCCTCTTCTTTAAGCTCAGCGAGTTTAGGACGATCAACGAGCTCCTGGAAATAACGGAGGAGTATGAGCTGCTAAAAAGCGAGGAAGCGAAACTGGGCAAACTGGTGGTCCACAGCCTGTATCATCTTCATACGGAGTACGATAGAAAGGAGTGCTGCTGGCGCTGCAAGGAACGCAGACATCGCCGCTTCCAATGGAGGGGCCGCTGGAGAATGTTCTGTTCCAGGTGTGGACAAGACAACATCCTCTCCAGGGACTGCCCATGCCCCTCAACCAACCAATCCGTTGATTATAACACACCCAGGACGACGTCAAACTGTATGAGAGCAAGCTGCCAAGCATCATTGTTGCGGTCACAGAAGCCAATGCCTTGGCACCAGCCTACGAGCCCACTGCCGAAATGCAAGTAGAAGGCCGTTCCTACATACCACTACCCATTGAGGGCATGAGCGTGCGCACACTAGCGCCACTCTATCATACGTCGATGAGTCAATACGGTATAACCTGGAGAGGAACGACATCAAACCACGTCGTAACCAGAGGAGCATACAACTTGCAGACCAGACATGTCTATAGCTCGAACTCCTACCCAGCGAGGATTGTGTACCAAGGACGAACGACTAACATAGTGATGTCCGTCATCCCGAACCTGGCAGAACGGATGGTCTTGGGAATGGACATTCTTCTTGACCAGTAGATCAGCCGAGCTAGACACATAAAAATCGGCATATCCGCGGCCATGAGAAAGAGCAACCCCCGAATTCGTGCGACCACTACTGCGTTCCAAGCAAAGAAGTACTTACCTCCTTGCCATGATCTACAAATTCTACAAGTGGTTGGAGTAAATCCCGGTGCGTCAAGCACCAACGGCAAGCGTGCCAAAGCGCTACAAGAAAAGGTCTTATACCGACTTGGTTGTCCGAAAACCGTCCTCACCGACAGTGGGAAGTAGTTCGGCGAAAAAGCGTTAGCACCGTTTCTGAGCGACCAACGCACATGGGATCAGGAGATTCCACAAATCGCATTTGCATTAAATATGGTCAGCAAAGACATTTCAGCATTTTCAGCAGACATAAACTTCGGCGAAATAAAGCGGAGTCAGAACGGGTGCACACGGAGGGTGGCTAGTGGCCAGTCAACCGAATGAAAATTCAAAGGATACAAATTTTTTTCGTGCCATATTTTACAGAATAATTGATGATCATAATGAAATCACAACCCTAGGAAAATGGGTACAACGAAGAAGAGGATTATGCATTATAATAAATTGTATGAAATATATTCTGTTAGTTTTAAGAACAATGAAATGTAATTATTTTTACGTTATACACATGAATTAAAAACCTGATATGTACACATTAACTCTGTTAGATATAATTGGAATGACTCTGTATATTGTTGAAAGAAAAGAAAAAAAAAAAAAAACTTAATAAAGTGCGTCGCCCACATGCACACCGGCATGATACCTAGGCCATGCCTGGAGATCCATCTTCCCCACACCAGCTTTCCGTTAACCGAAGTGGGTGGGGGACTGTAACGTAACGTTACAATAATATAACCCCCATGTACCTCTTTTCTTACCTACGACTGAACCCCCTGTACCTCTTTTACTACTTGCGCCTGAAACTATGAATCTATATAGTACAGACAACAACCAACAGCTGATGGCGGGCAGTAGCAACAATACAACCATCGTATGGTAAAAGGCCATATCGCTAGCTTCATAAGAAAAGGTGCTAAGTCACTTAATTCAAATTTTACAGGAGACAAATAAAACTTAATAACTTTTGAAAGAAACATTTTCTTCTAGAACTTTAAATGCACATTTTTGAGCTAAGTGACAGTGAAATAATGTTTATTAGAAAAAAAAATAAAAGAACGTATAATGGCTTCCATTTAGCTATTAATTGACTTAGCACTTTTTCTACGACAAGAAAAAGACAAAAAATTGTACTTAGCACTAAGAATAAAAAGAATACTTTACGGTTTAAACATAAATAGGAACTTCTTTATTGTTAAACAATTTAAGTTTACATATACGCAGACCTTTTTGTTGCTGTAAAATTAAAAATTATTACGCTCTATAGTAGAATGGACCCTGTCGGCCTCCATTTGCGAATGTCCAATTTCCAATATTTTTTGTTCGACAATAATATTGTTTTTTATGGCTGTATTAATTAGCGCATTACTGAGTAAAGAATTGCGGTTTTGATAA